>NW_020884933.1:2648345-2692061 GCF_003945725.1 Corapipo altera
CACCACCCACCCCAAATCCACCTGGGACTGACCACAGCCATCCCCCTGCACCACCCACCCCAAATCCAGCTGGAGTGATCCCAGGTACAGAAATCCCCCTGCACCACCCACCCCAAACCTGCCTGTGATGGGGACGAGCCCCCCTGGCCTCACCTTCCCTGATGGCCGTGCAAGGAGCCCCCTCCTCGTGCTCCAGCCGGATTTCCTTCAGGGCCACGAGGTTTTCTGTCAGTTTGCTGCGTCCCTTGAAGACGGTGGCGTAGGTGCCCTGGGAGGGGGAGAGAGAGAACAAGCCCTGCAGCCCATTTCCCAGCCTGGCACAGCACTGATGTCCCCAAAACATTTGGAGGAAGGACCACTTGAAGTGCCAGGGTCAGGTCTGAACTCCACAGAAAGACTTGGTCTGAATGTTCCTGGATATTGAAGAAATTTGGCTTTATGGAGTTTTGGAATTTATTAAAGAAATCTGCACTTTGCATTTCAAGCTCCCCTTGGGACTTTATTTAATTCCTTACAGGGAATTAATAGGATACTCCATGGGATACTCACCTCCCCCAGTTTGTCCAGTTTAACGTAGGTCTCCAGCTTCCCAAACCCAATATCTGACTGTAACAGAGAAAGGAAAACATCGCTGGGGGTGGTGTCTCATCCAGGGATGGCTCCACCTCCAGGGATAAGGTCAGGGACACTGGGCAGTGACAGTTTTGGGGCAGATCAGTCAAGGCAGGTGTTTGCCAGCTGATCCAAGCACATCGAGTCCATTAATTTCCTGGAGAAGCTGTGCAGGCAATCCATCAGAAAACCTTCCCAACAGCCCAGCTGCTTAAGTGGGATGGATGGACCTGCATCCTCAGCCTGCCCCTGCCACCCCTGCGTCCTCTTCTCCCACCCACCAGCCTGACATGCCACCAGCAGTGGGAACAGGAGCTGTGATTTACAAATGCCCTTTTTGTGGGAGAAGCCCCGTGGGATCCTTCTCCCAGCCTGTCCAGGAGTGCTTCCCTACGTCTGGTCTCGCTGTGACTGCTCATTCCTCAGTGTGCTGCTCAAATCAAGTGTGAAAGGGACGTTTTCCCACTTGGAACAGTAACTCCTTAATGAGCTGCTGGGATCTGCTCTCGTGTACCCAGTGACAGCAGCACAGCCCCTGCAAATCCATGGATTCAGGTGTCACTCCCAGCAGACCTCCTGAAACTGCAATTTTCTGTGGGGACAGAGACACCTCCTCAGCGAGCTGGGATCATGTGTGTGCCAGGGAAAGGGATGATTCCCAGCAGCACAGGCTGCAAGGCACAGGGCAAACCACTGCTCCTGAAGCTTTAATAAAATGGTGCCGTTCTCCCCCAAAATCCAGTTCCCTCGTTGTAATCCCAGCAGCTCTGCCTCCAGCCCACCCCAAGACCCCCCAGCCCTGATCCGAGGGCTCCTGCCACGCTGCTCACCAGCAGATGGAGCTGGATGGACAGCTGGCACCCAGCAGGCAGGGAAAGGGGCCCTGGGGAGCCACCGAAGGGGGTCCCCCCACCCCGCGCCCAGGCAGAACCAGCAGCCCCAGGTCTGGGGTGCTCCTGCAGCCCCCCCAGCTCTGCCCCACGGGAAGGCACTGACAGCCCACCCAGCTCTCCCAAGCTGGGAAGCTGCTTTCTTGCTCGCTCAGGCTGGATTTGAAACAGCAAATCCCAGGGGAACAGTGGGGTTTTTACTCCATGGACTCCCCAAACCATCCCTGTGCCCTGGGAACTGCCACGTCCTGAGCAGGGAAACGAAGTGGCTTCTGCAATCCAGAGGTGCTGCACAACCCCTGGAGCCACATTCCTTATTCATAGAGGGGACCATGAATATTAATGACACAACCCTCTGGCTGTGTCTATTTTATTGATTAGACAGCACAGGCAGGTAAATTCGAGCTCTCCTGTCCTCCTCCTTCCCCCTGAACAGGCATGTTGGCTCCAAAGATGCCTTCTGAGACCTGGCTGTGGTACCTGTCAGCACTGGGCACTCCTGGGCAGCAGGACAGGTCCCTGGACAGCTGGACACAGGGCACAGAGTTTCTGCTCCTACTTTGTGCTGCTTCTCTGCAGCAAAAGAAGCTGAAATGCCAGCACTAATGCGAGGGCTAATTCATTATTTATCCACATTTGCATTTCAACCAGCAGAGGCTCCAGCACTTGCCAAACTGCAGGAGGGTTCCCACCTCCTCCCATGGGGAAGGAGCCAGGCCAAGGGGACAGTCAGGTGTGTGCACAGGTGAGGGAAGGAATGTGCAGGCCTGGGGAATGGCACAGCAGCACTGAGGTGTGAACAGGGAGGGGATCTGCAGATCTCGGGATCACAGAGTGGGGAGGGGATCCAGATCTCAGGATCACAGAGTTCTTTGGGTTGGGAAAGACCTCCAAGACTGAGTGACTGACCTCCACCTTGTCCCTCCCCGCCCAGAGCACTGAGGGCCACGTCCTTGGACACCTCCAGGGGTGGGGACTCCATCAGCTCCCTGGGCAGCCCCTTCCAATGCCTGAGCGCCCTTTCCAGGAGGAAATTCCTCCTGATGCCCAAGCTGCCCCTCCCCTGGCACAGCCCGAGTGCACAGTGAGCCTTACGAGGGAAGCCCGTCGGGACATCCTGCTCAGGGGCTTGGGGAACTCCGGGCTCTCCATCTGCAGCTTCTGCAAGAACTCGGGGGGCAGGCGGATGTCCATGGGCAGGGAGAGGCGTTTGCTGACGTCCTGCAGAGAGGGACAGAGGAGATGGGTGATGAAGGGAGAGCTGCTATGGATGGGGAAGTGATGGGGCAGCACCTGTGGGACCCTCAGTGAGAGGAAAAGGGAAAAGGGAAAAGGGGGGTGATGTGCTCATGGGGATGTGCCTGGGCTCGGTCAGGTACCACGGGAGTGATGCTGAGTCTGGCACTGCCAGGTCCCCAGGAACCCAACACCGGCTCTTCCAGCCAGCAGGGAGGTGACAGCCAGAGGTTCCCATGTCCCCCCTGCCCCCTCCCCAGCCTGCAGCAGCACTTGCCTCCATGGAGAAGCGGCGCTGGTTGTTGCTGCGGTACCTGACGGCCACCGGGGACTGCCCTTCCACCTCCGACGGTGAGAGGGGGCTGCTGTCGGCCCGGAATTCCCTGCCCAGCTGTCCCAGCTGCAGGTGCCCTTGAGCCAGGTCTGAGGACAGAAAGACGGGAGAGTGAGCTTCTGGGGTGGTGGCTGAAGTGCCAGGGATCTTACTTTGGAGAAAAGGGAGTTTGAGCAGGGCAGAGATGCTCTGGGGCCATGAGAATATCTTCTTCCTTCTCTGTGTCTGGGAGGCCAAGGGAATTCCTGCTTTTTGCTCCAGACTCCTGGTGCCTCAGCACCCACAGGGCTCTGCTCTCCAGCCCCCCCAAAGCACCTTGTGCATCCCCCTACCACGAGGGTCTCTTTGACAGACAGGGAGGGGGATGCAGAGGGGGGAACTTCTTCACACCCCAGGCCACCCAGAGCTCCCACATCCCATTCCAGTTCTCAACCTTCCTGCAGCAGCACCCTGAGGTTGTGCAGGGGTGAGTATTCACTTTAACTTCCCAGATTTATCCTCCCAAAAAAATGCCACATTAGGCAAAACACCACCTGCACTTTTGGAAGACAAAGGTGCCTGTCCATGGCTCTGGATCCCTCTGGGCTGGGTCAATACAGGAGCAAAACAGAGAGCCCTGAATCCAGGGAGTTCCCACGCACACACACATCCCATCTGCCCTGGGAACCACCAAATCCAAAGGCATCAGGGCACTTTCCTCCAAGGATGTGACCGTTTCTCGGAACGTTGTTTGGGATTAAAGGCTGCAGAGTCACTTATTGCAAAACAAACCACTCCAGGCCTTCCTGCCCCAACCCACTGCCCTGAGCCAGGCACAGCCCCGAGGAGCACAAGAGCTCTCTTGAAAACCAAAGCAGCTCAGGAAAAACAACTCTCCTCTCAGGGCTCCAGGTGTGAAGCCTCGGAGTGTGAGCCCAAGAAACCCTGAACGGAGTGAGAAAATCAGAACAAAATAAGCCCTTGAGCTCCTTCTGGTCCCCAGTTTGAGGTTTGCACTTAACCCTCCTCACTCTGTAATGAGCAGCTGGTCAGTGGGAACACTCTGGCACTCAGAGACCTGGGCAGAGGCACAGCCAAACCCTGCTGGGTTCAACACAGGTCACCTGGACCCCAGTGAAGTGGATTCCTCTGATCCACGCGGATGCCGTTTCCAAGGGGATGTTCAGGAGGAGGCAGCACCAAACTGGGTGTGCTGGGATGGAGGAGAACCACCTCCCCCCAGGGCAGGGACGCATCTCCCTCTGAAAAGGTGTGGGGCCAAGCAGGGAGGATCATCCCACGCCCTTCCCCTCTGCAGGCATGCTCCAAATTACACCCGGAGGGTCCAAGGATGCCCCACTCTGCGTTCAGACACCCCGCAGACATCCCAGGAGGGAAACTCCGCAGGGAGGAGGAGCTGCTGCCCCGGGCTGGCCCCTGCCCATGGCCCAACCCTCTCCCCGGGCTGCAGGGAGACAATCCCTGCTCTGCCCGAGCGCCAGCGATGATCTCATGGCTGAGGGCTGGGCAGGCAGGGCTGCTTTTCACGGGGTGCTGAGCAGGGCTGGGACCTGGCTGCAGTTTGCTCGTCTGACGGATGAGAGGTGGCAGGCAAGTGACCTGGGAAAAGATGTGGTTTTGTGCCATGGTCACCGGGAAACCAGGGAACCTGAGGGGTGCAGGGTGTCCTGGGTAGGCAGCCCACACCTAAGAGGTGGGGTCAGCCCGTGCCACTGGGCTTGAGAGGGTCTGAAACAGCGCCAGGAGTTTTTGGGCAGTCAGGAATAACAAGGTAGAGTCACCCCTTTTTGCTTCTCTGGTCCCTTCCCCTTCTGTCCATCTGCTTGTACAGGCACAATTAGGGAACATCCTGAATTAAGCACAGGTATGAAAGGAACGTGGATCAATGAAACTGGATCGAATCTTTTTCACTTGCTCATTTCCTAAGCAAATTATCTGCCAGGAAAAAAAAAAACACAACAACAAAAAACCCCAAACAAACAAGCAAACAAAACAAACAAACAAACAAAACCAAAACCCCAACCAACCAAACAGAAAAACCAACCCCAAAAGCCATTTAAAATCTGACTGAATGGACTCCAACTAATCCACCTTAAATGATGGTCTGGGTGAATTTGTGCTGGTTCCCATAGGTTAAAAAAAGCCCCAAAGTTTGGGAAAAGGTGCAGCCTGTCCTGAAAGGTGCAAACCAGCAGCACTGTATCTTTGAACCAGTAGATCAGTGTTGATCTCCTCGTCTATATGAACATTAGATGTGAAGTCAGAGGTCAATCGACAACCTGGATATTCCAGTGCATCCAAAGGGGATGGGAAAAGCAGGTAAAACACACAGGAGACTTGCAGGGATGAGGGGAAAGGTGTTTGGGCTGCCCTGGGGTCAGAGTGGGGAGGGGGATGTGCCAGCTCAGCACACCCTGGGCTGTCCCAAGGTGCACCCAGGGACTCCCAATCCCACGGGGATGCTCCCCAAGGGCTGGAGTAGCCCCCAGGCTTGGAGGACCCTCCTGGGCGCTCACAGAGGGGGGGAGATGTGAAGCTGTGGGCGTGCAAAACGTGAGGGGCTGCTTGATTCTGCTCAGCATTTCCCGTGGCTCGGGGGGAGCCCTGACACCCTGCAAACAACGAGGCTGCCTGGGATATCAAAGCAAATTAAAGTGAGACCGCAGACACGGCTGATGAGCCTCCCGCCTTTCCAGAAATACATTTAAACACAGCCCCTGCCAAAACAAGCTTTGATCTCCCAAGGAAAGGGGCCAGAACCCTCTGCTGCTTGCCTGACTTCTAATTACTTTGCTAAGTGTGAACTCTCTCCGCTCAAGGCTCCCTTGCACTCAGAGCTTGGATTATTCATCCTCCTCCCGCCCACTCGTTGTCACCTCTTTGGGGCTTTGAGCTCCCAAGGTCAGATCTGGCTCTTGTTTTATGCCAGTGCAAATTGGGAATTACCTTTGCAGCCCTTATCTGGGCCTGGGAGCACAGAGCAGGCAGCAGCTGGTTTGGGGCAGAGCCTTGGCACAGGTAAGAGCTGTTGCTGGATGCCACCAAGTTCTTATCAAAGCAGATGGGACACACCAAGACCTGATACCTCTGAAAAAAAAATGGAGCCTGCATTGTCAGGCTCCACCAAGGTGACATTGCCTGTGGCAGGAAAAGCTGTTTGCTTTTCCAGCCTGGAAAAAGGAAAAAAAAAGCCTGTTTTTTCCCTCGTTTTATCAGCCCCTGTGAGTGAGGTCATGAGAGCTCCAGGGTGGAGAGGACAGAGCTGGGGATTTCTCACCACACACCCAACAGAGTGAGGTCTGTCCCCAGGAGAAGGTCCTGCCTTGTCCTGTTCCATGAGCCAGAGCAGCTCCTGCAGATGCTCTTGAGCAGCCTGGTCTGCTGGAAGGTGTCCCTGCCCATGGCAGGGGGCTGGAATGAGATGAGCTTTAAGGTCCCTTCCAACCCAAACCAGCCTGGGATTCTGTGATTCTTGGAGCACCTCGTGAGGAGGTCTGGCCTCTGCATCACCCTCTTCCCCAAGGATGGGCACAGACATTCCCAGCCAGCACAGTGTGGGATGTGCAGACTGCCTCGATGCTGCTACCCCCTGATTTCTGATGCTGGAGGGAACCTAAAACCTGCAAGCAACTCCTTAAGGAGCTACACGAGGTGAAGAAAGGAAAACTGATGGTGTTGATCTGAGCTGTGATTAGCACTTGTCTCTGGAGTCAGTGATCACAGAGCCTGAGCTGTCACTGTTGTCACCAGGACAGACAGGATCCCTGCAGGCTGGTCTGAAGCCTGGGGCAGGGCAGAGACAGCCCAGGGGCAGCCCCAGAGACCCTAAGAGGGAAGGTGAAACTGGAGTGGAGCTGTTCCATGGGGAAGAGAAGCAGCACAGGAGCTGCTGCCACGGCTGCAGGCTCAGCTCTGCTCCCCACGCCTGGAGCAAAGTTATTTTTGATTTTGATCTCTGCCTGCAAAACCAACCAAGACCTCAGAGAAAACTAAACTCAGAGCCCTCTCCAGGCCAGGCAGCTCCCATGGGGCCCAAACCTACCCACAAACCCTGGTGCACAACCCCCTTCTCGTCTGTCCCCCTCCGGCTTCCCCCTGAGGAGCCTCCTGGCACAGGGATGTGGGTGAGGAGTTCCCAGCCAGGAGGGCTCATTCTCAGCCAAGAGATGCCTCAGACAAATGTGGCTGTCAGGGCCCTCCATAAACAACCAGGAGAGGGGATTAAGGGCACCCTGGAGGTGACTCCTCGGGGTTGTTCACAATCCCCACAGGAAACTTGATCCCGGGATCTCGCAGAAGTGAGCAGGTTTGGGGTGGTGGGCACGGCCTGGGCTCTGTGGGAGAGGGATGGGGTCCAAACTGGGAACTGGGCAACAAGGGAATGGGGGGCACCAAGGAGGGAAAGCTGGGGAGGGGACCAGGATGTGCCACATCCATGGGGGGAGGATCAGGGGGAGCTGGCCCTGGGACAGCTCGAGGCTGCACGGGAGGAGCTGTACCCCCAGAGTGGTGCTGGCAGATCCTGAGCCCCTGATGCATTCCCAGATCCAGGCAGAAGGATCTCCTAATACACCTCCTCATGGACTGGTTCTGGTCCAGGCAGGAGGATCTCCTACACCACATCCCAGTCTAGTACTGGTCCAGCCTCTAACCATGGGCTGGGAACACCCTCAGTCCTGGCCCCAGGCTCTGCTCAGACTTTGCTCTTTCTCTCTCTTGGCTACCTCAGGAGCAAGCCCAAAAGCCCAGGGAGGGACTGGCAGATGCTGCTTGCACCAGTTTGCCATCCAAGGGGCAAAGGAAGACCCGTCACTGACTCCTCATCTGAGCAGGATCACCTCTCTGGTCTGCAGGGCACAGACAGGGAGCCTGGGCTCCCCCATCCCAGAGCACAGCTCCCTGAGGAGGGCAACAGCAGGAGCAGCTCTCAGCACCCAGGACTTCCTCAGCCTTGCCCCATTTTATCCCCACAGCTTCTGCACATCTAATTAAGGGCTCAAGTCTAATTATAGCCCTCGCTGCTCGCTGGGGTGTGAGGGGAGGTGTGTGGGAGCAGGGCAGGAGGCTGGGAGGGAGAGATGCTGCTCGGGGCAGCCCGGCTGCGTGGAGAGATAAAGGAGCCTCAGGGGCTGCGGGAGCGAGGAGAGCCAGCTCTAAATTAGGTTACTGCATCTCTCCTTGGGAGCAGGTTGGCTGGCACAGGGACGGTCCCTCCCCACCGGTGCCAGGCGATGACATCATTCCATCATGGCCCAGCCCCTGCTGGAGCCGAGTGGAGCGTGGAGGGGCCGGGCTGTGCCACGGGAGGCAGCGGTGGCACGAGGGGGTGGCCGGGAGTGGCTCAGCCTCGCACCCACAGCAGCCAATTCAGCCCTGGATGGGCCGAGCCCAACTCCAGCCGGTGCCCAAAGGCTCTGCCTGCCCGTGCACGGCCACGGGGCTGAGCTGCTCCCACGCTGTGCCTGCAGCCCTGCCCCTCCCTGGCTCTGCCCCCGGCCCCAGAGCCTGCCCCAGCCTGCACCGAGGGCTGCTCTGTTTGCACAAGGGATGAGCTGTTAACCCTAAACCTCCCCGGGGCCCTGAGAACAGCCTCCCAGGGGAAGGCTGTGGGTCCAGGAGGAGATGTGATGCCCAGAAGAGACAGAACAGCCCCCTTGGCTCGGGGGAAGCATCAGCCTGTAGCCCTGGAGAGGGCTCACAGCCCACTTTTGCCCCCCAGAGTCACAGCACGGGGAGGTGCTTTGGGCAGGCAGGAGGAGATCCCACACTTTCCCACTCCCAACCCTGACCACAGATGTGTCATTCCTCCCCATTTTGTGCAAATACCTTTCCCTCCCATAAGTCTTTCCTTATGCAAGTATAAATCCCTCTTCACATTTAATGACAAGGTGTTATTAATCCCGGGGGATGGGTGAGGAAAGCAACCCCAAGAAAGGGGGAGAAACTTTCCACACACACCCATTGAACGGCCTGGGGGCTGGAGAGGAGATCCCTGCTGGCAGCACTGACCCCAGATGCTCCTGACCGGCCCCAGCAGCACATCAGGGGCCTGGGGGCTCCTTACCTTCATTCCTCTGGTTGTTGAGCTGGTTGAACTGCTCCGTGAACTCCGTCAGCGACTCCTCGATGGTCTCTGTCCGCGGAACCGAGAGCGAAAACCTCCTCTTGAAGTTTTTCATCTTGTTCATTTTTCCCTCGTGCTGCCAGAGCCCTGCAGGGAAGGGAGAGCAGGCTGAGAGGGCTGCACAACACACAGGATTCCACCCCCTCCAGCCCCACAGCTCCTGCTCTCTGGGGCTCTGGCAGCATCCCAACCCGAATTTCCCCCCATGTGGGGACCTGCAGGGGTCCCCTGGGACATCCCCATCTCCGAGGCACCACTGCTGTGTCAGAGCAGATGAGGAGCCACGTGGCCACCAGGGAAATTTGGATTCCTCGTTTTTTAAGAGCTGGAGATTGTCAAGAGGGGCAGGGGGGCTTCTCTTCTGAGCCCAGGACAGGGCTGTGCACACTCTGTCCCAACCACCAACACAGGCTGTGCCTTGTGGCATCCTTGGAAACTCTGGGAATGCCTGGAGCAGGGAAGAGCAGGGTAGAAATACAAGGAAGGCAAGACAGAGTAAACAGTGACGGGAAAGACTCAATCCCACTCTCCTCCCTGTGCAGGGAGGCCCCTCTCCCCTGGCAGTTCGGGCTCTGCTTTGCCCTTGCACGAAAGACTTCCTGAGCCAGCAGCAAAAAGCTGAGTGGAGCCAGGATGGGCTGGGGGGATCCCCCAGGGTCACAGCACAGGGAGATGCTTTGACCTCTCGGCTCCCTCGTGAGCCCCAGTGACTCATCCTGATGGGCATTAGAGTCGCCTTAAGCCGGAGATCTGATTAAAGCAATAAAACCCTTAAAGGAAGAAAACCCTCCCGGGGCACATGGCAAAGTGTGCTGGGGCTGAGCAGCCACGGGAGCTCGCTCTGGGCACTGCTTTGCTTTTCCTTTCCTGCTTTGGCTCTTCCCAGGCTCAGCAGCACGGATGGGATCAGGCTGGAAGAGCTGTCTGGGCAGGGTTTGGGCTCCAGCACCAGCCCTGCTGCACTCTGGTGCTGTTCCTCCAGGCCAGCACAGAGCCAGCACCCAGCCTGCTGTCCTGGCAGCTCCCTGATGTCATGGAATCATGGAAAGGTTTGGGTTGGAAGGGAGCTGAAAGCTGAAAGCTCATCACGTTCCATCCCCTGCCATGGGCAGGGACACCTTCCATTAGCCCAGGTTACTCCAAGCCCTGTCCAACCTGGCCTTGGACACTTCCAGGGATGGGACATCAGTGTCTTACCCTCAACCAGCCACAGCTCTGTCCCTCTCCCCAGTCCCATGAGTGTAGGGATGCTCCTCCACCATCCCTTATCCTCTCGACCCTCTCACCTTCCTGGCAGGGGATTTGCCATTAACAGCTCTCCACTCCTTAATGCTGCTCTGACCCACCAACCCAAGGGAGGATCTGAAGGGGTAAATCAACCCTTGGTGCCAAGCAGGCACCAAAACTACCCGGAGATGTTCTTTCCCACTCCGAGGGGCTCATTCCCACACCAACACACACATCCCGCGCCTCCCCCCGCAGCCCTGGAGCAGGTCGGCCCCCTAATCCTGGGTGTCCCTGCTCTTCCCTGGTTGTCCCCACTCCCCCCCAGCCCTCTCCGAGGCTTATCAGCACAAACAAACGGTGATCGCATTCCAGGCTGATGCGATCAGACACAGCATCCGGGAGCCGGCGCATCCCCGTCGCCAGGACAACGGGAACACTCGGGCTGACATGCCTGCATCTGAAAGCTTAAAAGATTACCCGTCAGCAATATAAACACTCCGTTTGGGTGCCTGCCAGGCTCTGCGGTGAGGCATGGCACCCTGCAGTGGGTGAATCCCAGGGATTTTCAGGGGATTCACCCGAATCCTGGGCACTCACACGCCTCAGCCACCCCCACTCACCTCCCACCCCCAACGCTGCAAACACCTTAAAAGCGAAGGCTCAATCCTGCCTGGAATCCGGGCTGGGGTGTTTGCTGGGGGTGGGAAGGGAGGCTGGAGGCTGCTTGGAGCTGGGAAGTGAGGCAGGAGGATGACAGACACATCCACTTCAGCCCTCAGACACCGAAATGTTTCCTCAGCACGACAGAAACGTGCTTTGACAATAAAGATGTGGCACTGGTGATGCTGCATTAACAAAGTCTCCGTGCTGGCGCCTTCCTCGTGGTCCAAATAACGCCTCCAAGCAGCGCTGTTGCTCTGGGAGGGAAGGCAGAGCTTGAAACTTGCTTTGGAGACCTTTTTCCCAGCCCACGGATCCAATCTGACTCCTCACCTTGCAAGCTGAGTGAGTTTGAACCAGGGCACTGCTGGTGTGTGGAAACGCTGCCAGCGTTGCAGGTACCCAAGGAACTAAACCCACCTGGAAAAGCAGGGTCAGGTTTTGCTCCTGACAAAGAAAAAGCTACAGAGGCTCCTGTACTCGCGTTTTCACGTCGGCTCCAGGCTGGCAAAAAACTCTGCTCCACAAATCCCAATCCTCCCCCCACCCTTTGCCTCCTACAGGAATGCCAGCAGCTCCAGGCTGCTAAATATAAACCTCCTCGGAGAGGAACTGGGGTGGGGGTAAAAATAGCACCGGCATGGCTCCCTGCCTCTGCTGCCATTCCCGAGCTGCCCCGTGCCTGTTCCAGGCTCCTCATCCTCACGGCTCTGGGCAGCTGGGGCTGTTTTTTCCAGCTACACCTGGACCTACTTGGCATCTGTTGATGGAGTTCCCATTCAAGTGTTTGTCAGCTGGAATTTATGGGGCTGTTCCTGCCCTCAGCCCTCCACCCCCCCCAGAGGAATTCACCCCAGTGCCCATAAGGTTCCCTCTAAAACTGGGATTTGCTCCGTTCCTGGAAGGAAAGCATCCACAATGTACACGCCAGAAGGCTGCAGGGATAATGCAGGGTCAGGAAATGTGGGGTCCCCAGCGAGCACCCCTCCCCACACCCCAGCACCCCGGGGTATGAGGGGCTTCATCCCCTCTCCATCTGAATTCCTTCCGGGAGAAGGAATCCCCTTTAGAGCTGAAAGGAGCAGCCCAGCCCTCTCCCCCAGCACTGATTTCAAAGGGAGAATTCCTCTTGTTTTTTGGTTGTTTTTTTTTTTCCCCACCACATTTAGTGTCCTAAAGGATGCAGAGGCATCTATTGACTTTGGGAGAGAAAGTGGCACTCGCTGGGCAAAGCGATGCCATCCCTTTGTTTTCCAGCCCGACAGGAACCACGGCAACCCCTGCGCTGGAGGCACCGGGGATGGAGGGAGCTGATGGTTCCCAACGTGCACTAACATGACGCTGCACGGTAGGACACGAGGGGAAGGAGCAGTTTAAAACTGGCAATCGGGAGTTTAGGCATCAACAGGCGGAAAATGAAATCACCCGGCTTGGAACGTGGCCAAGGAACGGGGATTAAAGCCAGCAGGGTGAGTGATCTGCATTTACTGTAATACAGTCGGGTAGTAAATACTTGGCTAAAACACTTCAAAGAGCCCAAAGCCGAATCCCATCAGGAAAAGCTCCTCGCAGGATCAAGACAAGAAGTTAACGATCCTTTAAACGGGCGGTGACCACACTCGGTGAACTGTTCCCACAGGCTGGGACTGTCCACATGGACATTAGTACACCCCAAACCTGCTGGTTCCCTGCCCTGCAATTCATGGGACAGGTATTTTAGGCATCACTGGTGAGAGAAACTGTTCCCTTTCTCCTCCAGCACCTGGCAGGGCCTCAGAAGCAGAGCTGTGGAGCACTAACTACTTTATTGCTTTTCACAAATGCTAAGTGCCTCCATATTTTCCTCACCACTTTAACAGCCTCACGCCCCCATTTCCCAGAGGAAAGAGTGGAAAGCTTGGAGGGAATAGTTTGCTTCTTTTAAGCCTTTTTTTTAAAATTTTTTTAAAATTTTTAATCCCCACAGAGATTAACGGTTGTGTTTACAAGGCAAAACGAACAGTCCCGTTCAGCAGTTACAGCTCCCGCTTCCAGCTATTAGGTGGCACTGATTCACTCCTGCAAGGATCAGAAAAACGGGGAATTCTGCTCGTGGAGCCCTGTTTGCTGAGCAAACACGGCTATCATGGAACGCTACAGGGCTAAACAACCAACCAACCCAGGCACCAAATACCCGCCCCTCCTCGCAGGGCAAAGCACCGAGACAAAGCCAGACCCAACCAAAGCTCCCCAGCACAGCCCCCCCCCCCGTGCCGGGCAGCCCTTTCCAGGTCCGTTTTGGCCGTCTGAGGTTCTCCCTCCCAAGCTCCAGGACGGAGGAGGAGCAGGGAAAAGCTGCAGGAGCTGCCAAGGTGTCTGAGAGCAGGAGACGGGAGAGATTTTGGCCCCTCCGTGCTGCACATTCCTGTGCAAACAGGAGCTCAGCACGACCCAGATTCCTCCTCCTCCGCTCCGAATTTCCTCTGCAGGGCCCTGTTCAGGTGCTCAGAGGTGTGTGGAAGGAAATGGGGAGTGACTTGAGGCTGTTCTGGGGTGTCAGAGGGAAAAGACTCAAACACAGACCAGGGATGATGCCGAATTTTCTGTGGCAGCTGGGAATGCTCCCAGGGCGAGGAGGGAGGGGCAGGGAAGGACATCAGCCCCTGACCACCAAATGAACATCTCCTTGGCCACTCAGCTGTCAGCCTGAAACCCTCCCTGGGGTGCCAAGCTCCCTCCCCAGCACAAATGCAGAGCACAGCCCGAGTGGGTCAGTCCTGCAGTGGGGACCAGCAGAGCTGGGGCCACATCCTGCCCGGTGCTGGGATGGGCCCTGGTCCCTGCCCAGCAGGCAGAGGGGTTTGCAGGAATTCCTCTCCCCAAAAGGTGAGTGATGAGGGGAGAGAGCAAGGCCAGAGCTCTCCTCCCTGCTCATTTGCCTCCTGCAGCTCAGCCCTGCCTGACATCTCCCCCCTGCCAGGAGGTCAAGATCCTGCAGGGAAAGGAGCACCATCAATTCCTATTAATCTACGGGAGCCCTGCAGCAAACAGCAAGACCATCATCCCAGGGCAGCCACTGCCCTGGGCATGATTGAAAAGGGAGCTTGGCATCCCCAGGGAGCCAGTCCATCCTCACTCTGCCATTCCTTTCCCTCCTGTGTTACTGCCTTCCATGATCACAACGGATGCAGCACATCAGGAATGTGATTTTGTGGCAGCCAGGACATCACTGTCCTCCCCTGGCACAGCCACAGCTGGGAGGAAGCTTGGGAGGACAAATGATCCTGTGGCAAATGCCTAAGACTGGCTCCCACTCCGGCTCTGACCCTCTTGGAATGCCTTGGCTTCCCAGAGATAAATCAAGAATGAGGACACTTCCTTCCTCCCTCCCAGTTGGGTTGAATTCCCCTGGGATGCGATGCCCTGTCCAGCACAGCAGTGTTCCCATCCCTCCTTTGCAGAATTCCAGCTGTAAGTTGTTTAGACACAATGGCACAGGCACATGGAGCATGTAGAGATCCCTGAGGCAGACACAGGGATAGCCTGGGAAGGGTGGATGCTGTGGAAAACTTCCTGCCAGCCCAGCCTTTGGAGACTTTACAGAATCATGGAATCCCAGACTGGTTTGGGTTGAAGGGACCTTAAAGCTCATCTTGTTCCAACTCCTGCCATGGGCAGGGACACGTTCCAGTATCCCAGCTTGCTCCAAGTTTATCCAGCCTGGCCTTGGATACTTCTAGGGCTGGGATTATAACCTGTACTCCAGGCAGGGGTGGGAGGGGAAGGAAAAGCCCTTTGCTGGATGCACATTTCCCCTCCCATTTGTGCCGGTGCTGACAATGAGCCCAGTAACAGGAGCACACAAAGGAGGTTTGTTCTGCCTTTGTATATTTTGCCTTTCTCAGCCCCGTGTGGTGCAATCAGCAGCTCTCCCTTGGCTCTTCCCTCCCCGGCTCTTGGTGAGATCAGGGCAGCTCCGAGGAAGGCATTAAAATGACAGTCATTATTTCCAGCAGCCTCCAAACACTGGGCACTTATTCCCCTAACCTGAGAAAAGTGTCCAGTGTTCAGCTGGAACAACAATAGGCTGCAACTGTGCAGTGTGGCCACCCCAGCCATCCCTGGGGGGCTGGGGGGGAGCTCAGGGCTCACATTGTCCATGCCTTGACAGTGTCAGTGTTTCCATGGAGTCAGCATCCCCAGGGGATGAGCAGCCTGGATTCTCAGCCACTGTGGACCAGCAGATCCCCTGCTCCATCCCATCCCATCCCATCCCATCCCATCCCATCCCATCCCATCCCAGCGGGTTTGCTCCAGGAGGGCAGGCAGTGGGAAATGAGTCTCAGCAGAACCACAGGACTTTTCCCCTCTGAGACAGACACTCCCTTCCCCACTCACTATTGCTACAGCAGCTGCCTGAGTTATTGAGGCTTCATTTCGGGTCACTTGGGAGTTCAGGGCACGTGTCCCACCCTGGATCCTACAGCAGTGTGACCACGACCCAGGAGAGCTGGGAGCAAAGAGCTGTGCTGGGATTGCTGGGGCAGCAGCACTTCCCAGCTCTGGGAGGATGCTCCTGGAGGTGCTGCTGCTGGGCTGTGTGATGTTTAGCCATTCCCTCCCCCCTTCCATGACTCACTTCCACCTCCCATCCCTTTATTGCACGTCCTTCACAGCTCTGGGTACCCCAAGCAAATACTTGCTGAGGAGGAACACGACCAGCAAAAACCAGCCTGGGCCTTGCTTTTATGACACTCCACTGATTATTGACTGCCAATTAACCAACACAATCCAAGCTGCATCCCAGGAAGGTTGGCCCCAGCCTGCCTGCTCCTCACGAGCCCCTGGAGACCTGATGTCCTGTGCTGGCCTCTCCCAGCATCACCTCCTGCCACATCCCACCCACAGAGGGTCCTGAATGCCCACGGACATCCAGCAAAGTGCTCGTGGATCCTGCTGAATTAAAGACACTCCCAGAAAGACAAACCAAGCCCTGTCACCCCAGCAGCTGGCACTCAGCACTCCCGGGTGGCTGGAGAGGCAGTGAAGGAGGTGCCAAGCTTCCAGCTGCCAAGGAGTCACTCTCAGGAACACAAAGCCTCTTATTTTCTCTCTCCCAGGAGTGTTTAACCTGTGGCTGAGTCTGTCAGCACCTGCCCTTCCTTTATTGCTACATGGCAAGGAGAATCCACGTTATGGGAGAAGATTCCTGGTGCAGGAGAGCCCAAGTCCCACCGAGCCTCTCCCCCAGGAACATTCCCAACACACCTGCAGCTCCAATCCCGCTGGATGAACCCGTGCAACACCCTCACACACGGGTTATGTGGGGTCTGCTGCCTTCCTAACTGCTGTTTTCTTTCCTCCTTTGCCTTTTTTTCCTCCCCCTTTTTTAATTAGAGGCTTTCATTCTTCCCCAGCCCACACAGAGCTCCCAGAGCTGCAGGCTCGTCTGTGACTGCAGACAGGAGCACATGGAAAGCTGGGATTCACTTTCCCTGCAGTGGTCAGGAGGAGCCAGGAGGGGTTGTCTGCTCTGTCTTATAACAGAAAACACTGGAATTTTCCTCCCGTGCCCCGTGATTTCATCCTGCACTCAAAGCCTCCCTTCCTGGCACGTGAGAACAAGGCTGGAAGGAAGGGATTCGCTGCAAAAACGAGGGCTGGGGGTGGTTAATCCCTTCAGCTGAAATGTGGGAGCAGCCCCAGGAGTTGGTTTTGCCCAGGGGTGTGACCAGAGGGACAGCTGAGCAGGGGGATCACCCAGCCCTGCTGCCCGGCTCCCCTTCCCAAAAGCATTCCTGGGGAGGGTATTTAAAGGAACAGAAATCGCATCCTGTACACCCGAGAGCCCCGTGGAATCCCCGTGGAATCCGGGAAATGCAGCCACCTCTGGGGCAGGGAAAGGGGGGGGGGACAGCAAGAAATGGGAGCCAGATCCTTGTGAGAAGGGGATCCCTCCTCTCCAGAGGGATGCTGGAAGCAAAGGATCTCGACAGAATCAAACCTCCTCTCAAAAAATGGAGAAGGGTTTTAATACAAACAGAAGCACAACATTTGTGGGGAGCAGCAGCAGCACCAGCACTCGGAGCAATCCAGGGCTCAGCTCTTTGCCACAGGTTTTCTGGGAGACTAGAAAAGCCTGCCTTGCTCTGCCCTGGTAAAAAGGGCTCAGAAAAAGGCTGAAACCTCTACAGTCCACCTGGATTTCCGTGCCTCCCCCCCCCCAGCCCTGGCAGCGGGAGGAGGAGCTGGAGAGGCTGTACAAGCAGCTTCCCATGGGATTAGTGCTTCCTCCTCTCCCAGCAAGCTCCCAGTTGAGATCCAGCAGCTCCTCGGAGCTGACACTGCTCCTAACCCAGCCTCCCACCGCCCTTGGACTGATCTTCCTGCAGCAGCAGCAGGGAAAGCAGGAGAGGGGACGGTGTTCCTGACCTACTTGTCCCCACTGCAGCACCTCCCAGTGCCAGCTACGGGCTGGGTTTCCCCCAGGACGAAGCTCTGGAGCAGTGGTGCCCCTGGTTGGCATTAGGCACACAAAGCCCTTTGCAGCAGGGTTTCAAATCTGTTTTATTTAAAGCTGGGGAATAGTCACATGGTGGGAAGGTAGCGAGCAAACACTGCCAGTCTCCTTCCCTGCCAAGGATTGCACTAATCTGCTATTTAATCTTAAACCAGTTGTGCACCCACCCTTGGAGGGCTTTGTGCACGTGGATTTTCCCCCTGAGATGTGAGGGAAGAGCAGCCACACAGGTAGGGAGCATGAGGAGCCAACGCTTGAGGAATCAGAGGATTTCAAAGCACTGCAGGAGCCATAATTGCTTTTGGATCCCTCTCCCCCAGAAGGAGAAAAAGCAAAGCTGCAACATCTCTCATCCCAACCCTTCCTCATCAGGATGATCTCAGAGCCCCAGCCAGGGTGGGATGTGCAGGGGACCTTCCTGGCTCTGCTTCCCAGATCCAGAGCCTCCCCAGGAGGGAAGGGATCACCCTCCAGCTGGTGAGCAGGGAATTCTGTCCCACTGAGCTGCTGGACGAAGGCAGGGGATTTAAAAAAATCCTCCTGAGCCAAGAGGTGGCTGCCAGGGATGCCAGGGTGGTACCAGCACTGTTTGGAGGCAGCAGACTTGGCCAGAGCGTTGCTGCCAAGATGCCAGGCTTTGGGACACACTTTCCTCAGCACAAACAGCTCCAGGGATGGCTCTCCCTTCTCCTCAAACCATTTTCCCCAGACACAGGGGTGCCACAAGCAGGCTGTGGGTTGCCCAAGAGCCCTGAGAGGCCCTGTGATGGTGAAAGCTTTCCAGGATCCCACCCTGCCTTCCAGGAAACTGTCCCTGAGGGAGCACCAGGACATCCTTGCACTGCCTGGGGACACCTCCCTGCCTAAAATCCTCACCCCAGCACAGCCAGGCACCACCGCAACTACGATATTTTCATGTCAGACCAAACATGGACAGGGCTGGATGGGGAATAGAGAGATCCCAGGTGGAAACATGTATCAACAGATTAAACACGCCCCAGTGCCTGCAAACCCCTGCTCGCCTCCCCACGGAGGGCAACATTTCATGCATATCTGGGAACTCTGCGAGCACACAGTGTTTAGATAAACCTTGTTCCTTGTTAAACTGTAAATAACATCTGGCTCACCGAGCCAAACCGAGCCCCAGCCCCGTGTCCTCAAAGCTGCAGGGATGGCAGACAAAGCAAGTGTGTTTGGTGGGGTTTCAAGTAATGAATTTATCTCTTTTTTTTTTTTGCTTTTTTAAACATAATTTTTCCACTTTGCCCCCCCCCCCCCCCCGTACTTTCAAACCTATCCCAACCCTCGCTGAGTGCTGGTGGAGTCCCCCCGCAGCTCCAACGTCCTTGACAAGCAGGACTGGTTTCTGCACGAGCCTTGGAAACTTGGGGGAGATAACAGAGCCCGGGGGGGAGATAAACAGAGTGAAAGAGCACGAGGGAGAGAGATCTCTCCCGGGAAAACACACGGCTGGGCTCACAAGTCCTTGGACACTGCTGGGAGGGGAGAGGTGCTGGGCTGAGCACGTGCCCACAGCCTGCTGGGCTTTTGTGAGGCATCATCAGCAGAAACCAACGGAAATAAATTCAAATATAGTGCTTTCCCCCTCCTTCCCCCAGCCAAAACACAAAGCTATTTCCTCGTGGTTTTTCCCAGGAGTCGAGGAGACTCCAAGCCACAAAAGCTTGGGATGAGAAGGGATGACACTGAGCAGGGCTGCTCAGAGCTCGCTCGGGTGTTTTCAATCCTCCTCTCCTGCCTCACCAGCTGATAAGTTGTTGCTTCATAGGAAATGCTCGAGATAAGGAAGGATTATAATCCTGAGGCCCAAAGAGAGAGAGAGATTTGGCCTGGGTTCACACAGCAGAGCATCAGTGCCCCCCTCTCCCCGCTGCACCCAGTTCTTATCTGCTGGGGTTGGTGGTGCCCACTGCAGCCCAGTGTGCTTGCCATGCTATGATAGTGCAATTAGTTGCACAATTAATCGTTAATAAGAAGGGATTGAAGGGGATTAAGTACTTAAATAGAACACACGCTGCTAGTGGTAATTTATAAAAGTACTCCTTCTCCCTCAGACACTGTGTCGTGTTTTCCTGGAATTGGAATGACTCGGATGGACCTTTTCTCTGCACCTTCTGCACTGAGGAAATAGCTGTTTTTTCCATCCCTGTGGGGCTGCACTGGAGTCTGAGGGGATTCAGCAGCACGTGGGCACCTCTGTGCATTCCAGGTTTGCCTCTCCAGGGCCAGGGCATCAACAGGAATGATGGGAAAGCTCCTGCTGCTCCTGCTCTCTTCCAGGGGCTTTGGGAGTCGTTGCTAAAGCAGGAGGCTGGTGGGAGGGAGGGATGTGAAGGTGGTGTGGGGGTGTTGTGCTGGTTTGTTTAATGGAGGGAGCAGTCTGGGGACACAGAGATGCTCTCTGCATTTTAATTTGGATGAGGCACAAACCAATCTCTGGCTGTAACCAAAAAGAGCAGTAAAACCACTAGTTCTGCCTCCTCCTCCTCCTCAGACTCCCCAGGCACACAACATCCTTTCTCTGTCCCCCCCTCCTCCCTCCCCGCACCAATTTACATTGCAAATGGTGTTTCCAAAATTCCTGCCTAAACCCCAGGCACTGCCCAGGTGCTGCCAGGACCATCCACAGCCTTTTTGGGACCCTTCCAAAGGGCAGGAACAGCCCGGAGGTGCCTGGTCAAGGCAAGGATTGGGGGGCTCCAGCTCCCACCCCTGCAGCTTCTCCTCCCTGTGTCCCCATTCCCTTTGGCTCTAGGCAGAGCTGCAGCTCTGGGTGGTGACAGGATTTGTGCTGGCCCTGACAGCCCATCCTCCCCCACGCCACACCCACAGCAGGGAACTTTTCAGCCTTGAACCAAACACCAGACCAGCAGAAAAACAAACCCCGTGGCTGCTCTGCCCAGGGCACCCCTCGGGCGTTTCTTGCCTCGACCACACGAGCCTACAGTGAGTCCCCTGCACTGGGCAGCATTCCAGACTCCAGCTCTTCCTCAAAAAGTAGATTATTCCAGCTGATGGGCAAGGCCACAGTGCAAGTTCTTCCCCTGCTCTGGCTGAGGTGGCAGTGAGGGGTGACACAGGCTCTGTGCTGTCCCCCAGGTCCTGTGGACCCCCAATAACAGGCAGCATTCCCAGCACACCCATCCCAGTGGCACATGGGGACCAATTCCATTGCATCCCATCCCAGTGGGCCACGGGGACTGACTCATTTACATCCCATCCCACCCCAACAGGTTGTGGGGACCAACTCCACCACATCCCATCCCAAAGGGGCCACAGGACTGCATCCACTGCATCCCATTCCAAAGGGGCCATGGGGACCAACTCTACCACATCCCATTCCAAAGGGGCCATGGAGACTGACTCCATCACATCTCATCCCAAAAGGGCCACAGGGACTGACTCCATCCCATCCCATCCCAGAGGGCCATGGGGACCAACTCTATCACATCCCATCCCAACAGGCCATTGGGACTGAATCCATCCCATCCCAAAAGACCCAGGGGATTGACTCCATCCCATCCCAGTGGGACATGGGGACCAACTCTGTTGCATCCCACACAGAAGGTCCCAGCATCCCACAGCTCCACTGGCAGAGCAGCTCCCTGTCCATGCCCAATCCTGGGATAAAGAGAGGCTTTTCAGTCCCAGCTGCTCCTTCACCTCCTCTGGGCAGTGCCGTGCCCAGGGAACACCCGGGATCAATGCCTGCACTGTGGGGTGGGCTGGGAATGCTCCCCCCTGGATGTGGTGTTCCTCAGGCAGGATGGGGAACACTGGCAGCCCTGCCAAGGGCTCCTCCTCCCAGCCACAGCCCCGGGATGTGGCTGTTCCCTGCTCTGGACTAACACTGGCCTTCAGTGCCCCGACTGCAAACACCAAAAGCAAACAGTGTGTGGAGAATTCCAGCGGCAGGAATCGTGTCCTGGCTCCTGGGGCAGGGCTGCAGCCAGACACCAACCCGGCAAAAATCAAAAGGACAGATAAGGGGAGGCTGGGATTTGTGGGACACTGCCTGTTCCTGACTGGCCCTACTTCCTGTAGCCTGTGGCACAGTGATTGCTGCGCGGTAATTAGTTAATAATTACAAGCTGACCAGCCCTCGGGAGTGTCTGTGGCAGAAGGAGGGGTAGGTGCTCCAGGCTGAATGCAGATTTTCCATATTTTCCACCTTGCACTGAAAAGCTTGGAACTGTTTATCCCGGGTCGAGCACGGGGAACAGATGCTGGGAAGGTTATTGTGCCCAAAGGAACTTGGGAACAGCTCCTGGCCCCTCTGTGGTCACTGCTCCCTCAAGGAAAGCCCAGCAGCTCACCAATACCAGCTGCACTCCAGCCCAGTGGGAATCTGGCTGCTGTCCCCCCTCCCACTGAGACAGGAAAATGGGAAATCTGGAGATGGGATGGGACTCACCCGAGGTCACCCAGCAAGTCAGTGGCACAGCCAGGAAAGAGCCCAGGAGATCTGGCCCTGGATCCTGCCTCCAAACCCTGGATCCTGCCTCCAAACCCTGGATCCTGCCTCCAAACCCTGGATCCTGCCTCCAAACCCTGGATCCTTCCTCCAAACCCTGGATCCTGCCTCCAACCCCCCTCCTGCAGCACCGTCTCCTTTGCTCTGTTGTTCCCAGATCACTGCAGCACGGGATCTACTGGATCAGGACTTGGATCCTCAATTTCTGGGATCTGTTGAAGATCCCTACAGGTCCCTGGCTGCCTCCTTGGGTATCTACAGCTCAGCCTTTGCTCCAGCACAGGCCTGGCACATCAGCTGCCAGTCTGAAAGGTTCTCCAGCAAATAATCCAAGTGCTAGAAGGCACAAATCCAAGCTCCAGGTGATATTCCATGCTGGAATACAGGAAAAAACCACCCCCAAACTGATGAATTTATATGTGTGTGCATGTTCCCAAGTGCAGAATTGAGGCTCCTGTTCACGAACCTTGTCAGATTTAGCAACTAAAAAAAGATGCGGCTTCGAGAGTGGGAATTTCTGGGAGGAACTGGAGTGAGGGAAAAGCGATGCCTGAGGGGGGTGGTTTGAGGATAAATCCAACTGGGATCAGGAATCACAACCCCTGAGTGACCAGCATATTAACACTGACCGAATAATTAAACAGACCCAGTAAAAAATAAACCATTTCAATCGAAATAGAGAAATAGCAGGAAAAAAACCGGAACGTTTGGAATGTTTCTGCTTCCCAAAAAAGGCACATTTTGATTTTTTTTCGGAGGTTTCAGTGTTTACAGCTTCAACAGCCTCTCCTTTTTTAATGGAGCAATTCAATTAAAAGTCACCAGAACAACAGCAACACCCCACAAAACTGGTCAAATCCAGTCTCCTGCCCCACTCCAAAGCCCCCAGCTGGGAAAATTTGGGTTGTTTTACAGGAAACAGCTGAGCATTTCAGAGACTGGGGGAGAAAGAGAGGGAGAAAGGTCATGGAGAAGCCTCCAGTAATAAAAACATCACTGCATGAGCAAACTGAAAGGGTGCCCAAAAGCCAAACAAAATTCATGTCACCCCAGAGCCCAGACAGAGAGGGGCTGTTTAATACAGAGCAGCTCATCAGAGAGAGTTTAAACCTCTGGTTGGAGATCCAGGGCCATCAGTGATGGATTTTCTAGCCCCAGGAATATTCCCCTCTGATAAATGATGAGGACAGAACCCCAGGGTGGTGCCAAGGTGAATTGTTTGGGTGTAATTAATCCAATCAGTAAGAAACAAAATAAAAAATGTAAAAAAAAAAAAAGGAAAGTAACAAAATAATCGGATTGAGTGCACCATTAATTGGAGTGTCTCCATTGGCAGTGCAAGTGCAGACAGAAACCTTCCCTTCCCAGGCACTAAGGAAAGGGCAGTAAATCCAACACCACTAAATCCATCCTGTTTGCTGCCTCCTCTCTGCATCCCAGCAGCAGCTCTGATGATCCCCGTGCTCCTGCAGTGCTGGCACAGGTGACAGGTACCAGGCACTGACAGCTCTGGATCTGCAATTTGCCACTCAAATAATGTAATTATTGTTGTTCTGGCAGCGCCTGCTGGGCCCAGGGATCGAGGTGCTCGTGAGGAATTGTCCCAGCTCTAAAATGCCTGGTTCAAAGCCACAAGGGAAGGTGAAAGGGAAGCAAAACCACAGGTCAGACCAAGCTGAGATCTCTGAAACGTTCCACCTGAGCTGCTCCAGGAGACTTGGCTCCCGAAAGGCAACGAGCACCAATCCCTGAAAACAGCAGCTCAAACATCCCTCAGCGTGAGCACCTGCAGAGTTTTTGACCCTCCCAGCCACCCTGGGGTGGCAGGGACGGCCCCTGAAGGGAGCTGGGGGCACAGAGAAACCACGAACAAACCCAGAAGGGCTGGTGCTGGCAGCGGGATCCAAGTGCCCCAAAGCCTGGAGCATCCTCCCGCTCCGTGAGCTGCATTCCCGCGGGTCCTGCCTGCACTTGAAAAGCTGCATTATGCATTCAGCACAGGGCTGAGAGTTTTAACAAGAGCCTCGGCTGCTGCTCAGGTGTGAAAAGGAAGGGCCGGATTTTCAGCAGAGATCAGCCCAGCGGGCAGGGACGCGCTGCCGGGGACATGTGGACATCTCCCAGCGGGAATGTGGCGCGCCTCCAAAAATCCAGCCTTAATTGCGGGCGGCTTGGAGCTCATCCCCGAAGCAGCGAGAGAGAAGACAGGTCTCAAGTTCGGAGATGCAGCTGGAAGGAGGGAGGCAGAGAAGGGAGGAGACAGATGAGAGGTGGCAGCGGTGGCAGGAGCGCAGACAGAGCCCAGCCGGCTCCCGGGGCTCACCCCGCTCTGCGGCTCGAAAATAATTCCACAGCAGTTTCTTTTCCAGCCAGGCTGCCGAGACAAAGATACCAGCCGAGATTGTGAGCGACTGAGCAAACAAGAGGCAGATGAGCAGCGCTGGCTGCGGGCAAAACGCTACCTGAAAAGAAACCCTGATTAGAAAGAGAGCAAAAGATGCTCTGGCTGATTACAGATCGACTCCTCGAAGTTAATTGTTCACCAGATTGTAATCTGGGCTTTTGCATCTACATTAATCAACAGGTTGCTTTCTGCTCTCAGTTTTCCCTTTGCAAACAGCAGGAACAAGTGAATTTAGAGGAAAGCAAACCCAGCAGGTCAAACCTCTGAAAGCAAGCAAAGGGCCTTTTTTAAATAGAGACCTTTTGCTGGTGTTCTACCTGTTAAGAAGTAAACCAAGACCATGGCAGAGAGCAAAGCTGACCTTTCTGGGTGTCAGTACACGGGTTACACCCAGCAGAACTCACTCCAGGCTGGCTTGGGATCTGCTCTGAACTGGCCCCAGAGCCAAGACCCCCTGTCCTCTTGCCTGGAGAAGCTGCTTTAAGTTTGCCTCGCTTCCCCTGAGCGTAGAAGGAGAATTTGGGAGGCTCCTACTGAGTATAAACCTTCTTGGAAACTCTTACTGTTATTTGACATGGTTCCCAAACACGCATCCCAGATTTTCTGGAGATTCTCAGGCCTCCTGGCCCAAACCTCAGGTCTGTGTGCAAGCCAGAGGAATGTCTCAGGGTTTACAAGGGTTGACCAAACATTCATTTCTCTCCAGAAGGCCCAGACCAAAGGGATGGTCTCAGTGGAAGCTGAGACGTGGATATTTTAATGCAGGCATGACCTATGGAAGGTACAGACACAGGTTTCTGTCTGACCAGGTGGCAGGAGAGAGAGAACAGAGGGATCTCACGGCCTTGGGAGATCAAAAATCAACTCCCTGAGCTGCCACAGGCTCCTTGTAACACCTTGAGCCATTTTGCCTCTCTGTTTTACCTCGTGCAAAATGCAGCTGCCTTCATCTACCTCCTCTGGATCCAGTGCCAGCAACAGAAGGCAAAATCTGTCCCCTCCAGCCCTCCTGCTCAGGGCTGTACCCTGACAAACAAGGCAGTGACACTGGCAGTGAATGCCCCTGAAAGGCAGCAGATAAAAACTGATAAAGCCAAAGATTTAAAGCAGCTCCTTGGGGAGCCAGTAAAAATCAGCCAAGCACATCCAGCTGCATTTCAGTCACCTGTAACCTCCGAATATGTGACACCATCACTTGGCTCTGCCTCTGGCTGGGCAGCAAAGCCTGTCTGAAGGGTCCATTCAGGGGCCACAAAGAGCTTGTTCACTGAAAGGGGCCTTCGTGGCATTGAGAGGAGGATTTTAGTGCTTCCACGCCCATCCCTGCCAGCATCCCAAAGCCCTGCAGAGCTCAGGGAGCAAAACCTCTGAGAACAAAGCAAGGTCAAGTGTTAACAGATGGGGGGACTCAGACATGGGGATCTGGTGGTGACGTGGCCAAGGTCAGGCAGAATCCGTGGCAAGGCCGTGGACAGGGACAGATCCTCAGAGTCCTGCTTAGTTACAAATCTTCCTCTCTTTCTTTCTCTCTATCCAAGTAGGATAAGAGAGGGGGAACTCCCAGCTGTTGCTGGCGAGATTGTTCCACTGCTCGTTTATTAATTGCTCTCATTTGGTCACAGTACCAATATTTTCCAGCATGGGTGAGTAAATCTGAGTGCTTGGAAACAAATCTGCAAGAGCTGCCATCAAAAGTGGTCGTGTCTGGAGAACGGACAGCAAAACTCGCTCAGAAGTTTTCTGGCCTGACAGGAGCCTAAAAATCAGTGCCCTGTGAGCTGGGTGCCTCACACCTACACACAGAGATGAAGTTTCATGGGTGAGGTGCCAGCTGGTGAACCAGGTACCCTCCTATTCCTGCCTCTGTTCCTCCTGTGCATCGGGGTCTAGGACGTGTCACCTCCCATTGATGGATCTTCCCCAGGGAGGACAGGATGCTCTAGACTACAAATGCCCTTTGAGACCTCAGTGTGCCCCCACTGACGTGTTCCTGCTGACACAAACTGTCCAGTTATCTCCTGACTGGCTGTTTGCACCCAGAGAATCGTTTCAGGATCCTGGGAACTGGTTTTCACAACCTCTCCGCAGATGGGGTGACCCAGATGCCCTGGCAAAGCCTCATGAGGCAGGAAAACAAGACTCAGGTTGCATTTACCCCTTTTCAGCTGTGGGGAAGCACATCTGCAGGTCTTTGTGCTGCCCCCACGACCACTGAGGAGGAAATTAATCCTGTTTTCCTTTCACGGTCCTGTCTGAAGGCACTTGCCCTTTCACAGATCTTATCCAGAGGCTCTAACTTTCTGCCTGATGCTTGTTCAAAGCTCTTCCCCTTCAGGCACCTTCTCCAAGCCCGACACACACATCACATCACACTGTTCATCTGCCTGATGCACAGCACAAAACCCACTGCCAGCAGCCCCAGGCCTGACCCTGATGTTCCTTCTTTTGAGAGCTAACACCACTATTGTGCCAACACGTTCATTCCAGGTTGTTTTCATGGAGAGATGAGCCAGTCTACTAAAGCCTGACTTTTCAGGAGGCAGGGCTCGCACGGCACGGAGAGCAGCTCTCAGGAGCGAGGAGGGGGGACAGGCATTCTGGGGCGAGTTCTCCCACATCCCTGGGAACTTGTCAGAGCAACAGGCAGTGCTGGAGAGATGCAGCTGATAGTGACAGCCACCAAAAAATGCAGCGCAAGGGGAACGCCGGCCAGCCAGCGGCAGGGCTCCTGTCTGAGCCGGGGAAGCCACCACACAGACCCTGGGTGTCAGCCCCCCACTCCGGCAACTCTCCCATTGCAAGGGTCCCCCCCAGGACCGTCACAGCGGGACCCACGCCAGGGGTGTCTGCCAAAGTTTATAGTGAGTGAAGCGTCGACCAGAGCTCCCCAAACCAGGTTTAGGACCAAAACATGCGCAGGAATCTCCCGCAGCAGGGCACAGACAGGTATAAATTCTCGCCGCGCTCGGTACCGAGCTGAAACCCCCCTCCCCATACCTCCAACTTCAGCTCTTCCCTCCCCTCTCACTTTCCGCCCCAAGCGGTCCCAAAGGCAGCGGGGCTGGCGGGGGGCGGGCAGGGACCCCCATCCCGCCGCGGGGACACTCACCGAGCAGGTCGCTCTCCCTCCTGCCGTGTCCCTTCCTCCTTCCTGCCGCCGGCACCGCGGGGCCGGGGCAGAACCGGAGTAGAGCCGGGACAGACCCGGGGTAGAGCCGGGGCAGAGCCGGGGCAGCGCTGCGGGAGCCGCGGGGCCGAGCCGGGAGCGGGGCCGGGCTGGGAAGGAGCCGGGAGCGGTTCGGGAGCGGTGCCGGTGCCAGGGAGGGTCTGGAGCGGCGCTGATGCCGGAGCAGGAGCAGGAGTCGGATCAGAAGCGGTGGCGGAGCAGGAGCGGGGTCGCAGCGGTGCCGGGAGCGGTGCCGGCTCGGACGCGGAGCGGGAGCTGGAGCGGTGCCGGTGCGGGACCCGGCGCGGTGCGGGAGCGCTGCCGGCGCTCGGCTCGGAGCGGCGCTGGCTCCTCCCCGCCGCAGCCCCGGGATAAGGAGCCCGCTCGGCCCCGCTGCCCCGGCAGCGCTGCGGGCACGGACACACGGACGCGCAGACACACGGACACACGCACACACACGCTGATCGCAGCCTCGCAGCCGGGTCAGGGGAGTTCCCTCCCGCGGCTCTTCCCACCCGTCCTTGAGGCTCTTGGCAGATGTGCCTGAGCGGGGGCAGCCCGTGAGAGCCGGACCTGCATCCCTCGGGCGGCCGCGGAGGTTCCAGCCTCTGTGTCACTCTCTCGGTGGGGTTACGTGTTTAGCAGCAGCTTCGCCATCCATTCCAGCTACTTGTTGTCTTATATTTAGTCAAACACTCTCTGTTTGCCAGAAATAGAGCAGCCATGGAAATAAATCAGGCTGACTGGAGGTGCCAACATTGTCTGTCTGAAACTAATTAATTTCTTATATCCTCAGCTATATTAGTCCTCGCCTTCCCTCTACAGACCATCCTGTCTGTCAGCAGAGTTGCTGTAATTAGTGGGTATCCTGCCTGAATCTGGGGGATGTGCAGGAGGTTTAACGTGGTGGGGGAAGGCAGGGGGGTGCCAGCAGGACACCTGGGCAGGGAAGGAACAAAATCCATCTACACCGAGTATGGAAAGTGGGAACACAGAGGACACAGCACAGGAAAGGGGGCACAAGTTCTCTGTGGGGAAATCTTTTTTTGGGGGAGCATGTAGGGTCTTCTCCTTTCCAGACATCTGAGATCCCACAAGACTGTCCAGGAGACACAAATTCAGGCTTTCTGCTGCTGACAGAACTCCTTTTTCCCTTTTCCTTTTGGAACGTGGGAGTCTCGTCGGACTTGCTGCCTCTCCTTTCTTATATTAGAACCATCGAGCTTGCTGGGAGACACTTTGAGGAACAGGGAAGTGGCTCATCACAGATGGTGTGGCAGAAGCGTAAAAAGCTGAGCCCCCCGTGGAGGAAAGGGATGTTTTAGCAGGACCCATTTTGTTTGTTCCCTTTAGCCTGTCCCCAGCCAAGGCATGAGGCCCTCGGTGGTGCCTGTGGGCTGTGTGAGTGGGGTCAAACATTCCCCACCAGCTCTTCAGTCAACCCCCTTGGTGGGCACGTGAGCTGAGCCCTGTCTGAGCTGAACCAGGGGGCTCTGAACTGGAACTGCCCCTCCAGAAGCAGGTGGGGAGTTCACACTTGAGTCACGTTGCCCCAGCTGGGTCGTGGTGACTTTGCAGGAGGGGGTGAGAGCCTGTCCTGGGTGACACGGGGCGAGCAGCTCGTTTCTCACCGTCTGGAGCTGCTCGTTTCTCACCTGCCTCCCGAGGGTTTGCACCCTTTGCTCTGCAGGGCTCGGGGAGGAGCAGCAGAGGGTGAGACCCAGAGCTGTGATGTGCCTCTTGGCTCGTGTGGCCGCCTGGCCTCTCCTAACCCCTGGTCAATGAGTACCTGGTCATGTGGGTGCACAGTCAGCTCCGGGTGAGTTGGCCATCACGCTCCCTTCATGCCACTGGCTGCAGAAATGGGCAGGTTTTCCACAGCACAGTGTCCAGCCAGGCTCTGGGATCTCTCTGACTTCCCAATTCACCCTGTTCATTGTTCTATTTAAAGAGGAGATGTCACCCTGCGGGGGGAGATGTCTTGAACACTTACATGCCGTTCCCAGCACAGCACAGCCCTCGGTGTAACAACTGCTGCCACACCCCCCATGCCACGGCTCTGAGACCACCTGGCACTCTGAGACCACTTTGAAACAGAAGCCAAAGGAGATCCCCAGCAAAAGCCCTGGAAATTAAGGAGAGGAAGGCCCCAAACTGGAGCTGGACATGGAAACCAGCTTGAAGAGAAAGGGCAAGAATGTTACAAGCAATTAGTGGCCAGAGACATGAGCTCAGTGGTTGTGTCACACGAGCTGCTCATTGGTGCATAACATTCCTCCTAAACATAAATTACAATAATCAGCGTGCCAGGGATTGCTGTGAGCCTGACAGGGATGGCTCTGGAGGAGGATGTGGAGAGGGAAAGCACCCAGCTGCTGCAGCCAGCAGGGATTGCTATCCCTGCCTGTTCAAAGACTGGAGGGGAGGGGAGGCATCAGGGTGTGATGGATGTTCCCCAGCATGTGGGACACAAACACAGCACATCTGCCTGGCAGGCTGATGTGGGACTAACGAGGCCCTTTGCTGTTAATGGGGCTGGGGCTGCTCCACTGGTGACAGCACAAAGCAAAGTGTCCCTTATCCGGTGCCCTGTTAAGGGCTGAGGTCGCTGGTGTTGAACTTGGCACTCACCTGAGATGCCTCTGCAATCCCAGCAGTGTGTTTCCAAGGCAGAGCCTTGGGGCATTTTCCAAACATGCCAGTGTAATGGCTGAGCAAAAGGCAGACAGAAGTGCTTGTTTTTTCGTGAGTTTTTCTAAAATTACTTTGGGTTCCGGGGCTGGTTTTTTTCCCTTTCGTGTTGTCACAGTGGAATCATGCAGACTCACAGAGGTCCAGGGGAAATCAGGTGTGAAAAATGGGCTCATTGTAGTTGGGAGACTTTCATAAAGAAATGGGTCTGTGGTCAGGATTGTTTCATAAAGAAATGGGTCTGGCTGGGAAACTGCAAAACTTTCTGTAGGTCCATGGCTGTGACCACCTCAGCTCACGCAGGGGGAGACTTTGCTCAGCACATCCTTCTCCTCCTCTTCCTTCTCCCAGTATATTCCACACTAGGAAGAGTTGTGCAGTTCCTAGTGTGTCCCTTGCCTGGGGCAGCAGGAGGAGTGCTGGGTTTCATCCCACAGCTGTTCTCCCTTCTGAGACAAATTGCATCTTTTGAAGACACGAGGGGCTGCGCTTCCTCCCCGAGGTGTCTGCTGTCACCTCCCTGCAAACAGCACCTCGGCCCAGCTGCCTCGGGCTGCAGAGGGGAGAGGAGGGGGAGGTGAGAAGGAGGCAATGCTGCAGCAGGCAGAGAGGCCTGACACACACCTGGGTGCTCCTGTCTTTGTGGGTGCCACATCCAGGCAGGAACGTGATGCACATAACCCGGGGTGACGGCTCCGGGCTGTTCCTGCCCTCGGCACAATCCCAGGATTTCCTCTGGGTAGAGGTAATCCTGTCTCTGCTGCACACCAGAGCACTCATTCTCTTCTTCTCCCATCCTGCAAAGCCACCCCCAGTCACACAGCAGCCCGAGCTGCTGAGCTGGGCTCCTTCCCCAGGCCAGGGGAATTTGGTACCTGTGTTCCACGGGATGCAGGTGGGAGTGACTGCAGGAGCCACAGGGAACGCTGCAGCATCCTGAGCAGCATTTCAATCACAGCCCCCAGGGGTTTGCTAGGGCTGCTCCTCTCCAGAACCTTCCCTGTCAGCAAACACCACTGCAGGGATGTGGGATGGTGAGGAGTCAGCACAGCCTGGGGGGCACGAGGAGAGCAGCCCCAGCTCCGGTGTCACATCACAGGGGCAAACACGGCTTGAAAGACTCCACTGTGCAGCCCTTGTCCCTGTCCAAACCTGTCCAGGGACAGGGATATGGGGATGCTGCATGGACTGACACAAAGCTGGAGCCCGGGCAGTGCCTGCCTTGTAAAGCTGAGCCTGCCCCAGGCCCGCTCCCCGCGTGGCTCCTGGCCAGACACATTAAATCCTCTGCTTCTCCCTCACATGGTGAGGCCCCGGTGGGGACACTCCATCCAGGGCTGGGAGCTGGCCTTGAGACAGCCCAGGGCAGCCTGGGGAGGGGGGACAGCTGGAGGGCTCCAAACCTGCCTTAGGAGGAGACCAAGGCAGCTCAGCCTGAGCAGAGGTGACAGCAATCTCCAAATGCACAACAGAGCAGCCCATCCCCTGCTACAGCCACACAAAGTGCCCTTTGGTGTGAGAACACCTAATTCTGGGGTGTAGGGACACCTAATTTTTGCTATGAGCTGCTCACTTCCATTTAATCCCTGTGCCCAAAGTGGGGAGCAGCCCCAGCCCCCCCTCCCAGAGCACACACAGAGAGGCAGGAGCTCACCTGCACAGCGTCCAGGCTGGAGGGAAGATGTCAAAACACACTAAGCACTGACACAGCAGGCCCAGTAAGAACCAGTTAAGAAAGATACGACCTCCAAACAGTGCTGTACCCAGCAGGCATCACTGTCTCCCTGGGGAGAGGTGCAGAGCTCCAATCTGCAGCCCAGTGCTCTCACAGAGGAGTCCTGGCAATCCCAGTAAATACACACAGTGTATTAAACCTGACAGCTCCCACTGAAGCCTCGGAGAAATGGCAGCAACGTGAATGTGCTTGACTTCTCCAGGAAGCCCAGGGCAGCTCCGGGGGGGGTTTCACCTGTTTTCCTCCTGCAGCTCCTCCGGCCCCACTCCCTGCCACACCGAGCAGTGTCTGGGCTGCAGAGCCCTCCAGCAGCTCAGGGGCACGTTTTCTCCACTGCTAAACTCACATGGCCAAGCATGTGTGTGCTGCTCCGAGGAGAGCAGCTCCCTGGAGGTCTGCAGGGAATATTTTACAGTCACTGCATCCGGGCAGCAGCAGCAGCTCCCTTCCCCACTGCCCTGACATTCAATAGGCACCGAGTCATGGAAAGAAAATGTGCTCAGTGCCTCCCCTGCCCCGGCCCGTCCTCCCTTGTGCACGGGCAGGCATGTGGAAATCATTGCCCAGCGCTGCAGTTCAGCAACAATCAGAGAGGGCTGGAGTTGAAAGCTGGCTGCTAAGTCGAGGAGAACTGGCAAATGGGCCCCATGCTCCACTGCCCAGCCTGGCACGGCAGGATCTGCTCCTGCCGAGGGCTGGAGGGGCCAAACTCCCCCCCTGGTGTCCCTGGGAGGGTGGGGGGTGCCGCTGTGCCCCTGCCCAGCCTGTGCCCGTGGCTGTGCACGGTGCTCACAGAGGCTGCAGTGCCTGTGGCCCACCCTGCTTTAACAACAAACCCCCCCAGTTATGTCTCTGGTAGGAACCTGCAACTCCACAGGCTCAGGAAATGTAAATCATAAAATCACAGAATGGTTTGGTTTGGAAGGGACCTTAAAAATCATCCAGTGCCACCCTCTGCCACAGGCAGGGACACCTTCCCCTAGCCCAGGTTGCTCCAAACCCCGTCCAACCTGGCCTTGGACACTTCCAGGGATGGGGCAGCCACAGCTTCTCTGGGCAGCCTGTGCCAGGGCCTCCCCACCCTCACAGAGAAGAATTCCATCTTCACAGCCAGTCAAAACCTTCCCTCTTTCTATCTGAAGCCATTCCCCCTTGTCTTGTCACTCCGAAAAAGGGAATATTGTTATTCCCATTTTGCAGGCAGGTGAATTGGGGAGCATGAGACATTGGGACAAGTTCAGATATCCTTGTTAACACATCCCTGTCCCAGAGCCGAGGGAGTTCCACAGGGTCTCCCTGCAAATCTCCATCAACATTCCAAACTGAGCCCAGATGCCTGCAGGCTGCTCTTGTCCCACATGGGAATTGGCTCTCTATGATCCCAAATCACCCCGAAACCAAACCCAGTATGAATCCCTGTGTGAGCTGCCACACTCCATCCTGTGGGACACAAAGTCACCGTCCCCAAGGTGGCCACAGCACAGCTGACCATGGCAACCACGAGGCCAATTGCAGACCCGAGAATCCAGCAGCATCTCCTCCTAATTTTGTCCATGGAGCGTCACCATAACAACAGCTCCACCAATCCATGCCAGAGATTCAGGCCCTTAGCAACCAGGAGCTGCCAAATTGCAAAACAAAGTGAAAAATATGCACAAAGTCTTCCCTCCACGGTCCCACCGGAGAGTGCAGAGCTCCAGCTCTGGTGGGCAAAGCCGGACAGACACCAAAACTTCTCCCACATCCAGGAGCTCTGGAGCCAAGGCATCCTTTGCCCTGCCTGTGGTGTCACTGGAAGGTGAGTTTGGCCTTTGTTTTTGGTGTTCCAGTGTGTTCTCCCCCCTCCCTTGCACAGCAAAGGGAGGGAGGTTCAGTGTGAAGGCGATGCTGGGGCTGTCACCCTGACTGTCACCCAGCCACAGGACCTGCAGGAAGTGCTCTGCCTGAAGGTTTCCAGGTGGGTTTAGCAGCTGTTTCACAGGGGTTAAATCCCCTCAGGTGCCAGCACTGAGTTCAAAGGGAACCCACGCTGTCCCCAAGGAGTTTGCTCTGCCAGAGGACCTTGTCCCCTGTCACCCTGGCGAGGCAAGTGCAGGGAGGAGATAAGTTGTTTTTTTCAGAGAACAATCCATCTCCCTCCCACTGAGTCATGACAAGCTTCCCCTTTGCAGGCAGTTCACGGGGTGAGCTGGAGGCTGAACAGCAGGACGGGGGTGAGTCAGTGCACCCAGGGCTCAAAGCTGCTTCCTCACGGGACCAAGGAGCACCGGGGCTGAAATTCTGGGAGGGGGGACGTGTCTGAGCAAGCCCAGCAGATGCTTCTCCCTGTCAGAGCACACCAGACACACCAGCAAAGTGCCTGGTGCTTTCCTGCTGACGGAAAGTGGGAGTCCCTGCTTGGGCTGGGACCAGAAATACAGAAATACTTGGGGTACAAAACATCCCACGGGGTTTTCCAGCCCAAACCAGTAAGACCCCTGTTAGCAGGATGCAATCCTGTGGCCCAGGCAGTGCAGGAGAATAAGGGCTTCTCTGAGCCCTTGGCCACAGGGATACATGGATGGATGGATGGATGGATGGGTGGGACAGGAGGAGCCACGGCAGCAGGCTGGCAATATTCGGCAAGAACAGCTTGGGTGGCACCAGAAAGGGACTCCCTCACTGCTGGCTCTGGCAGCCTCAGGATGGTGAGCCAGGATTTGCTGCTTGCCTCGCAGTCTGTTTGCTATTTTCAGCCCAAATGAGGAATCCAGCCCAGCTCTGGCTTCCCAAAACATTGATTCAGGCATAAACTTCAGAGGGCATTAGAGGGATGATAAATGTGAGAGCGTTTCCAAAAAAGAGAGCCAAGAACGGGCTCGAACTGCAGTGCTGCACACGTGCACGGTGGGGCACGGAGAAAAGCACCCCTGGGAGGGCAGGAATGCCAGGGATGTGCCCAAGAAAGATCCTTGGCTTAGCTGGGAGCGGAGTGGGTGCAGTCCCACCTTCACACATATGCCGGTGCTTGTGCCAGCCGAGCTCGTGTTGTCTGGGAGCCTCTCCAGCCCACACGAGTCTGTCAAGGCTGCTGGAGCTGATGTTCACCCCACACTGCCTCCTCTCCAGTCTGACATCCCCCACCCCTGCTGTTATAATTAGGGAATTGGAGCAGATGGCAGCAGAGTTAGCTGGAAAGAGGAAAATCTCATCCACAGCTGCCGCTCGCTGCGTGCGAGTCCTTCCCTCCGAGGCAGGTCGGGCTGACAGCTCTGTGATCAGAGGGGAAGCTGCTGGGGCTGGGTGCTGCAACAACATCCCCAAAAGGCTCTCAGCTGGGGGCTGTGGGCTGGGGGAGGGCGCCAGGAACACCGTGGGCACGGGGAGTGAAGCACAGCGTGGCCAGAGACCAGGCACTGGTGGCACCGCAGGGACCACGGGCTGGGCTCCCTCCTCCCCGCTGCCCCCGAGGGGCTGTGTGAGCTCCTGGAGGTCTGTGCACCTCGGTGTCAGCTCCTGTTTCCATCCCAGCAGGCTTTAGGGAAACCTGCACTGGAATAAACCACTGCTCTAGTTTCCTCCCTGCCCAGCAAACGCTCCCAACAACTGCTCTGTGCCGCTTCTCCCCGGGCACAAACAGAACTGGTGCAGGCAGGGCACACAAGGACCTTGCCCCCTCCTTCCCCTGCCAGCAAACACCCGTGTGTCAGCAGCAAAGGGCAGAGAGAAATTCCTGGAGGTAAGACCTGGCAAAGCCTCTCAGGACTGGCTGCATCCCAGGGAAAACCCTTGGCGTCCCAGGGATAGCACAGGTCCTGCTCTGGGCGTTGCAGGGGAGGGGAGATGGGCTATCAGGGTGCCCAGGATGTGTTTTGTCTGGTGCTGAGGCATCTGCCCAGAAGGAAACCACCAGAGCCCAGTGGAGGCAGCTCCCTGCAAGGCAGGGACTGGGGAGAATCTCCAGCACAAGCCTCTTCCTTGCTGAATTCACCTGTATTAATGTTCATTAGTGCTGTGATTCCCCAGGCCATAAATGCTTTAATGGCACATCGAGTCCCTCCTGCTCGAAACTGCAGCCCTGCTGTCCCAAGAGTCTGACCCTCTCTTCCCTACCAGGCTGTAGAGAAACTTCCCTACTGCCTTCTTCTGGCTGGAAGAGGCTCAGGATTCCTTCTGAGAGACACTGAGTGCTCAGTGGGAGCTCCACAGCTCTCAGCCTCATCCTGCCCTTGGCTGGTCCAGTTTTATGAGGGCTGAGCCCCCACACAGTGAAATCCCTGGGAGCCAGGGGCTGCTCTGCTCAGCATCCCATCCACAGCATCACAGGAGGGCTCCAGGGCTGCTGATGTCACCAAAGGGCTGTTGGTGCTCTGCTTAAAACCAGAGGGAAATGCTGCCTTTGCAGGAATTTCTAGCCCCGGGGTACAAAGCAGGAGGCTGTTCCATCCCCATGCACCAAACAACTCGATCAGAAGCTTTTCCAAATCTCAGAAAAACAGCTCTGGAGGCTCATCCAGTCGTGGTGCCCCACACAGTCCCGGTGCTCTGCCCCAGAGCGGGGTGCCCTGGCACTGGAGGCTGCAGCAGGTCCGGGCAGAGATCACCCTTCCCCAGGCTCCAGCAGCATCCAAGGGGCCTCAGAGCAGGACTTCAAAGGGCTCCACGTGTCCTGTGCCAGATGGAGCGGGCTGGAAGTGGCTGGAAGTGGTGGATGGGGTGGTACATGTGCGACCCCACGAGGGCACAGAGCCAGAGCAGCCCCGGGGACGATTCCGAGATCAGAGCAACCCCAGTGCTGAGCTGTGCCCTCCCCTCCCCTGTGCCTTGGAGACACCCAGCACTGCCCCACCATCTGCCAGCACTGGCATTCCTGCAGCCCAGCCACTGATGCCACTATTTTTGACTTAGTAAGGCAGTTCCAGGAAAAAAAAACCAACCATAAATTGAAATACAGGTTTAAGGCAGGACTGTTCTGGATAAATCTGCTCTCTTGCTGTCTCACAGATTTAATCAATTAGCACCACAGAAGAGGTCTGCATTTGCAGATGCTGGGGCTGATTCTCCTTGTGCTCATGCTGCTTCCAGTCAGGAATCAAGTCAATAGAACTACTGAGAGCAAGAGAAAAATACCAGTTGTGTTACCCAGCACACAGCCTTCACTTGCTGGGTTTAGAGCTCCTCAGAAGCCCCTGGGGTATAACCAACTTATTTATAGCTGTTTACTTACTAAACACACACAAGGGAAGGCCAAATGTCAAGGCATTGCTGCAAACTGAGCTGGGCCCTGCACATTTAGTCTGTCACACACGAGGATGCTGGACCTGCTCAGGAGCTGGAGCAGAGCCAGCCAAGGAATGTGGGTCCTGCCTGGAAGCTGGTGCTGCTTGTAACCCCCCACCCCAAACATCTGGAAACCCATCACCTCCTGACTGGGGGGTCACCTGTCCCAGGAGTGCAGTCCCCATCTGTCTGCCTGTACAGATGATCTGCTCCTTGGGCTTTAATATTTTTAGCCCTTTCACACCAGCAGCTAACAAGGAAATGTCCAGCCCAGGTGTCACACACAGAGAAGAGGTGATGGGGCTCATCCAAGAGTGGTGAAAATGTGTTCCCAGAGCACTGCCTGGGACTCCTCCACAATGGAGGCGAATCCTGGTGTCGCTGCTGCCAAGTCCTTTATCCTCTCCTTATGAAATATTCCAGGGAAATGTGTGTTTCCAGCACAGGCACTGAGGTTTTGCAGGAGGGCAGAGCACCCTCCCCATTCCTGGTGGCCGTAAGGAATGATTTTCCAGGGGCTCTGTCCCCATCCTGCTTTGTGCCAGACTCTGCTGGGAAAGCCCCAGTTGGCATCTCCCACGGGGTGAAACACCTTCCAGGCTGGCTGGAGCCTGGATCCAGCAGTGTGCCAGTGCTCCCTGCCCAGCGGGGCAGGGTGGAGCAGGGTGAGCTCCCCAGGATGGAGCAGGCACAGCTGATCAGCCCTGACTCAGCACTGCCCCGAGCGTGAGGAACGAGGGCTGACCCTGTGCCAAGGGGCAAACCCTGCTCCCGGCTGTCACCTGGCACTGCCCAGCCCACAGGAAGCACAGGTGTTCCCAGGCAGGCACAGACAGGTCCTGCCAGGCTCACAGACCGGGGCTGTGGTTGGTCTGGCTGGCTGTGAGCAGCAGGACAGGCACCTGGATATCTGGGTTGGGTCGCCTGGGAAAGAGGCTGCATGTAATCCAGGTGTCCAGGAGTTCTGTTTAGAGGAGGGAAAAGAGGAGCCCAGTCATTTGGAGCCGTGCCAGAGGAGGGTCAGGTTGGATCTCAGGACAAGGTTCTTCCCCCAGAGGGTGGTTGGGCACTGCCCAGGCTCCCCAGGGCAGTGGGCACAGCACCAAGGCTGCCAGAGCTCCAGGAGGGTTTGGACAACGCTCTCAGGGACAGGGTGGGATTTTGGGGTGTCAAGGAGTTGGACTCGATGATCCTTGTGGGCCCTTTCCAACGCAGGATATTCCATGGTTTTATGATCTCTCCGGGATGTTTGGGCACATCATCTGGGGTCCAGAAATGATACAAGTGACTCCAGGCAACCTCTCTGCATGGAGCAGGCTGGGGGGGCCCAGAGCATGGCCCCGTGCAGGCTGTGCTCCTGCATTCCTGCTCTGGGGAGCAGGATACAAGGCTTTTTTCCCTGAGTAGTGGGCAGTCAGCATCATGGATAATTGCAGGAGCCTTTTCCTGGAGAAGGGGCTTTTCCCCTTGTGCCCCGTGTCCCTCTTTGATCCCTTCCCGGCTCTTTTCTCCAGCCCTCAGCTCCTTGGCTGTCCTGTCCCCCTACTCCAAGCACAAGGCAGGCTGTCCCCGGGTTCCGAGGCGATCGCGGCAGTTTTTGGAAAATGCTTCCACCTCGTGGTCCTCTGGAGAAACGACTGCCTGGGAAACGCCGGGCTGCTCCCGGGAAACCCGGAGAGACGCAGAACCCGGGCCATGCTGCCCTCTCTGCTCGCTCCGGCGACTGGGGCATCCCTCTGCTCAGCCCTGGCACTGCCCGGGTGCTGCTGCACATCCCGGGGGATAAGCACGGGCTGTCCCCGGGGCTGAGGAGGAGTTAAAGCACCCCATGGTCTGTTCAAACCCAGTCCTCCCAGCGCTCCCAGCCCGCCTGTGCTCACACCAGTGCCTGCAGAGCTCAGCCCCGGGGGCCAGAGCTGCCGAACCAGTTCTGCCGGGGGACAGCACCGCCACTCCTGGGTCCCCTCCAAAGGCTGCCTGTGCAGGCAGGTGGGGTGGGGAAGGAGTGGAACAGCCTCGAGTGCACGGTGGGAAGCACCAGGCACCTTGTCACTTCACCAGGCAGCCTTCCCTGGCTGGGAAATGCTGCAGGGAGGGGGATCACAGCCCTGGGGGGGTCCCTGTCCTGCTTCTGCCACCAGCACAGTCTGAAACGCTGGGAAAGGCACTTCTGCTGCACTCTGGGAGATCCCTGATCTCCAATACTCCATTAAAAAACCATCAGCTTTCGCACAGATCTCCTGCTAGGACAGAGAGGTTTTCATAGAATCACAGAATCCTCAAATAGTTTGGGTTGGAAGAGACCTTGGAGACCACCCAGTGCCACCCCCTGTCATGGTTCCACTGTCCCAGGTTGCTCCAACATGGCCTTGGACACTTCCAGGGATGGGGCAGCCACAGCTTCTCTGGGCAACCTGTGCCAGGGCCTCCCCACCCTCCCAAGGAAGAATTCCTTCCCAATATCTCACCTAAACCTCCCTTCCTTCAGCTTAAAGCCATTAAAGCTGTTCTGGCTGGGTTTTGTGCAGGATCAGGATGAAACACCCGCAGTTTTCTCCCAGGCCACAACTGTTACACTTCACATTAAACGTTTTTAAGACAAATGATCCCTCTCTTGCAATTCTCAGGCGACGTCTCGTTTCTCCACAAACAGCCTCCTGCCCCTGCTGGCAGGTGGATTTTGGAGAAACCACTTAAAAACCTGGCAGAGCTTTCTTTCCCCACATGCTGCTACAGGAACCAGGTGGGCCTTTGTGAGAGCACTGGGATTTAGGGCAGCTGAAACATCCCCAAGGACGGATTAACTGTCCCTCCTTCCTGCCCTCCGTGGAGCTCAGCAAGTGCTATAGAAATCCAGCTCAGAATGTGTATTTTAGAGGATGTAACCCCTCTTTTCCAAACAGTTTTCAGCCTCAACATTAACTGCGGCCGAGCTCTCCTGCAGCTTGCAAGGAAGGGATGTTCTGCTCACCTCTGCCTGTCCAGCAGCAAACACAGCCTGACCACATCCCTGATCCCGTGAACATCACATTTCCCCCACACACACACACTCCAGCCTTGCAGGAACTCACCACCCTGCTCATCCAAGTGCTGGGGTGACCTCCCCCTCGGCAGCAACACCAGAAATTCCCATTTGTCAGCAGTTCTCTGTGTTCCTGGGGCTTTGCCAGGTCACCAAGGTGTTTAACTCCAGGCAGCAGTCCCCCAGGTCCAGAGGTGCTGCCGAAATCTTCATCCTGTGCATCAAACAAATGGCAAAGTCCTCAGTTACCACACAGAGAATGGGATGCTCCTGCAGCCTCGGGGTCTAATGAGGAATAAAACACATAGAAGGAGTTCTCTGCCATCCTAAGGATCCCCTCTGCCCAAACAGAGGTGAATGGGTGTTTGCTGAGCTTAGTTTTGTAACAGTGGTGGTGTAAAGTGATGATGTTTTTGGAAGTTTTTGCTTTTATTAAAAACCAAAGTCCACGAAGATGGCAAATCCATTTTCCACGTGCAAAACACACCGGGATTGTTCCCTCTAATGCCAGGGAGAGGAGCAGAGTGCCATGGCAGTGCTGCAGTGGGGTGGCAGAGCAGGATCAGAGGTGGGAAGTGCCCTCACACCCTCACTGAGGCGGCAGCTGCTTCCCCACAACCAGGAAAGGGGCTCCCCATCCCTGATCCTGTGGAGACTCTGCACAGAAGTGACGTCCCTGCTGTCACAGCCAACACCACACACGGCAGAAACCTTTCAGAAGACACAACCAGGCTGCTCGTGTCCCATTTGTGCTCACACAATCCCTGACCCAGCCTCAGCTTGAACAGTCTGCGGAGTGAAAGCCGTTCCCGGGAGGAATCGGGAATTAATGCAGCCGAGTGAGCAAACCTGCAAAGCACAATACGTGTGCCTGGAAATGGTGGTACCCAAGAGACACGGCGTGGCTCCTTGTAATCACACGGGGCTGGACGCATTTCTCGTGTTATAAAGGACCTCAAATTTTGCAGGAAAAGTGGTTTTGGTTGCAGGGGGAGCTTTCCCAGCGGGACTTGAGCGAAACTCGGCGGCTCCTCTGGTGTTTGCAGAGAGCCTGGGAGAGCAGCCCTGCACAAACGCTGGATTCTCCCGCTGCCACCGCTTTAGACGTTCAGCTTTCACCCGGCAAGATCGATCCCGCACGGGGCCGACAGGTAACAGGTAGGCAGGGTTTGAAGAAGGCTTACAGCCGGCTTCCTTTTCCTGGGAACAAACACCACGCGGGGAGAGGCATCTTTAAAGGCGGGCAGGACACGGCCCCTGCTCTCCTGGCCGGGGCTCAAGCGAAGATCGCTCCCCGTTAATGAGAAGGAAGTCGGGAGCGGCGGGATCGGGAAGCGCTTTGTTCAGCCCATACGGCCAGTTGGCACGTCGGGACCTACCGGGGGTTAATCAGAAGGCGGTGAGAAACCTGCCAGTCGCCATACGAGCCGCCGTCCCGAGGAAATTAAAAAATCAGGCACCATATGCCGCGCGGCCCCGGGGAGGGAGCGGAGCGTCGGGAGCGGCGTCCGCATCTGCCCGGGGCGGGTGCGCTCCGGGCCGGGAGGGAGGGAGGGAGGGAGGGAGGGGGGTCCGGCACCTCCTGCCCCCGCCCTCCCGGGCAAGGACAGCGCCGGGGAAATGAGGGGAGCCGAGGGGAAGGATGACACATGTTCAGCCCGGCCCAGTGGCAGAGCAGCCGGCGAGGCAGAGCCAATGGCTGCTTTTCATGCTCAGTGAGTCCGTCCACCTCCACCCCCCCCCCTCCCCGAGTCCTTAAGTTGCAGCTTTTAACTACCTCGGTGTTCAAAGCAAATATGATGCTCAGCGTGAACAGAAGGAAGAGCCTGCTGACAGGTAGACAGCATGGACACTGATCCCGGCAGGGCCGGCTGCTGAGAGAGGTACGTGCTTTCCAAGGCAGGGATCCGAAAGCAATCACATTTGGGATGCAAACTCGGAGCAGACTTTAATTTTCCAGCAGGGGGAATATGGAAATCTGGCTCGCTCGAAATGATTCATCCCCCCCCCCCCCCCCCCCCCCCCCCCCCCCCCCCCCCCCCCCCCCCCGCCCCCCCCCCCCCCCCTGCGTCCTCTCCCCATCCCTCCCAGCACAAACGCTTCGCCGCAGCCTCTCCATCCCGGTGCCTCCGCCTTGGGGGTCCTGGTGCTCCCCGCTAAAACCGGGAGAGGAGGTTTAAGCGGGACCTGGGGACAGGGTGGTCCCCGCGGGGTAGGTGGGCTCGGGAGCCGGGGCACGGGCAGGTTGGCTCATGCCAGAGGCTGTGCGGGGATCCCGGCTGGCAAGAACCATCCCTGGGGAGCCGGCACTGCCCCGCTCAGCTCGCAGGAGGCAGCCGGGGGCTCCCCCGAACCGCCGCTTTTCCCTGACAAGTGTCAGGCGCCCGGCGCTCCCAGCGGAGGGAGGGGAGGGCAGGGGGGAGCGGTGGAGCAGGGCCGTGGCAGAGTTAAGCTCCCCCCTCCGAGGGCTTTGTGCTCAAAGGCGACCCTGACCCAGCCCTGTGTTAATCTCACCCATGTCCCCTGCCCTGAACTGGTCTGGGGAGAGGGGAGGGGGAGGCCTGGCCCAAGGATGTCTCTTCCAGGCACTGTTGCTGGTTGTGTGAGCCCTGGTTGTGTTTGCTGGTTCAGGGGAGACCCTCTCCTTTGGCTGGAGTGTGTCCGACCTCTGCGTGGCTGTTGCAGACAGAGGGTCCCCCCCAAACGTCTGGGTGGCACCTCTGGGGAGGCAGAGGGAGGTGGGGGTGACACTGGTGTGACAAAGCCTGGTGGCAGAGGAAAGTGGCTTCTCTCGCGTTGCCGTGTGGGAGGTGTCGGGACTTGCTGCTCCCGGGATTTCTGTGCGATTCCTTCTCACGTTTATAAACACAGAGCTGTCTTCTCAGGCACATCCAGGAGAATTAAAAAGGGGGGAGTTGTGGGGATCCTCCAGCCAGGGCTAGCAGGATCTCCCTGCCTCCTGGGTAGCTTGGAAGAACTTTGATGGGCTTGAGAAGAAGAGGGGAGCCGTGGTGTGCATCCCCTGAGCTCGGCTTTGCTCTGCCCCATCCCGGGGATGGACACAGGGCAGGGTCCTGAGCCAGGGCTGCTCTCAGCGTCCCCGTTTCCCATTTCCACCCTCCCTGCTGTCGGAGGTGATTCTCGCGTCTGTGCCGGTATAAACGCTGCCGAACAAATCCTTCCTGGCGGTGATGCCATCAGGTGGCGCTTGGGAATAGGCAGCGTCGCTGTGGGAGTCTGGAGAGGGAACACTTGTTGCTGTGAGCTGCACATTGACAGGGCACGGGGAGATGGGGCACCCAGAGCCCCTGGGAGCTGCACATGGCACCGGGAACAGGGAGATGGGACACCCAGAGCCCCTG
>NW_020884933.1:2692071-2703996 GCF_003945725.1 Corapipo altera
CTGCACATGGCACCGGGAACAGGGAGATGGGACACCCAGAGCCCCTGGGAGCTGCACATGGCACCGAGAACAGGGAGATGGGACACCCAGAGCCACTGTGAGCAGAACAGGGAGATGGGACACCCAGAGCCACTGTGAGCAGAACAGGGAACAGGGAGATGGGACACCCAGAGCCACTGGTCACCCAAGGCCACAGCTCTGGAGGTGACACTGAAACAGAGGAAAGACTTTCTGCAGGTGTTGGGAGGGACGTGGGGATGGGAGCATAAGCATGGAAAGCTTTTCCTCTCAAAGCTTTTCCTCTCTGCAAAGGTTGTTTTTAATTATAGACTATTTCAGGTTTAGGGATGTCTGGCTTGTGACTTCAGCCCTGTCACCTCCGTGGCTCTGTCACAGTGTGACACAGGTCTCTGAGGGAGGCTGCCCAAGGTAAAAGTTTCTGTGCAGTCTGGAGAGCTCTTGGACTCTTGGGAACACTTTTATGGTCAGCCAGATGCGTTCAGGGCAGAGCAGAGTGTTCCCCTGCCATCTCATAAACCCGCTGCTCGTGTGTGGGGCTGCCCCAAACCAGCCTGAACTGTCCTGAAGGGCTGATTAGAACTGGGCTTAGGGAACCACCCATCCCAGGGCACAGAGTTCACCAGGAGGGCCCACACTTAGCAAGGGCCTGTGCAAAGCAGGCAGGAATGGCTGTGGGTACACACAGTGGGGCACAGTGCTGCCCAAACTCACCTGGTCCATCCCAAATCCCACATCCGTCGGCCCCGGGGCTTGGGGGCTGTTTCTTTAGGGAGCTGCTCATCACTTCCAGGGTCAGAGAGGGTTTGCCACCCCCCCCAGGGCCGACACAGCCCAGAGCACAGCCCAACCCTCCTTCCCCTCAAGGATAACCCTCCCACTGACTTCAAAGCCAAGGCAGCTTGAGAGGACAAAGAGGAGCATTGTGACCGACAGCACTTGGGGACACCGCACACGAGTTGTTTGCGGAGATCCCAAATCCAAGAGCATTTTCGCAGCTTGGCTTAAGTGTGCAGAGAGCAGGCAGAACCGAGGAGGAAAAGAGCTGCTCGAACTAAAGTAGGAGCATCCACATGGGGGTTTGCATCCAGATTCACTCAGATCCGGCGCAACTTCCACACGGGGACGAAAAGCTCAGGTGCAGTCCCAGCTCGGAGGCTGCGCCAGGAACGGGGACCTGGGCGCAAGAGGCTTCAGCAGCAGCTGAACCGGCGCCTTTGGGTGCCCTCGGTGCGGTGCAAAGCACGGGATGAGGCTGCTCCTGGCTCGGCTCCCGCGGCTCTCCCGCCTGCCCGTCGTCCCGGGGGTGGGAGCGGCCGCAGGGCTCTCTGTGGAGCCGGCGTTCGCAGCCCCGGCTCCGGCACAAGGGAGCACGTCCCCTGTTAATCAGCATTTAATTAAAGGACATGCTGACATTTGGAAATCAGAAACAAGTCTCCTGTGTGGGCTGCCTCTCTCTGCCGCTCGCCTCTTCTCTGAATCACTCCCTGACATTTTGCCAGATTAGGATGTGACTCTCTCTCTCTCTCTCTCTCTCTCCTTCCTTCCTTATAAAAATAAATTGAAAAGGAGAGGCAAAGCCAGCGCTGCTCCTGAGGGAGAGGACACAGGGGACAGGGATTCGCTGGGGAAAAGCTCCCGTTATTCCTGGTCCTCCAAAGACCCTGATGTGGAGCAGGACAGGGATGCTGAGGCGGGGGGTACTCACTGTGTCCCCGCGGGGCAACTGGTTCTGCCTCTCCAAAACCACTCGGAGAGCCGTGCAGGCATCTCGGGTCCCACAGCAGCCCGGGGGACGGGGCTGAGGGAATCACAGGCAGGAGGTGTGGGTGCTCGGCAGGGAAACAGGGAGTCCCTTGGAGACTTGGAGAGCCGTGGGTGGGGCAGGAGGGAAGGACAGGGCTGGGGAGACTCTCGGAATGACCCCGCTCCCAGTGTCACTCCGGGCACCAGGCTGGGGGCAGGGGGGTGAGCCCTGGCTGGCAGCACACAGGGACGGGACAGCCGGGCTGGGGGGGCCCCTCTCCCCACAGACCCCCGGGCGGGACCCTCCTTTTCCCTCAAGTTTCCCCTCACCGGCCACCCCCTCGCAGTGAAGCCCCCCCCTGTGCCCGCCACGTCCCCCCCGTGTACCCTCCTGTGCACACGCGGTGAGCCCGGCGTGGACCCCACATGTTACCTCCCGGGTGTCCCTCTGCCCCCCCAGGTACCCCCCCGGCGAATCCTCCCGTGTACCCCACGTGTCACCCCCCGGGTATCCCTGTGTCCCCCCAGGTACCCCCCGGGGAATCCCCGCGTGTCCCCCCGTGTATCCTCCTGTGTAACCCACATGTACCCCCCTTGTGCACCCCGAGTGTCCCCCCCGTGTCCCCCCCTTCACTCTGTGCGTGTCCCACCCCCCGGTGCCGCCCCCCCCCCAAGCGGGACCGGGCATCGCGGGGCCGGGGGTCCCTTCCCCTCCCGGCCCGGGAGCGGGGGGTCCCCCGGCTCGTCCCTCCACCCACCCCCGCAGGGTCCCACCGTGGTGTCCCCCCCCCCCTCCTCCCGCACCTTCTGCCGCGCTGAAACCGGGCCAGCGAGTCTGTTTATCTGCTCGCCCATTCCCGAGCTGGGAAATGCAAACAGCAGCGAGCGCCGGGGGAGGGGGGGGGGATTGGGGGGAACCCTCACCGTTCGCTTCCCCTCGGCTGCTCATTTCAACCTTCTTTCAAGCAGAAATTACTCACATTAATCAGGAGTGGGAATGTGTTTGCAGCCCTGCAGATTTGGCAGCGCGGAATCAAATTCCATCAGTAGCAGCAGGAGGACGGGAGCCTGTATCTGCTGTGCACAGCCTAATAGAGCCATTGCCGGGGGAAATTGGATCCGAGAGCTCCCCTAAATTAATCTACCCTTTAAAAAAATGCCAGGAGATCTACATGACGAATGAGCGTTTGCAAGGGGAACAGATGCAAACACCCCGCGCATCACATCGGGCTGGAGCTGCCCCGGGGCCGGCAGCTGCGGGGGGAGAGGGACAAAAAAAACCTCCAGGAACTGGGTCCCTGGACCTGCAATCCGGGTGGGGAGAGCTGCGGGGACAGCAGAGAGGAGCAAAACTCTTAACAGATCATTGAAGGCTCACGGAAAGGAAGGGAGGGGTCGTTGTCCCAAATCTGGGTTCTTTCTCCCAGTGTGCAAGAAGCTGATCCACACACGGGGTTGAGGTGTCTGATTTATTCACAGTTCTCTGCAGAAAGGGGTGCTGGGGGGTCACCCAAACTCTGCAATAATCACAGAATGGTTTGGGTTGGAAGGGACCTTAAAGCTCATCCAGTGCACCCCCTGCCATGGACAGGGACACCTTCCACTGGCCCAGGTTGTTCCAACCTGGCCTTGGACACTTCCAGGGATGGGGCAGCCACAGTTTCTCTGGGCAACCTGTGCCAGGGCCTCCCCACCCTCCCAGGGAAGAATTCCTTCCCTGTATCTAACCTAAATTTCCCCTCTGTCAGTTTGCACCCCGTACTCTTTGTCCTGCCACTCCAGTTCCTGAGGAAGAGACCCTCCCAAGCTTCTTTACAGCCCCTTCAGGTGCTGTGAGGTCTCCACACAACCTTCTCTTCTCCAGGCTGAACAGCCCCAGTTCTCTCAGCCCACCTCTGTAGGAAGCCCCCCCTTCTCCTGCTCCCCAGGATCGGTGCCAGGAGCTCAGAGCCGTCCCCAGCACATGCAGAGGTGCCATGGGGCAGCCAGGAGAAGCCCAGAGAGGCAGAGCCAGGGCTGTGGGGCAGCAGCAGGTGCTGCCAGGCTGCTCCCACCACCATCCCACCGTGGCAGGGGGGAAATCAGGGCGGGGGGGGTTCCTGGGGTCCTGGCTCCGTGCCGGGGGTTGGGGCGCAGCTGCCACGGCTCCTCTGCTGTAATAGAGCTGCTGCTGCTGCTGCTCCAAGGTGATTGCTGCTTTATTGGCTTATTTTTAGTCGTGTGGCCGCGTTGGGAGCAAGATGGATGGGGCTTGTCTTGCCTTGGGAGAGACTTTTGTTGCAGCAGGAGCCCGGGCACGAGGCGGGAGCGACTGCTCTGAGAGCTGCCTTGGAAACGGAGGGAGTGAAGCTCCCCAGGGCAGGGAGGAGCTCTCCAGCCCCCCATTCCTGCCCCAGGAAGGGTCTGTAGGGTGGGCATAGAGGGGCCAGGCCAGATATGTGGGCTTCTTGCTGCTGGGCAGTTACCTCCAGTGGAGGACCCCCAGTTGTGGGGGGTCCCACAGACACATGTAGAAAAATCCAAGAACCCACGTGGTGGTCAGGGTCCTGTCTGCCCTGAGGGTCTCCCATTCCAGGGGTCTGTCTTCTCACAATCAGACAGTGGGAATGCTGCTGGGCCCATCTCCAGGAGATGCCCACCTGGGCAGGGCTGATCCCTGGAGGGGAGGGCAGTGCCCTGCTCCTTGTCCGAGCTCCGTGTGCGAGTTGGGTTTGCAACCCAAGCGGATTTGTGTGGTGGCAACTGGGACAATAAATCTTTCCTGGGTGAGTTTTGCTCCCTGATTAGATGTGCTGTTGTGGGGTTTTGTTGCAGGAGGTTTGTTCTGTTGCCTACAGAAAAATCCAGGGCCAGGTCTCAGGATTTTATGGCAACGGGAAAGCAAAAACAGGTGGGGAGCTGGATGAGGAAGAGTGTGAGCTTGTTTAAAGAATCAGGAGTGTGTGGACAGTGTGTGGCAATAACTGGGTATCTCTGTGTCCCCCCCAGTCCCATGGGGACGTGTGTTGCCCAGGGAGCAGAGCCTGAGCACCCAAGCTCGTGTCTCCTGGTCCTGTGGCTCCTCCTGGAGTGGTGGGAACTGTGGCCAGCGAGGCCACAGGGAATATTGATTGGTTTTCCAGTGTAACCTGACAGAGCCTATTCTGCTGATGTAATGAAGATGGATGATCCCATCCTCCCTCACTGGTGCTTTGGGGAAAGGGAAAATTATTTTCTGCATCCTGGAGGGATGTGCCACAGTCCTCCTGTACCTCAGCTCATTTCCACAGCTCCTGCTGGTTTTCTCTGCTTTCCATGCTCGTGGTTCTCTGCCTTCCCGTGTCCCAGCACTGCACTGTCTCATCCCACCACATGGATCTGGTGCTCAGGCTGGGGAGCAGCTGAGCCTGGCCCAGACCATCAGGGGTGCAGACCTTGCTGCTGGGATGAGCTGGTAGAGGGCTTGTTGCAGGTGGAATTCCTTTTCCCGTGGTGGAAAGCTCTCCCACCGGGCCTCACCACAGCCAGAGTCCCGATCCAGCCTCTCTCCACAGCTCACCTCTCCCTCCTCCTCTGCCTTTGCTCCGTGTCTCCTGTTCTTCCTTTGCTTCTCCCACCAGTGTCCACCTGCACGTGCGTCTCCTCCTCGGGGCTGAGGCAGCCCAGCAGCCCTGGGCACCCCAGCTGCCAGCCCAGCTTGCTGCAAACACATCCCACCTCCCACACACGGGCAGATCTCCCACTGGTGAGCCCAGTTCCTGAGCCCAGAGCCTCATCTCTGGACCTGTTCAATGCCAAGTGAGGTTGATGAGCTCCTTCCACAGCCTGACCTGAGCGTTTGGGAAAGTGCAGCCTGACCAGCAGTGATGAATCCACCTCTCTGCTGTGACACCAGGCTCGAGCACTCACCTGGCACAAAGCATTTATGTACAGTCATAAAAGTGATTTAAAATTGGGCAGGGGTTTAAAAGAAAAAAAAACAACCCAAGCTCACCAATTCTTGGGTCTGTATTTCTTCTCGTAGCCTTTACCCTTCGGGTTTCATGTTTTCAGGCTTTTCTCAACAAACAGCACAGTTGGAAATGCTACAGTGTTTTTCTGTCAGAGCTGAGAATCCTCCAGAATCACGGGGCTGTGGGAAGAAAAAGGAGTACCAACTGCTGGAATGCACGAGGTGTGATCTCCAGAGCCGCCAGCACCTCTGCAAAGGAACCATCCCTGCTTCAGGAACCTGCTGAGTCTCATTGCTGTCCTCTGTCAGATCCAAACCCCAGTGGCTTCCCAGACCTGGCATTCCAGGTCTGACCCCCTCACTCGGCACCTCTCTCACTTCCAGCTGAGCTTCCATCCCGGGAAAACACCCAGTTGTGAAGCAAAGATTTCCCAGGATGCAGAGAGCCAGTGATAACCACAGCCCACGTGTTAAAACTCAGAGCCTCTTAAGGCTGTTTTTGGGTGGGATCTCTGGCATTCCGGCCAAGTTCTACGAGGGGATGAATAAATTCCTGTAAAACCAGGGGGAAATAATCCTGTAGCAAACACATGGCACCTTTTCAGCCTCATGAGTCCACTTGGATATTCATGGCAGGGCAATTATTCTTTTTCCCAGCTCAGGGAACTAATTTCCTAAGTAGTACAACTCCACCACCAGAGGAGAGCTGGTCAGGGCATTAGGGAGGAGAGGAAACCACAGTGCTCAGTGATTTTGAAGTAAATACTTTAAAAATAAGGCACCCCAAGCACCTGCCTGTCGCTGGATGCAAACAAGGCATGAACACAGCGATGAACTTTTTGGTGGCCTGGGTGGCATTTTTGTAGTGGGGTCATTTTGGGGAAGAGCTTCAGAGGGTCCAGGTTGCCAGGAGCACATCCACGTGTTCCACAGCCACCTTTTCCTCCTGCTCCCAGCAGACAACTTCAGCCAAACATCTGGCAAAGCTGTGGCCCCGTGGCAGGCCAGGCTGACAGTTCCTGGGAGACCAACCCCCCCGAAGCACCATTCCTTGGTGGGAGCTCACTCACAAAGGCAAGGAAACGGAAGCAAATCTTACATGACACATTTATTTTTGTCATCTATTTATTAGCTCAGAGCAAAAGTCCTGCTGCGCTGCATTCTGGGGATTATGCAAATGAGGGACATCAAGACAATTAAAAAAAAAAAGAAGCCCAAGTGAGCACAATGTCAGAGCTGGAGCAGATGCTGAGGGGCAGCACAGCCCCCCCTGACTGCTCCTGGCCTGCTCCAGATCCAACACATCACCCCATCCAAACCCTCCCCGTGTGGACAACCCAGCCAAGCAGCTCATTAGGCCCAGCAGTTAATGAGCTGCCCAACACACCTCCCAGGGTGTTGCCCTCATCTGTAGCCCCGTCCCTGTTCAGGGGAAGGACGTGTGGGATGGACCCTGCTCCGAACTCATCCCACCTCGATCGCTGCGGCCAAAATTAACACTTAGAATCGGGTTTAAGGGGTCGTTTAGGGGGCTGCCCACAGTGCAGAGAGAAGGGATGGTCTTTGTCCCCCCAAAAAGGACCTCCTGTGTCCCCACGGGGGAGCAGCCCGGTGGAAGGTGAGGTAATGCCCTGCTCATGCCGGGTCGGGCTCTGCCACGGGAGGAGGATCTGGCGCCCAAGCCTGGCTAAATCCCCACTGAATCACCCGTTGTTACACTGACAGCTCGGGATTTAGGAGAGCTGAAGTGGATGGGTAGCAATGAGCTGCGGGAGGAAAAGAGAAAAAAAAAAAAACAAGGTCCCAAATCCGACTTGTCTTTGCTTTGCTTTGCCAAGCCCCGGAGGGCTCGGGATGTGTGTTTGGGATTTAATCCTGTCTGAACCCCTCTACTTTGAGACAGAGGTGGAGGGAGAGCTTAAGGCGGCTGAAGTGCATGTCGAGAGCTGCTCCCAAGGACAGCTCCTGCCCCGGCTGCTCCTGGAAGCGGGAAAACGTTTCCCAAAAGCCTGTGGAAGAGCAGAGGCAGGCTGGCGCTGGGAGACAGGCAAAGACGCAGGGAACAGCCAGGGAAACACGCTCGCATCCCCACTCCGCTAATTACACTCATTAGGGAAGGAATGCTGCCTCCGATTTCGAGCTCCACCAGCTATTTTTAATCCCCCTGCCTGCCGAAAGCGCGCACCGGAGACCTCGGGTGGGTTTTTTTTTTTTGTTTTTTTTTTTTTTGGTTTTGTGGGGTTTTTTTCTTTTCTTGCTGGAAACGGGGATTTCTCCTCCCAGGTCAGAGGCTCTTTTGTGTCTGCTCGGCTGGGAGACGGGGCCGGAGACAAAGCAGGAAGGGAGAAAAGAGGGAGAGAGGCGAGCCGGGGCGAGCCGGCATCCCTGCCCCGGGGAGCGGGATGCGGGAAGCTGGAAGGGATGCAGAGGAGTGCGCGGCTCCGGTGGGGAGAGATAATTTATGCACAACCTCAGCTCGGGGTTGCGGGCGGCCGTCCCCAGCCGGCGTGGGAGGGAGGGAGGCCTCTCCCCATCGCCCCTTCACCCGCCTCCTCCCGCCCCGCAGCCACACACAGCCACACAATCCCCTCACAATTAGGAAGACACCTATTCAGCACCGCTCTGGCATCGCTGGGCTTTTGTTCCTTCTCTTCTCCGCTGGCAAAGCTCTCTCTCCCTTCCCTCCGCTCGGCTCTGAGCAGCGCCCGGCGGTTCCTTAAGTTGCTTTTTTCGTAATCTCCACCAAAGAATCGCCGGAGTCCCGCGGTTGAGGCTGCAGGAGGAGAGAGAGGAGGAGGGGGAGGCCAAAAAAAAAAAAAAAAAGGAGGAAAAAAAGTAAGACGGCGGTTTTTTTTGTTTTTTTTTTTTTTCCTTTCTCTCTTTCTTTGTCTGGAGTGTTGCCTGGAGGAGTTGTGTGTGTGTGAGGGTGAGCGGGAGCACTGGCTGGGATGGGATCGGCGAGGAGCACATGCAAACCACCCGCAGGGCACCTGAACCCCCCGCTCCGGGAGTGTTACCTGCGCAGCATCCCCGGGGATGCCTCTCTAGGAGCATCCCAGAGCAACCCGAGCCCTTTATCCCTCGGTGGCGTGGGTCGGAAATGCGTTTGTGCGTGTGGATGTGCAGCTTTAAGCCTGTTTGCAGTGTTCTAGCTGAGGGGTGGCACTGGCTTGCTGTAGTTCTGTTCTTGTGGAGGTAGCGGATTAGCTGGGAAAATTTAAATGCTCTTTCTTTTAAGTGAGAATAATCACCAAGTTGTCAAAATTCATCCCTACGTGAAGGTTTGTGAGGGTGTGTGTGGGTATATTCATGTATATTTGCATTACTTATGTTGACACAGAATTACATGCAACACATGTTAACGTTCTTATCGGCTAAATTACACGTGAGCTCATTAACTGTTGGATTCCAGTGCTGGAATGAGCGTTCCTGCATATGAATATGTGTTTGTGTAATGATAGATGATATCAGATACATAAAACTTATCGTGTAGGGTAAGTTTTTTTGTCTTACCCAAGTGGCAGCCGTGTGAGGGGGGCGGGTTGTAGGACTGGGGGGGTGTGTGTGTGCAAACACTTTGGCATTGTTTAGAGGGGGTATAAAACCCGCGGATCGGCTCCTGTCTGCAGGCAAAGAGAAACTCTGCCCGGTGCAGAGGTGAATTTGGGTTTCTGAAGGGCAAAGAGCAGATTTTGGGAGTGCCTGTGCCTTGCTGAACCTCCCCGAACCCTGCGAGGAGGTGCCGGGGTGGTCGGCAGAGCCGGGCGTGCCGTGGAACTGCAGCCGAGCAATCCTTCCTTCCCCTGGCTGCAAACTTGCGGCTCCAACAGCAGCGCTGGCATTGGACACATGGAGAGGGAGGCTCCCCGGGTCCTCTCCGATGAGGTAATCCCAAAGAAAGATAAGGGAAGTGGTGCATGTGTTAACCTGAGCGGTGATGTCAGCGAGGGGAAAGGAGATTATTTACTCGGAGGTAGGAATTGCCTTGATTTCAGTGTCTGATTCCCGCCGTTATTCCAGGAGTGCCAGGGTACCCTCGCCAGGGTGAGGGGGTCCTGAGGGCTGGGGAGGGGGTCTGGGGAGCCCAAATGGGTCGCAGTGGCTCGTGCAGTGATTTCAGCACTCTGTGTGTGTGTGTGTGCCAGTCCTGCTGCACTCACGTGTCTGGACTGCGATAGCCCGTTAAGGAGGAGGAGAATTTTCCTCTGCCAGAAGCTTCAGTGACAGAGAGGAGAGGGGAAGGTGGCAGAGCCTCCAGACCCCCCTCCAAGGAGCGGGCTGGGGGTGCCCAGAGGTGCCCGAGCGATGTCCCCTCCTGGTTTTTGCAGAGGTCTGTGTGTCCCCAGGGAGTGGTGGCAGACCTTCAGCAGCAGGGCTGGGTGGGACCAGGGCTGGGATGGCTCCAGGCAGGGGGAACAGGTTCAGGTGCAGGCTTGAGAAACCTCCACACTGCGTTTATGGGGCTGGTTTTCCCTCCAGGTGTGGCTGTGCCTTGAGGGGGGGGAGCAATGGGACCCCGGTGCCCTGCCCAGGGGGGTGAGAGCAGTGGAGGAAATGCCTCCAAAGCAGAAAAGAGGCACTTTTCTCCAGCAGAATTTCTCCTCGTGCTAATGGATGTCACATTAAGGCACGAGCCTGCAATGACTTGTCAGCAGAACATGATAAATGGCTGGAAACAGGGACCAGCAGGGCCGGGAGCAGCCGAAACACAAATCTCTCATGTCTGTCTCACCTTGGGCCTGACACCCAGGATGCATCCATGATGCTCCCTCCCCCCTCTCCAGCTGTACAACCTGCCCCTAGGATGTTCCCTCTCCAGGGGCTAATCCATGTGCTGTGTCCTGTTCCAGCCCCACATTTCCCACACACAGTGCCCTTGCCTTGCCTGTTGCTCTGAGCTGCAGAGGACAGCTCCAGGCTCAGCCTGGGTTTGGCACTCAGGATCTTCCCCCCAGCCAGGGGAGAGCCTGCAAAGCCCAAACCAAGAGCCAGCTTGGCCTCTCAGTGCCCAGACAGGGTCCTCCAAAACCCAGGATGAAAAACTGTGCAAGGTTTAACCCCTCTGTGCCTCACACTGGTGCAGGATGGCAGCTCGCATGTGGGTAAGACCATCAACCCCCCCTGTTTCCATCCCAGTCATCCCAGCTTTGCTAATCCTCCCTGGCCTGCAATGGGGAACATCAGCAGGGACACAGGGGGAGGGGCCCCTCAGCCCCACAGCTGCCACCTCTCCCTGCCCCACTGGCCTCCCTCGTGCATCCAGAGGGCAATTCCCAGTGGGAAGCACACCAGTGGTGCAGCCAGACAGGGTTGCACAGGGTGGAACATCTGCCAGGAATCCTCTGTTGCGTGTTCAGGTTGAGTCAGGGGGGCTCTGGGGGTCAGGGCAGCTGCTGGACCACAGTCTGGTCCTGGGTGGGCACAGTTAAACCCTCTTAAAGGGTTAAACCCTCTTTGAGCCCAGTGCAAAGCCATGGTGTGAGTTCCAGATGAGCACTGGCAGCTGTCCCTGCTCCTGTCCCAGGAGAGAGCTGGGGCTGGGGCTGTTTGAGCTCGTGCATGTGATGGTGAAGTCACATGAAAGGGGGTTTGGGGTCTGCTCTCTGAGGGGCCCTTAGCAGGGCCCCTTCCCCCAGCACAGCCGGTCCCTTATGGACTTATTGACTGACTGTGGTGGGAGATGGGCTGATCTCTTCTTCTTCCCAAGCTTGTGGTCAGGGTGATGTCTCTGAAGTGACTGGACTCACCTGAGACAGGTTTGAGCCCTTGGAAGTGCCTCCCAGGGGAGCTGAGGTGGCCACTCTGGTGATGCTCATCCTGCCTTCGCTTTTTACCTCTGGACAAGCGACCCCACACCCTCACAGAGCTCCTCCCTCACCTTCCCCCTCTCATTCCTCCATGTCTGTGTTCCCTCTGCTCTGGTTGTTTCTGATCACTGAACCCTTCAGATGGTCTTTCTCTTCTCCCAAGTCCAAGCTGCTGGAGAACCAAGAGGAGCAGTGCTCACCCTCCTCTCCTCATCCTCCTCCTCCTCACCGGGGACCAGCCCCTGGGGCATGTGGGACAGCTCAGATGGAGTCCCCAAATCCCTGCCAGAGCCAAACAATCGATCCCCATATCGCTGCCAGAGCCAAACCATTGATCCCCCATCCCTACCTGAACCAGGCCATTGATCCCCCATCGCTGCCAGAGCCAAACCATTGATCCCCCATCCCTGCCAGAGCCAAACC
>NW_020884933.1:2704006-2710736 GCF_003945725.1 Corapipo altera
CATCCCTGCCAGAGCCAAACCATTGATCCCCTCATCCCTGCCAGAGCCAGGCCATCCCTCACCAGCCCTGTGGCTGCTCCAGCAGATCGAGACAAACTTCCTCCCCCCAGCCCTGGCTCCTGCAGCGTCTCCTGCCTCCCAGCCCAGACTTAATTACAGCTGGGACTGCGGGAGCTGAAATATCTGTGCCCAGGAATGTGCTGAAAGGCCCGGGAGGATCTTGTTAGCGAGTGACTTACCTGGATTCCCCAGCTGAGCTTGCCCTCCCTTAATGGGCTCTGTGGCAAAGCGATGGTGAGAGTGTGCAGGGACAGATCTGGGTCATTACCTCGCCCCTTCCCTCCCTGCCCCTCTCATCCCTCCACCTGGAAATAAATCCAGAGGAACCAGGGATGCTCTGCCATGTGTAGAAGGGTTTGGGGTTCAGCAGGGCTGTGACCAAGGACACACAGCTCATGGTCTTGGGATCCTGGGGGGTCTCTCTGAGGATGGTTGGGCTCAGGAGCACCCAGGGGGTCAAACCAAAATGAATTTGTTGTGAATATTTTCAGCGAGCTGAGAAACAAAATCACTTAGAGTTGCAGAATATTGTGTTTCATCCAGAGAAAAAAAACCCTTTCGTTACATTTCCAGGCACCTAAAAAAAGTAATTTGGGTAAGGAGGAAGGAGAGCTGGAAGTGGCAATGCTGTTCCAGATGGAAAAGTGGGAAGGAAAGGTTGCAGCTTCTCAGAGCTGGTTTTGTACCTAAAGCTGACTGCTACAAACTGACTGGATTTGCAAAATATTCCTCCTGGCTCCAAGTTGTCCCAGTGGGAACATTTCTGCTCACTAAAGTGACCTCAGGCACCCTTGGAAAAGCCAGTGCTGTGGGAGCCTGGTGCGTGGGCAGCCCTGGGCACCTCAACAGCCCCAGTTTTCATAGACAAGTCCATGGCCTGGAGTGCCCACTGGAAGAGGAAAACACCTTTCCTGGGCTGCCAGGGTGTCGGGGAGCAATGCCTGAACTCCTGGAATGTGTGGATTCAGAGGGGTGTTGGAGCATCCCTGCGGGAATAAAGCAAAGTGCTAAAGTAGCCAGAAACTAAAAGATTCCTTTTCTCTCCTTAAAACAAATCCCTCTGGGCTCTGTGCTTTGGAAGGAGCGTGTGATTGCGTGTGCACCTGCAAATTGAGGAGGATTTTGGCCCTTCCTGTGGGTTTCCCACGGCTGTGGTGCATCCTGGAGAAGGGAGCTGGGCTCAGCCTGTGCTGCTGGGATGCTGCTGTGGCTGCAAACGTGGATTTATGGAGCACATCTCCCTGGAATGCCTCGATAAAAGGTGCTGGAGACGGTGTGGTCTCATCTGCAGCTCTGGAGAGCTGCAGGGAAGCAGATTGGTGCTGCTTTCCTGAGCCTTATGGGTGTGCTGAGGGATCAGGGGGGGTTGCTCAGCTTACCTGGCCTCCCCTTTTTATAGCCTGGAAGATTTATGGGGCATTCTGGAGAGGCTTGGGTTATATCTGTGTTGTTAAAGCAGCTATCAGTAGAAAATCAGGTGATGGGAAAGCTGATTAAAATCCATAAATAACCCCAGTATCACCCTATCCATGGGATGTACAAGTGGCAGACAACATGCACCTTCAGCACCACTACAACAAATGCTCTGGAGCCTCTTTTTTCCCTGGTAGATGTTTCTATAAAGCCAAAAAGTCCAACCATAACGACTTGGAGAACAAGGTAAAGGCTGGGAAATGACATTGTTACAATGACAAATATTCTCTGAATCCCCAATTCATGATCCTGGGCGCCTTATAAATGTGATTAGTAGATGTAATCTCGCTGTGCTGGAGCCAGTTGTCAAGACAGCTTGAAAATGGATCGTTGCCCGACTCTGACTTCAACTGGTCCCCAAGTTCTGATAGTTAATGTTTAAAAACTAACCAGGAGTTGGGGTCTGCACACCCTGCCCTGGGGCTGGGGAGGGGGGAACTGCAGGTGATCCCCTAAAACAAAGGCTAAAACAACCCTAAAACATCCCCCAAAACAACCTTCTTGGGATGCAAATAGTATGGCTGTATGTGGAAAAAATCCTTTAGGTGTTCCCAGCTAGGTCAGCCTCCGTTCTGGAGTATCTGTCCATCTGTCTGTCCATCTGTCCATCCGTCCTTTCCATTTCGCTTGGTGGGGTTTGTTGTTTCCCTCCCACCTCGCAGCAGGGATGGAGCAGCCCTGGACAGTCTCTGCACGTGTCTCAGCTCCCCCCACACCTGAGACACGGGCAGGGAGCTGGGAAAGGAGGGAAGGAGCCCCGGGAGAAGGCGAAGCAACACCGAGAGCCCCCGGCTCTGGGGAGGCTTCTCCCTGTGCTCTGATTTTGGGTCCCCTCACTTTGGGCACTGTCACGTGGGCACCCCAGGGGCCTGGCTGCTCCAGAGGCCATTCCCACATGTACCTCTCTGGGTGCTGTGGGACCTGCCAAGCACTGGGTTTTCTGCAAAAAGACCCCAAAGGCAGGAGAGTAAGATTTCCAAAGGCACTCAAGTGCTTGTGGGCAGCTGGGACGGTTCCAGGCAGGTTGTCAGAGCATCCCAGTGTCCCCCCAGGACTGGCAAAAACCAGGATAAGCCCCGAGTGCCCCTGGCTCCCCGGGGAGTGAGGCAGTTACTTTGCTGGAGGCTGCAAAGCCCTGTTTAAGGCATCGATCTAAGTGCTGTGAGTCTCTGAGGTGCGTCTGATTCCTTCACCCAGGATTTCCTGGAGCATCCCGGTGGGAACGTGGTTTCAGAGCAAGCTCGTGCTGTTCAAGCTTTGGCGTTTTTGGGGCAGCCTGGTTGGGGTGAAGGCCCGTGGGGACATGGTGAGAGAGTCCCCAAAGTCACACCCGCCTTCCCAACCTGCCCAAACAGCCCCCACCCGCCCCAGAGCAGCTCCCGGGACCAACGGCTCAGGGGGGAGGCTTTGAGCGTATCCAAGATACAGCGGATTTGGGCACCCTGTCAAATGTTCTCATTGTCTGACCCTTGTCCAGACGCCAGTAAAACCCTTTGGGAAATTCCCCCTCCACCCAGAGCACCGGCTTTAATTACAGGAGAGGAATGTGAGGCGCAGAGAGCGCTGCTCCTCCTGCCTCCACGCTCGGCTGAGCGCGGGACGTGTCCCCAAAGTTTGGGGTCTGGAGGGCTTGGGGTTTGGAGAGGAGAGGTAAAGGAGCACAGGGAAGGACGGGAGTGGAGCTGGGCACTGGGTGCCTGATGCTGGTGGGACACTTCCCAAGCCCAGGGTGACGAGCGGGGGGCTCGTCCCCCCCGTCCCGCCCTGGCAGCAGTACCCGAGCAGCAGGACATGAGTAATATCCATCCCACTGGGGGAGTTAGATCAAAGGCACTGAAGTAGATACAAGAGGTTTCTGCTTCACAGACCAGAGAGGCTGCAGTTCAATAGCGCCTTTGTTACCGGCTCTCCGGAGCCAGGGATGGAGAAATACCTGACCCCCCGCTCCCTCCCTCCCTCCCTCCCTTCCCTCCCTCCTTCCCTCCCTCCCTCCCTGCTCTCCCGGCCCCTCGGTGCACAACCATCTCAAGTATGTGCCCGCGCAGAGAGGCTCGGCGGGACGCGGGGTGCTGGGGATGGCAGCGGGAGCAGCCGGCAAGGGGAGGGTTGGGGAGACCCCCCCGCAGCCCGCTGGGGCTCGGGGCGGTGGGAGTGACCACCCCGGGCAGCGCCGGGCACCCGCTCCCCGAGCATCCCCGCGGCGCCCGGGTTCTGCTGGCAGGGACCAGGGGAGGACAGGACGGTGCGGGCACTGCCGTCCCAAGCCCGGGGGTGGCTGGCACGGGGCCCTTCCCGCGGAGAGGATGCCGCGCTGCCAAAGGTGAGGTCAGCCGCGCTCGGCCGGCGGCTCCGGGCTGTCCTCGGGTCCCCGCGGTGTGGAGTGGGGATGGGGGCTCTGGGATGGGCACGTGGACTCCTGTTCCCGTGGCTGGGGGAAGGTGGCCTGGCACTGAATTGGGTGCCACCTGCTCGGGAAGGCCGTGGGGTGCCACAGAGCCACATCCCAAAGAGCCATTGGGCAGATTTACCCTGGAATGTGCGACTTGCAGTGAGGTTGGGGCCGATCCTCAGTGCACCCCCGGGACTGAGGGGTGGGTCAGTGCTGGGCATGGAGGGCAGAGACCCATGTGTGGCTGCTGGCACGTACCCCCATACCCAGGGTGTTCCCAGCAGATCTTCCCAGAGCAACACCTGCACCAAGGATGCAATGCCAGGACCAAGGAATGTTGGGATACCCGTGGAGGGGCTGGAGGGGAGTGTGGCTGTGCCACAGGTGGGGCACGTGGTGGCCTTTTTTGCTCACCATTCATATATGGGAGTTAAAAGAGGAAAGACCTCGGGGGGAGAAAAAAACCCCAGTCCTGTGCTCCAGGAGTTTGGTTTGTAGGTCAAAGTCGTGTTCACTGCTGTTACAAACCACAGCAGGCAAAATCCTCCCCACTTCCGATCCCGCTTGCTGCGCAGTTTTGGGAACACTGGATTTCCCGAGGATTCTTGTGAGGGCAACAAGAAAGGGAGTTTCCTGCCCTCAGCAGCGGAGCTGACCTCATCAGCTCCCGGCAATTAGCAGTCACTGCTGCTGAACGAGCGCTGTCCTGGCAGGGGGAGGGAATAAAGGACGAGGCCGGCGCTTTCCCAGGACAACCTGGGCAGTTTTGGTGCCACCCAAGGAGCTTCTCCAGGTGTGGGGAGGTGCAGGGGCTTTTCTACAGCTTAAGGTCCGTGCCCGGCTCTCGGGGGAGCTGCTGGAGCAGCTGCTCCTGTGAAGCACATCACCTCGGCCTGAGATGCCTCTTTTGTGGGTAACGAGAGGAAAACTGCCCCGAAAAGGCACAGGGGGAAGCGGCAGTGGGGGAGGTGAGCGGGAGGCGGGTTTGCAGCCAGACCTTTCTTTAGCCCTTTGTCTCAGCCGACAAAGGCGGGTCTGTTGGATGCACCTCGGCTGAGCATCCGCTGCCTCTGCAGCCTCAGCCAGGTGAGCTGTGGGGGCAGTGGGGCCACGGGGAGGGGTTTGGCTCCCACTTCTGCTGCTGAGCGACTCCGTGACTGTGGGCAAGTCCCTTTGTGGCCCCAAGGGTCAGATTTTCAAAACAGCTCCAGGGCAGGGTACAGCTACACTCCCCCAAGGCAAGTGTTTTCCACCCCCTTGCTTGCAAAAGGGATTTATCCTACAGATCCCAGTGCTCCTCCTGGGAAAGGGACACTTGATCTGCAGGTGGAAATCTGTGCTGCTCCATTTGCAGCCAGGTCGACTCTCTGGTTTATAACTCAAGGTTTGTCAGGTTTATTGTGATCCTTCAAAGCAGCACAAAAAGCTGTGCTGGGGAATAGCTCGTCCTGACAGAGATGAGGTGTAGCTGTGGCCAGGACGCCGGGAGAGGGAAAATAAACCATTCCACTGCTGCTCCGTGGACATTCTGCCATTCATTCTGGCCTGTGGCACGGTGCCTTTTGAGCATCACCCCTGCTGCTGTCCCTGCAGTCACAGCTCATTACAGCATCCGGAGCACAAAGGCAGGGCACAGGGTCCTCCTCCCGGGGTCAGGTCCCCGCTGAGGGGACAGACGTGCCAGGCTTGGATCTCTCCTTGCTGACCCGTGGGTAACCCAGGAGAAGCCCCCCCGTGATGCCACGGTGCTGAGGGGTGTTTTGGGTGGGAACCTACCCTGGTTTTGGGGTCCCCACGCAGGGAGGGAGCGGGTTGTGCTCCCAGCTGGTCACGGGGAGGGAGGACAACTCAGGCAGAAGAGTTACTTTTTTTTACCCCCACTCTCCTTTCCCTTTTCCCTTCGCTCTTCCCAAAGACTGCTGGCTTATCCTGGGTAAGCCCTCTGCTGTGGTCTATGGCTTTTTATTCCTATGTGATTGCTTTCCCTAACTCATGTAGGGCGAAAAGCCATGGGCTACACAGAGGAGGGACTCCACCTTCCAGGCACCTCCAGGCACCCGGCGCACGGACCCCCGAGCCCCTTTTGAACCCCCCCCTATTTCTCTGGGTAACAAACGGCCGCTGAAAGGGGGCATTGAAGCCTTGCAGGGCCTTTGCCAGGCGGGTGGGGCAAGGGGTGGGCAGACAAAGGGGGCCGGGGGTGGTGGGGGGGCACGGCCTTTCAGGCGCCGCCGAGGGGCTGCGAGGGCGGCGGGAGTGGCTTTTCTTTGCCGCGGGAGTGGCTTTTCTTCGCCGGGGAAGCTTTTCTCACGCGGTTCAAAGCATCCCCACCTGCACCACACCACCCCCCCCCCCTTGCAGAACAAAAGGGCCAGGGCAGAGACCAAGGGCACTTCCAAGGGGAAATGCCCGACTCGGCTGCCAGGCAGGAGCACTTTGGTGTTGAGGGGTGAGGAGGGGGCTGAGGGAAGTCCTGGCACCTCCAGGCACGTCTCCCACCACGCTGTGCCCCTGCCAGGGGTGCTGGAGGCCCAGCAGAGCCTGTGGCAGGGTCTGTCCCCGCAGCTCCCATGAGGTCATGGCCAGGCTGGTGCCACGGGGATGTTGGAGGGGAGGTGGTGGCCAGGAGCACGTGGGAAGGACAGGTTCAGTTCCACAGCAGGACTTGGCAAACTGGTGCTTTCTAGATGTGCAAAGGCAATGTCTGCAGGCATAGAAACCTGGCAGGGCTGGGCTGGATCCATGGGGTGGGTGAGAAGGGTGCAGATCCCACTGCCATGGACCCCATTCCTGCAGATCCCACTGCCA
>NW_020884933.1:2710746-2726378 GCF_003945725.1 Corapipo altera
TGCAGATCCCACTGCCATGGACCCCATTCCTGCAGATCCCATCACCAAAGGCCCCATCATTACAGACCCCATTCCCGCAGATCCCATCACTCCAGATCCCACTGCCACAAACCCCATGACCCCAGACCCCACCACTGCAGCCCCCACCAGCTCCACGACCACCTGACCAGCGCTGGGGGATTCCAAACCACCTTGCCAAGCAGGAAACGAGCAATTCCTCCCTTCTTTTTGTTGTTTGTTTTTTTTTTTTCCCTCTTTTCTCACTTCCTGAGCTTTGAGTCATTAGGTGTCAGGCTTTCAAGTTTATTTCACCAGCCTGGAATGCATCTTTAAAAATAATAGCCATTGAAAAAAACTGAAAGCTGAGATTTTCAGCTGTAATCCCATGACTCAAGGAGGTGTGGAAGGAAGAAAATCATGAAATCCCATGAGTTTCCAACAATGAAAGCATGAGAGCTGGCAAGGACCGTGCCACATAAATCATCAAAACTAAACACCATCAGTCAAAATGAAAGGAATTAAGCCAATCTCGCCAGGCTGTTTTAATTATTTTTTAATGAGGATTTGCTCATTCAGAAAATTCCCCCCTGACAATGCCTGCCCCGAGCCATTCACGCCGGGCAGGGTGGACACGCTTGGCTTGGCCCCACCACCCCCACCCCGGGATGGGGAGCATAGAGAGAGGGTGCCAGGGAGGGCAGAGCAGGGCAAATCACCCCAAGATGCACCAGAAGTGCTGTTTTTGTTGCAACCCAAAATGCTGTGGTGGGGAAGGAATGAGCAAAATCCTCTCTGGTCCCCGTTAGCAGCACAGACATTTCATAGCATGATTTGGTTGGAAGAGACCTCAAAACTCACCTTGTTCCACCCCCTGCCACGGGCAGGGACGCCCTCCACCAGAGCAGGTTGCTCCAAGCTGGCCTTGGACACTTCCAGGGGTGAGGAAGCCACAAACACGAGCCCCCGTTAATGTTTCGGTGGCTGTCGGGCCGAGCAGGATTATTGGCAGCCTGTCTGCTCTCTGCCAGCGAGATCCTCCACCCCCGAGACCTGCTCTCACCACCTTTCATGCTATTGATTTTTCCTTTAGCAAGGCAGGCACGGAAGCACGGAAGGAGCAGAGGGAGCACAACCCGCTGTGCTTCCCGGGGAGCGGCTGGGAGGGGAGGAAACGGAGAAACAGAGCGGGCACGTTGGTCTGGTGGTCAGGAACCAGGGCTGGGCACTTTGTGCCAAATGTCTCGCCCTTCTCTGCCAGCCCCAGTGCCCCCAGGCACTGCCCAAGGGCTTGAGCAGAGAGATTTGTCCTGTGGTTTTCAGTCTGCTCCGGCCTCAGGGACACCCGAGGGGACACGCACGGGACAAGTGTTCCCATGAAAGCCCTGCCGTGCAGAAGGCATTGGCAGGGACCCCTGGCACAGGTCCAGCGTGAGGAGGAGATGCTGCCAGCACCAGGTGAGCTCTCAGCCTGTCTGGCATCCACCTCCCAGCAGCAGCTCCAGCCACCTTTCAATTAGCACAGCTCTGCCATCACTGCCCACGTCCAGGGCTGGGCACAGCCAAGCCCCTCGGCTGCCCTGGGTTATGAAGGATTCATGGCATTAAATAAAACAGTGGAGCAGGTTGGAATTCTCAAAGCATCTTTGAGAGTTGAGGCACGCAGCTCTTTTTGAGAAGGCAGCGATCGAAATCCCAGTTCATCCCGTGGCTGGTCTAAAGAAAGCAGTTCGAGGAGGAGCCACCCAAAGACACTCCCGGGCAGCCCTGTGTCCAAAAACACCCGGCTGGACCCCTCCAGCATTCCCTGGTCCTTCCCAGCTCCCAGGAGTGAATGTGCAGAGCGGGATGAGCTGCTAATTACAGATAATAAGTGCCATTAATGAGCAAGGCATCCACCGGCCAGGCTTCTTGGGTGTGGAGCTCCCGTGTCCCAAAGCTGGGTGAGGCCCAGGCTTGTCCAAGGAGGGGGAATGGCAGCCTCGTGCCCCGACACGGAGCCCCTGTGCTGCTGTACCAGCCCCTGGACACCCCTCGTGGCAGCACAAGTCATTTTGGCTTCAGGCACGTGAAGCCACAGGGCACCAGCTCCCAAATACTGCCGGGAATTGGGATGGGGTTTGTCCCTGTGCAGCCTCGATGATGATTTGAAAGAGCATCACCTTCCTCCTGGGTCACCCAGCCCGCTGTGTGCCGGTCCCAGGAGATAACTGGGGGAAAAGTGTGCCAATTATTGATATCTTAATTACAGCCAGATGATAACGAACTGAAAAGCTGCAGTTTTTTAATGAAAGCTGTGACAGCACCCAGCCCCGGGAGGGTTGGTGGACACGGGGGGCTGCAGCACTGGGACCTTCCACGGAGGGAATGATGCTCAGGGGGAGCCTGGGGAGGATTTTAAAGCTCAGCTTTGGCACGGGATGCCCAGAGAAAGACCAGGGCATTAAAACCCACACCCTCAAGAGGCAGACCCAGCCGTGCCTGGGTTTGAGCTGTGACACCATCACTGGGTATTTACCCTTCACATCAGAGGGCTCAGATCCCACCCGAAATCCAGGTCACTCAACCTTTTGGGAAAACTCACCCCCCAACAGCTGCCAGAGGGCCAGGGGAGGTTTACACAGACAATTCACCGCCGGGACAAAAAGAGCCAAATCCGGGGCTGGCCGGGAATTCTTTATTCAAGCTCTGCCCTGGGCGGGGAATTACGGATGCACCAGTTGTGCCACCGAGCACCTTCCCCCTCCCGTCTGCTTGGAAATGGGTTATTTAGTAACTGGTGAGGCCACCGGTGCTGAGTCAGCCCGCAGCTAATGAACACCCCGGCTGCCCATTTGAAATTTATTGCACCTATTAATTACAACCATTAGCTGCAGCCAGTGAAATTTTTATAATGAGGACCCTTGCGACTTTGCCTTCCTAGCAGCAAATTAACTGTGTGGGGGGAAGAATCAATGGGATCAGCAGACTTTACAGAAGCGATGTTTTAATTAGTGATTCTCTGCAAACATGCCAAGCAACATCTTCTCCGTTCATTATCTCTCCTTAAAGGGATGGTGCTTCTTTTCAGGTTGGTTTTAGCCCGGCCTCAGCTCCTCTGTTGTCGGGTTTCTAATGCACTGCTGCTCATTATAGAAGCTGCTTTGAAGTCGGGTTTAGCTTAGGACTGGTTGTAAGCAGCAGAGATGTCCGAGGTTTGTGGGGGGGAAAATAAAAAGCAACCCCGGGAAATAATGAGTTTGAAAGCTTGGCTGGCAAACAGCTAAATTGGATGGATTGTGTGGCTGGGAGGAGGAGGAGGGGGGTGAGGAGTGTGGGAAAGGGGTTGTGTCCATGCAGGGACAGGCTCTGGGATGCAGGACCTGAACCTCAGATGCTTCAAAATGGAAGGGACAAAAGTCCCAGGCAAAGCTCTGTCCGTGCTTGGAGCATCCACATCATCCAGGCTTCTGAAGAAAGTCCTTGCAGGTCCCAACCGTGTCTCTGGGGACTCTTCCAAGGGGTGTCTGCTCAGTGGATTTTAGAAAGCCAGGCTGGTGATCCCCAAATCATCAGTCACTCCTAAAAACCTCAGCTGTGGCTGTGGCTGGACCAGCCATCACGAAAGGCAAATGAACCAAAATTTCCGGGAACTTTGCTGCGTTTCGTTACAAATTATATTAATTCCATTCAGCTCCCCTGCAAAAACACAGGAGCGATTTCCATTGCAAATGATCTCGTTTCCCAGGGAGGAAGCCCGAGACAGACAGCCGGCAGCAAAAAGGCAGCCTTGAAATTCAGGGTTTCAAATGCAAAACTTGTTGGGTTTGTTGTTGTTTTTTTTTTTTTTTCCCCCGAAGTCGCTAAAAAGTTAATTCGACGGTGCTTCCCAGAAATAGAAAAGCTGAGGCAGGGGAAGAAAATCGGCTGGAATGGAAGATCCTGGTGCCTGAGCATCCCAGCCCTGGGTCTGGTGCCCACTGATGGCACCTGGCAGCACCTTCCTGTCCCTGCAGCCAGGCTGTGCTGAGCCCTGCCTGCACCCCTGCCTGCTCCCCTGCCTGCTCCCCTGGCTCTCCCTGCCCAGCACCTTCCCTCCTGAAGCTGCTCCTGCTGCCAGCCGTGGTGCCAAGAGCTGCCCAGAGAATCCCAGGGAATCAGGAATCGCCGGGCTGAGGAACAGGCTCCGTCCAGCTGGTTCAGAGAGACATTTTTTCAGGGCTCGGGGAAAGTGCCATTATTAAAGTGAGCATGCTGATTGCAGACAGCTCCCAATTCATCACTGTGACAGTGACAAACACGGCCTGGGGTTATGCAGTTGACTAAAGAGAATTCTCCAGCTTTACATTTTTAATGCTCCTCTCTCGCATTTTCTCTCTGCTGCAGCCAGAGTTTTATCCGAGAAAGGATCTTCTCCCCTGAATAGAAAGGGCAGCAGCGGGGCTGTGGAGCATGCCCGGCCCTTGCAAATCAGGCAGGGCTTCTGTCAGCGCTGCCCAAGCCAGTTCATTTATTTTTTAATTATTCCTTGCTCCTTCAGGATCCTTTTTCCACCTTTTCAAGAAGAACAGGAGCGTCGGCCTCAGCTGGGCTGCCTCCATTCTCCGGGGCTCATTCATCATTGTCCCCTGCCTGAATGGGAGGCAGAGGGTCAGCCTGAAAAGCCTCCGTGGTACAAGCTCCTCTAAAATATATCAATAGGTGCCTAATGGACGTTGGGGTCCCAGCCAGACCGCCCAGGCTCTCAGGGAGCCTTTGTGTCTGCGTGGGGGGGACAGCCGGGACGGGCACGGCCAGATTTGGGGTGGCACGGGGCACCCCCGGGGGGTCTGGGGTTTGCCTGGTTGATGTGGGTGGTGCTGAACAGCAGGGATGGTGCTGTGGGGATGGTGGGGGTGCCTTGCCCGGGCGAGGGAAGCATTTAAAAACCCCAAATGAGGTGGTGCTGGACCAGAGGCCATGTGCCCAAAACAGGCTCCCCTTCCCCATGCTCTGCTCCAGCTGGAGCAAACCTGGGAGGGCTCAGGGGTGGGAGCTGAGCGACCCCCCTTAGTCCCCCCCCAAAAAACCCCCCCTACCAGCCATTCCCTCCAAAATCCCATTCTCAGGCTGGCAACAAAAAAAAAGCAGCAGCACAAAGGGAGACGCCGGGACCTGCCGCTACGCCGGGAAGCCTTTCAGAACGGGAGGCTCATTAAAGAGCCCGTTGTCATTATTTGTGAGCTCCAGAGGTAGAGCCTGATTTAATTTGGGAGCTCGCAGACAGGTACCCAGATGGCTGGGGACGGGGGGCAGCGGCAGGAGCGAATTAAAGGGGGTGTTTCTGGCTTTGTGCTGCAGCTGGGCCCCCTTGGAAAGCGGGGAAGTGGGAAGGCAGGGATGTGGCATCACCCCCCTGCACCGTCACCGCTGGTGGGGGGCTCATGGGGGGCCACGGGCCCCACCTGCTTTGGCTGTTTTCCCAGCGGTTAATTCCCTCCCATTTGGCCCTGCTGGGAATTAGGGCTGCTCCAAACTCCAGTGGGGGAGTCCCCCTGCTCCCCACAGGGTTGGGGGGCCCTGGTGATGAGGATGTGCCTTGCTGGGCAGTGCAGGGCCGGGCACAGCTCCCTCTGGGCACCAGCACTGCCTGTTCTGGGCCAAAATCAGGGCTGCAAATTGTGCAAAAGCTTATCCAGAGAAGCACTGGCTGCCTCATCCCTGGATGTGTCTGAGGCTGGATGGGGCTTGGAGCCACCTGGGCTGGTGGAAGGTGTCCCTGCCCATGGCAGGGGGTGGAATGGGATGAGCTTTAAGGTCCCTCCCAACCCCAAACCAGGCTGGGATTCTGGTTTTTTCTGCCAAAAGCTAAAAATTAAAGCAGGGAGCAAACGAAGGTCTCGCTTCAGACGGAATTTCTGCGAGGATTTGTTATTTATTTAAAAACCCCAGCCTTTCATTTGCATAATTACATTTTGCAGCTGTTGGGCCATCATGTGGGCTGTGCTTTGGGGCATTATTTTATCTGCTGGAAACGGACACAAAGAGAGGGAACTGGGAGAGCTCAGCTGAGGCTCTTTGTGCCAGAACCTTTGGTGCTGCCCCTGTGCCGGGGCTGTCCCAGGGCTCCTCACCTCCCAGGCCCTCCATATGCACCAGGAGCTGCAAGCTGTCCCCACGTCTGTCCTGATTGTTCCCTGGGAGAGGGGCTGGCGAGGGGAGAGAGTTTTAATCTCCTTGCCTTTGGCTGGCTGGGGAATTTGGGAGAGCGTGGCTGGGGGCCCCAGGGGAGGGAGGAGGGGGGAGATGTGTGCTGGTACAGGGAAATTTTCCAGGTTTGTGGTTCTGGGGGGTCTGTTTTACACCCTCCATCCTGCCTTTGCACCCCCAGGAGCTGCCCTGACTCCTCTCCCTGTCCCCATCCAGGTGTCCCGGGGGTGCTCCTGAGCCTCTCCTGCTCCAGGTGATGCCCCAGTTCACCTTCGCTTGCTTCTGCGGGCTCCATGGCTTCTGCAAGATGAAGAGGAAGAAAGAAGAGTCCAGTGCACAGCAGGAGACGGCCGTGTGAGGAGCAGACAGACCCTGCCGAGCTGTGCCTCGGGACGGCCCCTCGGTACGACAGCACCGCCGGGGGAGCTTTGGGTGCCTCCTCCTCCTCCTCCTCCTCCTCCTCACCTCTGCAAGGACCTGCCCCCAGCGGCACCACCTCTGTGTCCGGGGGTCTCGAGGGGCTCAGGGGCTGAGCTGAGGTGTCTGGGAGGGGAAGGGGAGCCGGGGCTGAGCAGCTGCTCACGGACGGGGGCAGCACAGGGGGGGAGCTGCTTAATCTCCTCTAACACGTTTCTCCTGCACGTTGTCTCATTTTCTCTTCCCAGACGCTGGCTGTGGCCAGGGGAGAGCCAAAGGCACGGGAATGACCTTGCCAGGAGGCAGAAGCAGAGGCTGGGGGTGTCACCCAGGAGCTGCAGCAATCCCACCACAGGTGCTGAGCCCTCAGCACTCGGGGTCAGAGGGACCCTGCATCCCAGGGGGATAAAGAGTTCCCTCCTGGACGAGCCAACCTGCCCTTGCTCCGGCAAATCTCAACAGACAGACCTGGAAAGGGTTTCAAAAGCCAGGGCCAGACCTTGGAGTCCCTGTCCTGGGCAGGGTTGGCCCCTGGCTGGTAAGTTGTCCTGCTGCTGCAGGACTGGCTGAAGGCAGAAAAGGAGCCGGTTTGGGGCTTGTTCCTCCTTTTGAAGCCTCAAGCAATTGTCTGTGAGTGCAGGAAGCCATTCTCCGTGCCTCTGCCCTCCTGCTCCCCTGGCTGCAGCACCCTGGGGTGCTCTGGAGGCACCAGACACATGGACCCTGCTCGGACCAGTGCAGACCAGGAGCTCCCACCCCACGGGCAGGGGGGACACCTCGGGGTGTGAGCCCACCCCCTGCACCCCTGGGCCATGAGGCTCAGCAGGAGGTTGTTCTCTTTTGGTGAACTGGACCAAATTCCTGAGCTTGGGGCACCTGAGATTCGTTCCAGGGCCATGTTCTCCAGGGCAGAAATCCTTAAATTCTTCCATGCTGTGTTTCCCTCCTCCCTGTGGAGACCCTCTGAGCCTGGGGCCAAAAGCAGTGCCCAGGACTGCTGGGCAGGAGCTGCTCTTCCCCAGGGTTAGTCCTGCTCCTGCCACCACCTTTCCTGTGGTGGCTGTGCCCAGGAACCTCCTTTCCCCCCCACCCTGTCCCTCTGTCCTTCCCACCCTCTGCTAAAGCCATACAGGAGCCCCCTGCATGCTGTGCCTTCCTGAGGGGTCTCAGGCAGACATTCCCACTGGGATACCCTCCAAACAGCCCCAGGATCTGCACATGGGAAAGCTGGTGAGTGTTGGTGAGCCAGGGACTCCCAGGGTTTGGGTCTGGGTGATGGGTCCCCCATCCCTGAACACACCCAGGGTTTGGGTCTCAGTGCCCAGTTCCCTGTCCCTGAACACACCCAGCATTCCTATCCAGGCACCAGCAGCTCCCATTTGCTGGAGAGCAGCAGGGACAGCCCCTGGAAAGGGAAAATGCTTGAGGGCAGCTGGTTGGCACAGGGGGATGTTGACTTTGAGACCCCCGAGGAGCCCCCACTGTGGGGATGAGCACACTTGGAACACAAATCCTCCCCTGTGATTAAGAGGCTTGACCTTTCCAGGGTTTTCCCAGTGCTCCCAGACCCACACTCGGCCAACAGAGCTGTCTGTGGCACTGACAGCTCCCTTAGGAGCAGATTTGTTGGCTCAGCCAACATCCAGGACCAACACGGCTGTTATTTTATTTTCTTATCCAAAGGATTTAGCACAAAAACCTGAACTTGGCTAGAAGCACCAATAACAACCCAAGGTGCAGCTGAGGAGCTTTAAATCCTCCCTGCTGGGTGCCTGTTTCCTGGGAAAGCAGCTGGCTGGGGTGGGATGTGCTGGGAGGTGGGACAGGGGCAGGGGGACACAGGCTGTGCGTGGTCTCTGTGTGTCACACCCGGGCTGGGGCAGCTCAGGACACTTTGCTCTTTCCCCTCTTTAATCCCAAGCTCTGTGAGCTGTGGGATCCAGGCCTGCAGCCCCCCAGCAGTGTTCCCAGGTGGGTATTTCCCAGCTGGACTCCAGGTTCTGGCACAGAAGAGGGCACACAGTGACACGTGAGGTGACATGTGAGGGAGCAGCCAGTCCAGCTGCTCTCTGTCATTTGTCACCATCGAGCCCAGCAGGTTCCAGCCTGGTTAATGCTGATGCTCCCACGTTTTGGCTTGGCTGGGGGACTCAAGGGGGGTCCCTGCTCATGATCTGAGCAGGCATCACCCTGTGAGAGCAGCAGGGCAGGCTCCAGGGAGAGCACCCAGAGCAGAGGTTTGGAGGAAAATCATGGGAAGCTGTGCTCAGATGGAACTAAATCACTGCTGAGGGGTGAGGAAGAGTGGCCCAGTTCATTGCTGTGCTGCTGAACCTCTTGGATCACAGAGCCAGGGGTGGTGCTGAGGATGGGCAGCTATTGAGGTTCTGGGTCTCTGGAGCAGCACTGGGGAGGAGACTGGAGCTGGGGAGGGGCTTCCAGTTCTCCCAGTTGCAGTGGGAGTCCCCCAGGCTGGGCTGGGATGAGCTGTCTCAAATATTCCTGTCTCCAGAGAGGGGTTCCCAAGCCCGGGGTTTAATGAACGTAGCACATAAAACTGAGACAGGCAGACACTCGCCCACACCCATTATATGTGCATTTAAAAACACGAGACAAAACGAACCAGGAGCCGTGTGAATGTCAAAGCACTCGAGCTTCAGCAGTTATTTTTGAAGAGAATTTCCCACCTCCCTGGGTGGATGGAGCTCTCTTGAAGCAACAATATGTTTTCCACCGCGTCTCCGAGCGAGATGGTTTGCTCCTGGATTGACCTCTATTGTGTTCATAAACGGCTCGTGGAGTTTTTTTTTTCCCCCCCCCCCCCCGTCAGAATGACTTGACCTCCAGATTTATGGCTGAAGGTCTTTGTCGTCCGCACGTTGTTTCCCCACCAGACTGCAGCCTGATTTTTTTTTTTTTTGCTTTTCTGGAGCGAATCTGCCAAGAGCTGAGCATATCCCCCCCCCTGCCCCCAGCCCCCCCGGGCCCCCCCCCCCATCCTCCCACTGACAAATCTGCAGTGGGCAAAAGCAAATGGGTTTTGTTTCTCTCTTTCCCGTGGCGGCGTTTTAATAGGGCAGCGTCTGCTCGGAGCCTGCGAGGGCTGGGGCGTGACAGCTCCTGTCACAGAACACTCTCTCCCCGTCTCCTTCTCTCTTCCCCCACGTTTGCACAACCCCTGGCATTTTTATAAGCTCGGGGTTTGCTTATTTTCCAGGATTTCCTCTTGCTCTCCTGCCTTTGGCTCTTCCAATCCCACTTTTGCTTCTCCGCTCCAGAGTCCCCCGGAGCTGAGTGATGCTGGAGTAGATAAATCTTACTGACTTACTAACTATCATCCAGTAGTTTCCAAGTGCTTTTCCAAGGGTTTTTCATCCTCTGGAGGGAGGAAGGAAGGTGCAGGGATGCCCCTGGGCTGAGCAGTGAGCTCAGGCTCTCTGGGGCTGCACAACCCCTCGTGTCCTGCCTGTCCCTGAGCATCCTTGGGGAAAGGATGCAGCAGGGAGTGAGGTGTCCTCTCCATCACAAATCCAGCTCAGTGTACAGCTGGAATCTCTGCAAATCCCTGTTCCCTCACCCCATGGGGTCCCAGGGTCTCTGGAGAGAGCCTCCACCTCCACCCCTCCTCAGGGAAAGGAGAGCCCTGCTCCCGAAAGATGCGTTTGTTCCCACCAGCAATAATCCTCCTTTAATCCTATTACACTGAGGAAGGCATCCAACTTCCCTCGGAGCAGATGATGGGATGCACAGAGGAGGGGGGCCCCTCTTTCCCTGTGGTGCCTGCCCTGGGTCCCCACTGGGGCTTGGGGGTGGGTGTCCCACAGCTCATCCCCTTCCCATGCACCCCGAGCTTTTCCTGCAGTGCCAAAGGTCTGGAGTGAAGCAACGACACCCCTGGGATGGAGCAGAACATCCCCTGGAACAAGGAGCAGCCTGGATCAAGGGCTCAGGCATGGAGCTGATGCTAGAGTGTCGGGAAAAAAACAGTTTTAATGACCCAAGTGAGCAGAGCAGGGCCTCAGGCTCGCTCCAAGACAGGCAGTGTGGCCCCCTCCGGGAAATATTGGCTTCCTTGGGAGGGAAGGAAGGAGGGAAAGAGTATTCAGATGTTTATTTGTGTGGAAAACAGCCAGGCTGGGGACCAAAACCTGGGGGTGGGGGGTGCAGATCCCTTGGAAGATGGGCTGGGGATGGAGGGATCCTGGTGACAGATGGATCCTGGTGTTGGAATTGTGCTGGTGCTGGAGGAATCCTGGTGCTGGAATTGTCCCGGTAACAGAGGGGTCCTGGTGAATAAGGGATCCTAGAGACAGAGGGATCCTGGTGTTGGAATTGTCCCAGTAAAAGAGGAGTCCTAGTGAATAAGGGGTCCTAGAGACAGAGGGATCTTGGTTTTGGAGATCCTGGTGCTGAAGGATTCCTAGTGTTGGAGTTGTTCTGGTGTTGGAGGGGTCCTGGTGCCAGCAGGGTCTGATGTGAGGAGTGTGCAGGGTCTGGTGTGAGGAGTGTGCAGGATCTGGTGTGAGGAGTGTGCAGGATCTGGTGTGAGGAGTGTGCAGGATCTGATGTGAGGAGTGTGCAGGATCTGGTGTGAGGAGTGTGCAGGATCTGGTGTGAGCTGCAGGAATGTTTGTGCACCGAGCTGGAAGGGCACAAGCACCAGCTGTGGGAGGCAAGCCAAGGAAAAACTGCAGCTTGAACTCTCCATCTGGTAGCACATTCTTGAAGGGTTTGTTGGAGATGTGAAAAAGGAGCAGAAAATAACCCTGGGGAGCCCAAGGCAGACAGCAGGACAGTCTGTCCACAGCAGGACTGACTCCTACCCAAGCCACAACCTGGAGCTCTGGGCTCACAATGAGCTGTGTTTGCTGCAGGCAGGGCAATCTCTGCATCCTGGGGGGTAGCCAAGAGAAAACTACTTTTTTCTTTTATTATTATTATTATTATTATTATTATTTTTTCCCCAGAAGTCACCTGGTCAAAGCCATCCTTTTTCCTCCTCCCACGGGCAGGATTTTCTTCCAGCTCCTCCTGGGCAGTCAGATGACACGGACTGGATGCTCCCACCCCGTTCCAGCTCACCTCCCCCTCCCCGAGCCTTCCTCTAGCTCAAAATTATCTGTGGCTGCCCCCAAACCCCACGTTTTCCAGAATGTTATTCCGAGGACAAAGCACAGGCAGCTTTGGGCAGCTCCAGGTGGGCACAGGGGAAGCTCGTGTTGTTTTGGGAGAAAATGCTGACCATGTTCTGTTCCTATTTTTGCACATCAGCAGAGCCTCTCGAGTTCAGGGTTTGCAGCCCTGGAGAGTCCTTGGTGAGGACCTTCAGATTTAGCTTTGGGCCAAAAAAAAAAACCCAAAAACCAAACAACCAAACACAAAAAAAAACAACAGGGAAGTTGGTGCAACCCAAAGTGTATTTCTTGAATGTAACTTTATTTTTGCACGAGGATTCGTGGTGGTGACCACGTGATGGACTTTAATATTTGGGATTAATCACTGCTCTGCAGTTTGTTACAAGTGTAAAGGTGTGGGTCGAGTTTGACCCTTGTTTTATGCCAGTGTGAACCCAGAGAGACAATCTGACACTGAGGTGTCTACAGAAATATTAATTAAACAGAAATGAGCTTGGACTGGACCCCAGCACTCAGATTTTCTCCTTTTTCTCCAGATTTTTCCTATGCAAAACCACCAACAACCAACCAGCACAAGCAGGCAAAGGCAGGCTCACAGCAGGTCCTGACTCAACAAAGCCCTGCCTAAATCTAAGTGTTTGCTTTGGGATTTTGCTCCAGCCAATAAATTTTCCTGATTCCACCCGAAATAAACCTGTATCGATCCCTGACAAAGAGGGAAAGGCACAGAACCATCCTTGCAACATCCCTCTAATGCTGCCTGACAGGGATCAGAGCATTAAACCTCTTGGTATTGTCCTTTTTTTTTTTATCCCACTGCCTGGATTTCATCAGGAAGGGACCTGTTCCTCAGGAGTTTCCCGGCCCCAGGAGCCATAGAAAAACAGTACTGTACATTTGGGAAAATAAATGTGGCATTTGTAAATAAACACACACACGTCTCTACGCACAGAGCAGAGCACTTCCCGTGGGAATTCCTATGCTAGAGGAATATATGAGTTAAACAAATAAATAAAAAATATTTGTAAGGACATTTAGAGTGTGGATTTTCGAGCCGTTTGGAGATCAGGGTTTTTGCTCCAGGACAAGCTTCCTCCTTTTCTCAGCTGGTTCTTCAAAACACCCCAAAATACACCTTCCAGAGACCCGTATTCCCGGTGTTTGGAAGTGGGTTTGACGAGGGGAAGGGCACAGTGGCATTAAGGCATAAATCAGCCCCACAACGATGCCCTTCATTCCTGGGATAGCAGGAAGACTCCCAGCTGAGGGCTTTTGAAGTCGGATGGAAACCCCCCATATTTATTTGAGTAATTATTGGGCTTGTTAACGAGCCTCGCTGGCCGGGGTTCAGCCCGAGGGGAGGGAGCATCGTTTTCCTGGAGGATTTTCCTACAGCACCCATCGTCTCCCGGGATATTCCCCCTTCCCGCAGCCCTGCAGCAGGATTTGGCCCGGGGGGGAATCTCCCTGAGCTGCTGGGGGGAACAGGGGAGGGATGCCGGGAGCATCCGTGTCCTCGGGGAAGGGATCAGGAAAACTCTGGAGCGGAGACGATGGAGACGGATCCCTTTTGGCTCTTCCCGGGTATCCCGGAGCTGCGAATCCCCCGAGCCCGGCGGGCGCTGCTGTGACAAGGCTGTAAATTAGAGATGAGCTGTGCTTTGAGACTCGCCTATTGATCCGTCTCCTCCTGCTTGATATTCCAGGGGGTTTGTCCGGCTCCACCTGCACTCGGAGCCGGCGCTTTTCCCATCCCAACTGTCCGAGCGCGCCGGGAAGCAGCTGGAATAAACCGGATTTATGAGACCCCTCCGGGGTGGGTTTTATTCTGTGCAGAAGGGTTTGGTGGGATCGTGGTGGGAGACAAGGAGAGATGGAGTTCCCTAATCCTGTTCCCACCAATCCAGCTGTGTGCAGCTGGAGAGTCCTGCTGCAAAGCCACTCATTTACACACACACAGAGAAAAGCAAAGCAGAAGCTGCTGTGAAACCCAGTGCTGGCATCTCGGGTAAAATTTATTAAATATAAAAATATATAAAAATAATATATAATATAAACATAAAAATTCTACTAACTATATAAATTATATATGAATTATAAAGAGATATAAGAATATATATAAAAATATTTATAGATGTATGTATTTTCTATCCAGGGTGACCATGGTTATAAACAAGGTGACACTCTTGGGGAAGTAGAAGTGAACTTTCATGGAACCATGGAAGGGTTTGGGTTGGAAGGGACCTTCTGGACCCACCCCCTGCCATGGGCAGGGACACCTTCCACCAGCCCAGGTTGCTCCAAGCCCCGTCCAACCTGGCCTTGGACACTTCCAGGGATCCAGGGGCAGCCACAGCTTCTCTGCCCAGCCTGTGCCAGGGCCTCCCCACCCTCACAGGGAAGAATTTCTTCCATATATTGAACCTAAACTTCCCCTCTGTCAGTTCGAAGCCATTCACCCTTGTCCTGTCCCTCCGTGCCATGTTAAAAATCCCTCTCCAGGTTGCTTGCAGGCCCCTTCTCTGCCAGAAGCACATCGAAATAAGCAGCAAAAATTACGGCTGAGAACGGCCCAACTCATCGCACGTCACGGGCCGCTCTCCCTGCGCGGGCCCTTTAAAAGAGGCGTGGCCGGGGCCGGGACAAACCAGAGCGGGGCTGGGGGGGGGGATCGCTCCTCCCCCCCACCGGAGCGCGCAGGTGGGCGCCCCCCGGCGGCGCCGGGACACCCCTCCCGGGGAGCAGTGGTACAGCCCAGGCGCGGGGTGGGGCGTGGCCAGCGGGGCGAGCGGGCGGCTTGGAAACCGTTGAGGCGGCGGGGGGGGGGAAACGAGGAGACGGCGGCGGCGGCGGCGGCTCCAGCGGGACGGGCCGGGGAGTCCCGGGAGACGGAGATTCCCGGGAGCGGGAGGTTCCCGCTGAGGGGGGAGCCCCGCGCGGGTCAATCCCGGTGGCGGTTTCCGGAGGGGGGGGCGGAGCGGAGGCTCTTGCAGGAAGGGCGGAGGTGGCGCTGCCGGGACCTCGTGGCGCAACGGTAGCGCGTCTGACTCCAGATCAGAAGGCTGCGTGTTCGAATCACGTCGGGGTCACGGCGGCCCTGAGGGGGCTCCCTTTTTCACCGCGCGGGGCAGATTTTGGGGCACCCCGGGGTGGCACAGGGGGGTCGAGGTGGTGGGGACACGGCGCTGGGAGCTGCGGGGAGCCCCTGCTCCCTCCCCCGCTCTAATTTTTGCCCCCAGGGCGTCGCATCGTCCGGGGGATGGGGTTGAGTTGAAGGAGTGGGTTTAGGTTGGATATTTGGGGAGAAATTGTTCCCTGTGAGGGCGCTGGGATGGAATTCCCAGAGAAGCTGTGGCTGCCCCATCCCTGGAATGGTATGGGTTGGAAGGGACCTTTAAACCTCATCTCGTTCCACCCCTTCCGTGGGCAGGGACACCTTCCACAATCCCAGGTTGCTCCAAGCCCTGTCCAACCTGGCCTTGGACACTCCCAGGGATCCAGGGGCAGCCACAGCTTCTCTGGGCAACCTGTGCCAGGGCCTCCCCACCCTCACAGGGAAGAATTTTTTCCTCATATCCAATCTAAACCTCCTCTCTGCCAGTTTGAAACCATTCCCCCTTGTCCTGGTACTCCAGCCCCCTATAAACAGTCTCACTCCAGCCCCCTATAAACAGTCTCTCTCCATCTTTTCTCTTGGCTCCTTCAAGCACTGGAAGGGCACAATTAAGACACTCTGAAGCTTCTCTTCTCCAGGCTGAACAATCCCAACTCTCCCAGCCTGTCCTCCTGGCAGAGCTGCTCCATCCCTCTGGATCCCTCCATCCCGGTGCCTCCTCTGGACTGGCTCCAGCAGCTCCATGTCCCCCCCGAGCTGGAGGCATCACAATCACCCCATTCCCAGCCTTTCCAACCCCA
>NW_020884933.1:2726388-2734842 GCF_003945725.1 Corapipo altera
CATCACAATCACCCCATTCCCAGCCTTTCCAACCCCAGAAGCACCTCTTCAGCTTTTCCTCAGCCCCACACTGTTATTTTAACCTCTTTTACACTTGGAAGGAACAATAAAGGCAGAGTCTGATCTGCAGGAGGGATAAAGCTTCTAAGTGGTCATTAAGTGGAGCTGCTTTGACCTGTTGAGCAGGTGATGGGTTGTGCACACCTGAGCTCCTCGAGTCTTGATCTCTTCCCATCAACTGGCTTTTGTCTTGGCTGGCTTTGCCTTTGAACTTCATTGCTTTATAATAGCACGGAGGAACGATGCTTTGAGCTTCTGCTGCCACGAAGGTTATGATGAAAAATAGGAACTGCTTTCGGTGATAACGATTTTAATTAAGGAAAAAAGGGTGGGTAAAAAAAAAAATAACCTCCTGTCTGGAAGTATCCACAGCGATGTGAAATGTGTAATAATAAAGCTGTTTGTGAGGCGACAGCAGGAAATGTTTAAACCTCACTCTAGAAGCCTGAATAAATAAATAAATATATATATTTATATATATTTATGTTTTATGGTGTTTCTAAGTAGTGACTATGTCATTAAGCTTGGTAAGATATTCACACCAGTTAGATACTCACACCAGGCACGTGATGGGGTTTTGGGGTTGTCCTGTGCAGGGCCAGGAGTTGGATTTGATGGTCCTTAGAGGTCCCTTCCCACTCAGAATATTCCACGACTGTGTTTTGTGAAAAGGTGACACAGTGGGACAGAAGTCAAGTGTACTGTGTATTGTGATTTTTTTATTTTTCTTTAGTCTCCCCAGAGCGAAATTAAATGTAATATGGGTTAATATGAAGGTTGGGCTTGATGATCTTGGAGTTTCTTTTCTGACCTTAATGATTCTATGAATGGAAGAAAAGTAATGTTAAAGGTAAATATTAAAACCTAGAAAGTAATATTAAAGGTGGATTATGGTGGGATCTGCTGGATCCACGTGGGCTGTTCCCACTGTGATCTGTGGGGGGCAGTGCCCATCTTCCTTCCTCCCAGGTTTTGTGGGCTGATAAATAGAGGTCCCTGGAGCAGAGCTTCACCTCTGGGATGTGGGATCACCCTCCAGCCTCTCCTGGGCTGCTCCTGAGGCTCCCTTGGGACACTGAGAAATCCAGTGGGGAAAACGGCCAATGTTTGTGGAGGCCCTAATGAAGGGAGTGCTGATGGCAAAGGGGCTCTGTTTATATAAAAACCTCATTTTCTAAAGCAATTTCAGCTGCTGCTGCTCGTCTGAACCCATGCCTGGTGTCCTGTGAACAAATAAACCCAAAGAATATCTGGATGTCACCCTTTTATCCTGTCCCACTCTGCTTTACTTTCCAGCATAGAGTAAGAAAAGAGGGGGAAAAAAAAAAATCCCCCCTAAAAAAAGACATGAAAGAGCAGCTCCGACCCTCTGCCCTGCTCAGGGGAAGCAAATGAGCTGCGAATTCGGGCAGCTTTGCTCCTCGAAACACCCGGGGTGTGTGAGCTGGGGAGGGTTTTGTTTCCCCCCCCTGCCCCCTCATGGAGGTGGCAAATGTTCTAATCAAAAGCAGGTCACCAGAGAGCGAGGCATGAAGGAAGGAGCAGCTGTTGCATCCAGTCAGGCACAATATTCCCGTGCCAGAAATGATTCATTTGGGCTGTGTAATATATATGGAAATGTGCTGCAGGAGCATGGCTGGGAATAACCCATTGTGTTCACCCGGCCCTGACAGAGCTGAGCTGGGCTTTGGGTTCCTGACGTGCCTTTTCCTGGCTTGGATGTGTCAAATAAACGCCAGCAACCCACCTCTGGGTTACTGGGCTGCACTTAATCTCTCTCTCTGTTTGCTTCTTTTAGGCTGACATGGCTGAAAACAGCACTGAAAACATCCACTAAATGAAGGCTCTGGCAGGGAGCTGGATGGAGGGGGAATAAAATCCTGCAGCAGGAGCACTCTGGATGGACAGATAAAAGGAGGAGGAATAAAGGGAATGGAGTAGGTGGACCGTTGCAGAGGTCTTGGGGTATTCTGAAAAACGTCTGAGCTGAAAGGGATTTCGACTCTTTTTTACTCGAGTAGAACATTCTGTGTTTTAACCTCCCAAAGCCTTTTTTTGGGGGAGTTCCTCAGCACCGATTTGCCCCCACCTATTCCTTTATTGTCACGTCCTTTGAAGTTCTCTTCAAAGATGATGAAGCCCCAACTTCCCCATTTACTCTGCAGCCTGTAATGAATATCCAGCTTTGTTGAAGCAATTAGCTTGGTGGGGTGATTTCTCTGGTGCTGTTTAAAAAATAATAAAAAAACCCAGAAGTTCCCGAATCCTGAGCGGTTTAGACATGTTTTGAAAAAACACTGAGCCCAACAGCTGTGCAGTGGACTAATCTGACAGTACAGCAGCTGTCATAACAAAAGCAGAGCTGGTTCAAACACAGCTCCTTTGTTGGGTGATTGAAAATGATTTAAAGGAAAAGGTTATTTGCTGCTTCTCCCGTGTGGGGCCGGAGCAGTGACTGCTCTCTGTGATCCCCCAGCAGATGAATGGGCTCTTAACCACTTCTTTGCTCCGGTTTGGAGGCTCAGACAGTTTGGGGAAGTGGGATTTTGTTTGGCTGCTTTGCTGCTGGCTTTGTCTCCAGGCCCTCTGTGGTTCTGGAATCAGCTGGTGGAGGTGCCTGCCCGGGGTTCTGGGCTGATGGCAAATCACTTCAACACACTCACCCCCCACCTCTGTGATCACCGAGTGCTCCGGGGAATGCACAGCAGGGTAATTAAGCACTGTCACTTGTAAAGATGGCCTGAACTGGGGCTTTTTAAAAGTATCAAATTATGCAACCCCGTGTAGATATTTCAGGTTAATTCCCTCATATTTTAAGGCCCTTTTTCCCCCTTTTTTTTCCTCATTCAGACAGAAGTGCTGGAGTAACCTTTGAAACAAAAGACTTCAAAGTGACAGCAGCCTGTGCCTCTGGCTATACTGAAGTAAGTAATCTACTAAAGCATGAATATTTTATGTCTCTACAGCTAAATGAAGGAAATTACAAGTTGATATAAACTGATGTTCTTTGTATTAGCTCATGACAAATGCAGCAATTACCCCCAATCAGTTAATTACAGCATCCTTCTGTGGCCTGCCTTCCACTTCCACCAGCTTTCTTTTGTAAGAGGGGCGAGTTAAACTCCCAGTTCCTTTGTGCTGCTTCTTGGAAGAAGGGCTTTGTTTATGCTCTTGGAAATTATATCAATTTTAATAGCACACAGTGACAGTCACTGGTGTTCCCTCAGCCCCTTCTTGCTGCTTCCTCTCTCTGGTTTGTGCTCTTCACACCCGGAGGTGTCTGAGGATCCTTTTGTCTGCCTGACAGGACAGCAGCTCAATAACCCCCCTCAAGGGTGCATTAAAGTGAGATATGAACAATTAGGGGGGTTGGAGGGTCGCTGCTTTAATGGCTGAACTTCAGGTGGGCTGTGAACGTGGGTGGCCGTGTGAGAATTCACCGCTGAGCTGCTGAAAGCAGAACAGGCTCCACAGACTCCTCCGAGCCCCTTTCAGCTCCCAGCTCCTTTGTGAGAGCAGCTCTGTGAAAATACACTCCCATTCTTCTGAGTTCTGCACAGACAGAAGAGGGAACCCTGGGAGACCGTCTCCTGCTGCTGTTAGAAAATCAGGGAAGTGGTTTTTCTGCCTTGCCAGGGAACACGGGGATCAAAGGGGGGCCCTGACCTGTGGTCGTGGTTCAGCTCGAGGCGAGTGTTCTGCTGCTGCTGCTTCGCTCTCAGTCCTCCAGCAGCAGATCCCAGACGTGCCCCACCTGCCATTCCTGGGCATTCCTTGCCTGCTGCATCCCAGGCACCACCTTTTCCTGGGAATAGGAGGCGTCCAGGGTGAGAGTGGAGCAGCACTGGGTTATCCGAGAGCCGGCAGTGACCGGGCAAAGGGGGAGTGATTTTAAACTAGAAGAGGGGAGATTTAGATGGTTTGGAAGAAATTCCTCCTTGGGAGTGCGGTGAGGATGGAATTCCCAAAGAATTGTGGCTGGAAGTGGCCAAGGCCAGGTTGAGCAGGGCTTGGAGTAACCTGGGCTAGTGGAAGGTGTCCCTGCCCACGGCAGGGGGTGGCACTGGATGAGCTTTAATGTCCCTTCCAACCCAAACCATTCCATGATTCCATGATCCCTCTGTGCCAGCTGCAGGAAAAGTGGCACCTGGGTCAATCTCCAAAGCTCATTCTAACAAGAAGCCTGGCTTTGTGGTTCTTGGGTTTATTTTTTTTTATTCTGCCCTAATTCCAAGGTTCCTGTTTGATTCAACGACAGGGTTCTACATCTAAAATATACCTTTGTAAAGTCAGTAGTGAGAATTCAGGGTTTTTTTTTTCCTGAACTGTCTCACTTCTCTTTGCCCCCCCAGCCCCTTTTCCCAGCTTTGCTCAGCTCCCACCTTGGAAGTGTGGATGGAATTACTGATGGACTGACATCCCGTTACCACCCACCTCCTCCAAGGGTTTTGTTTTCAAGCTGGTTTTTTTTTTTCTTTTTAAAGCACAAAATGCTCCGACATTTAACCCCCAAAGGACAGAAAACCAACTTTCTCTGCGATTTAAATGAAAAATTTTGAGGTGGATCAGGAGTTAACTCACCAAACTGTATCAAAATGTTATTTTTTTCATAGAAAATCAGAATTCTACACTGATTTTATTTTTTCCCCCTCACATCCTTATAAAAGGATTTTTTTTAAATCCAGTTTTTCCACAGCCTCTTCCTGTGTCTTATCTCTGCCTGGCCCATCAATGATTAACCCTCCTGCCTTTGAGACCTGGAGGACAAAATGCTGCTGTTCAAAGTCCCTTCCCTCGCTCAGAGGCTCATCCAGCTCTTTTCCAGAGGCACTTTGGACCCGGCTCTGGGATGGATTCACCCCTTGGGCTGCTCAGGAGGGCAGATGGGAACACTGGGAACACCCAGGTTGTGATCCCAGCAAACTGCCTTTATCCAGCACTCTGGGAACCCTGGCTGGGGCTCAGCTGCTCCCAGCCCTCCTGTGTCCATAAACCCCCTCCCTGGGAGCAAACAGCTCTTTTCCAGCTGTGCATAAACGTGGAATTATCCTTTATTTTTCTGAGGAGCACACAAAGCAACTCCGAGCTCGTTCTGCTGAGTGGAGCTGCTTTCCTGTGCAGGAGGGTGGGTTTATTTGGGGTTTTTTTGCCCAGCACTGTCTTTTCCAAGTGCCTGCCTGTCTGCAGGGCTGTCTCTGGGTGTTTGTCAGACGGGCACACGCAGCTGGTGGACTTCTCCCCGTGGGATAAAGATTGGGATTGAGGGATCCCGGAGCTCTGGGCTCCTGTCTGCTCCTGTTAAGGTGACTCCCTGCACTGCAACCAGCTCAGGGCCCTGCAGGAGGGAGAATTAATTAATTAACTGGTTAATTAACTGTCAGCTCGCCAAATCTCTGGGAGAAATGACAGGGGGAGGATGGATGGTGTCTCTCCACTGCTGGCACAGGGAGATGCCCGGGCAGGTCGTGGTTTTCCTCTTTATCTGCAACAACCTCATCTCTTCTCAAAGAAAAGCCTCTCACTGGGCTGCTGGGGGGGACTTTTGCTGCTTTTTTTCCCCCCCTGTTTTTTTATTCAGTGCAGCTCCTCACCCCTTTCCCAGCCAGGACTGGGTTAGTGCTCCTCGGATGGAGTTGGCTCAGCCTGAAGTGAGGTGACAAAGAGGGTAAATCAAACCTGACCGTGGGGCTTATTTGTGTAATTTGCAGGAATTCCTGCAAAAAACTCTCCTGCTGTTCCCATGGAAACAGATGTTGGGCTGCAGAAAAGTGCTGTAGGTTTTCAGGACTATTATTTCTCCCCCCTCCCTTTACCTCCTTCACCTCCTTTATCATTTCCAAGCAGCCTGGACAAAAAAATCCTTCCGCTTTTCTGAGGCACAAACGTGGAGTGTGAGCTCCATCATTCCCAGACAGACAGTTATTTTCCAGCCTGTTGGCTCTGACTCATCCACCAGGCAGGTTGGAACACCTGGGGTTTTATGGCCAAGCTGCTTTTGTCACATTTAAACTCCTCTTCTTCCCCTGCCTTCCTCTCATTTCTCTTGTCTCTCTCTCTCTTTTTTTGGCTGGTGCAGACCCTTCATCCCTGAAGGGGAGGCCCCATCCCTCCATCCAGGAAATTATAGTGGCCAGTGAAAGGTCATTGGTGGAGTTTCTTTGTTGTTTTGTTTTTAAATGGGTGAATGAAATGTTTTGAAGATGAAAGAGGATCTGTTTTAATGATTAGTTTTTAATATTTATATTTCATTTATTTATATTAAATTTTTAATGTTTCTCTTTGATAATTATTAGTTTTTAAAATTTGGTTATTAGTATCAGGTATGTAGGGCTGTGAGGATGAGGATGATGAAGGCAGAGCTCTGGTGTGTGTCCCACCATCCCTGCTCCCTGTTTTATCATAACCCATCCTGTTTTTCCTTCCATCCAGAGGCCCCTGGTTGATGTGAAAACCCCACTCATCACAGGAGGAGGAGCCCAACCAAACAGGTGAGACAAAAAGCAGGAAGAAAAATTTAAAAGGAGGATGTAAAAACCCAAAACCACCCCCCCCAAAAAAAAAAAAAAATGCAAAAAATTAAATCTCAACCAACCAACCAAAAACTCACCTGGGACCAAACCCAGGATCCTGAGCCAAGGTGCCCATGGAGCAGGAGCTCCAAAATGCTTCCAAACCCTGCCCTGCTGTTGTATTCCAGGAGGGGGGTTTGTAAACCAGGGTTTATCCCCAGCTCCAAAGTGGAATCTGCTGTGCAATGGGATTCCAGGGACCAGCTGCAAACCTGGCACAGCCCCTGGGCCACCACCAGCCACAGAGGTCACCCGGTGCCAAGGTGGCTTTGAGCTGGTGCCCAGCACGGGAACGTGGGGATGGAGAGGAGCTGCCAACCCTGGGGCTTGGACATCGGCTCATCCCGGAATATTTAGGCTGGAAAAGACCTCCAAGGTCGTTGAGCCCAAGCTGTGCCCACAACCCCACTGTGAGTGCCACGTCCAGTTCTTCCCTGGACACCTGACAACCTTTTCCAGGAAGAAATTCCTGCTGGAAATCACACCAGCCTGTGTCTTGCACCCCCCCCTCTTCCTTTTCCCTACTCCCAGAAAACTGGGCTTTCCACACCCAGTGGAAAACAGGGATTTGGGGCTGCAGGGAGAGGGATTTGGGGCTGCAGGGAGGAAGGATTTGGGGCTGCAGGGAGGAAGGATTTGGGGCTGCAGGGAGGAGAGATTTGGGGCTGCAGGGAGGAGAGATTTGGGGTGCAGGGAGGAGAGATTTGGGGCTGCAGGGAGGAGAGATTTGGGGCTTCAGTGGTTTGAGAAGACCTTTTATGATTTTTTTTTTTTTTTATTAAACTTGTGGATTGTGGCAGGAGCTCAGAGCTTGCAGGAAACCTTGGTTTGGAGCTCCTGGACTCACCTGGAACCAGTCTGCTAAATAATAATAACAGCTAACAGATACTGAGTGTCCAATAATTCCAGCCTGCCAACAGGCCCCCTGTTAAAATCCAGTTTGGTGGCATCTTCTGAGAGCCCTTCAGAAGTGAATTCTCTGCACTGAAGATCCTTGTGTTCCATTGGCCCCACGCTGGAGGGGTTTATTTAAATACAAATTGAATCCTCCCACTGGAAAGCTAAACAGGAGATTAAAATAGCTGCCAGGGGATGGGGAATTTGCTTTATGAAGAGTCATTTGACTCAACTTCTTGCTGATTTCCCCGTTTTTCTTGTTTTATGGCTAGAGATGCCTTGGAATTGTTGCCTCTCCCAGCCAGCAGGAATGAACTTGGTCGCTGTGGGGCTCAAATTTAACCCCCCTCCTGTCACCTCTGGCACTGGCACTGCTCCAGGGAAGTGGCCACTGGAGAATTGAGTCCCTCTGACACGGAAACAAGACTTTTCCAGCTCTGGAAGTTGCAGGTTCAAGGGATGATGGTGCTCAGAACTCTCTGCTGGTGGGGAAAGCTGCACCAGCAGAATTCCCTGGGGGTGCCGAGGACTTTCAGAGCTCCAGAACCCCTTCAAGGGGGTTCCTGAAGGATCAGAAACATCTGCTGGGCTGAACTACAACCAGGAAATCTCTGGGGAGGAGCTGGGAAGTTTGATGGAAGGTGCATCAAAAGGATCTTTTTTTTTTTTCCTTTTTTTTTGGCTTTTGCTTAGAAATGACTTCTCTGCAAATTTATTCTGCGACACTTTGGGGAGAGGAACACGCTTTTAACAGGTTTTTGGAGAAGCAGGTCAGGGAAGTGAAAGCCTGGGATGACTGACAGGCTGGGAAACGGGCCCAAGGGTCCTCCATCCCACCAGGGCCTCTGCACCCTCCGAGCTCCCCGTGGGATGGCTGGGGCTGCAGGGAGAGGGATTTGGGGTGCAGGGAGAGGGATTTGGGGTGCAG
>NW_020884933.1:2734852-2756840 GCF_003945725.1 Corapipo altera
ATTTGGGGTGCAGGGAGAGGGATTTGGGGTACAGGGAGAGGGATTTGGGGCTGCAGGGAGAGGGATTTGGGGCTGCAGGGAGCAGGGATTTGGGCTGCAGGGAGAGATATTGGGGTGCAAGGAGAGGGATCTGGGGCTGCAGGAAGCAGAGATCTGGGGTTGCAGGGAGCAGGGATTTGGGGTGGAGGGAGAGGGATTTGGGGTGGAGGGAGAGGGATTTGGGGCTGCAGGGAGCAGAGATCTGGGGCTGCAGGGAGCAGGGATTTGGGGCTTGGTTTGGGGCCCTTGTGGGGCCACAGTGGGGTGGCACATCCACAGGATGGGCTCTTCCCTCCCCGAGCCCTGGGGTCCATCCTCTGGCAGCCGAGCTGGGCAGACCCCCAACCCTTCCCGACCCAGGGGAGGCAGCTCCAGCTTTCCTGCTCCTACTCTCCCTTTCCCAGGAGTTTTGTTTGCGCTGCCGGGAGGGAGGGCGGGCGAGAGTGGGGGGGAGAGAGCGGCCGTTCCAGAACATCCTGTGCCTTAAAAGCCATAAAAGGCTTAAGTATGGAGTGGTGATGCTGGGAGCCCGCACGCACACGCGGCTGCTGCTCCGAGGAGGAGAGCAGATGGGGAAACACCCTCCTCCGTGACCGTCCTACATCTTCCAGAGGGGGAACAGCAGCGCCGCTGGATTTATGGTGATTTTTTTCCCCCCCTCCCACGCAGCGTTCCCAGCCCCGGCTGCTCCCGGCGCCGCTCGCATCCCTGGAGGCGCTTGGAAGGGGATGCTCGGAGGGCACCGGGGATTTTTGGGGTGAAGTTGCGGCGGGTTCCTGGCCATGCTCCGCCCGGCCTCGGTTTCCCCGGAGCTGTGAGTACCTCTGCTCTTCCCGAGCGATCCGGGCGGGAAGGAGGGAGCTCCTCGCTGGAGGTCAGTGGGTTATTCGGGAGAGGATGCCTTGGAAGGGAACAGCTGCCTGCCGGTGTCAGGCTTTCCAAACCTTTGAGTTTGAAAAAACTGGGTTAAAAAAGGTTAAAAAGGATGGGTTCCCCCTTTATTTTTGGCGCAGAAGGGTGGGTTTACCCTTACTTCTTATTTATTTTTTTTTTTATTTTTTTCCTTCCTCCCTGTAGCCCCTAAATCCCGTATTTTCAGCCTTTCTCCTCCCTGTAGCCCCCAAATCCCGTATTTCCAGCCTTTCTCCCAGCCCAGGCCCTGGCAGGGATGGGGATGTGCCGTGACCTCTCCCCAGCTGTGATCTGGCCCAGGCTCTTTCCATTCCCTCCGCAGGGATGCAGCCGAAACACAGAGTGACAGGAGCTCTGCAAACACAACCTGAGAGGCTGCAGGGCTTGAAAAAGCCCTTCTGTGTTTGTGACTCGTGCAAAAGAGGAGCTGTTTGTGCAGAGGCAGCTTTGGGGGGCGAGGGGAGGGATGCAGGATGCTGGTGGGACTTGGATGAGGAAGGGGATCCCCTCGGTCCTGCAGGTTGGTCTTGATTAAATTGTAACAATGAGCTAAACTGAGATGTGAGCAAATCTTACCTTGTTCTGCTGATTCTTCAGCCCACACAGGGAAAAAAAAAAAAAAAAGGCTGGTCTGGGCTCTTTGTCTGTGCTAAAAAAACGAAACAGCTTCTCTCCCTGTCCCGTAGCTGCAAAGGCTCCCGAAATGCTGGTGCTGTGGAATATTCCCTTGCACAACCTCCCTGCCTTGCTCCTGTCAGCAGCTGCAGGAATCTGCCTCTGGCACGAGGAGGGTGGAAACGATCTCGGGGGACGGGGATGGGGGGAAGGGGTGAAGCTGAGGGGGGAGGTCGGAGGGGTCACAGCCTCCAAACTGCCCCTCCGGGTGTCTGCAGGGGATGCTCGGGGGTCAGGAGGAGCAAAAGGAGCCTGTGAGCTCTGCTGCTTTTGATTTGCCTGGTACAATTCATTATCTCCTAATCCTGATGGTTTTCCTCTTTGCTTTTGCCTTTTTTTTTTTTTATTTTATTTTTTTGCCAGCTGGGTGATTTGCAGCGAGAAGGCAGAGAACTAGTGGATTTTTGTTGTTGTTGTTGTTATTTTTCTGGGTAGCTGTTACTATGGCAAGGAAACTTGATTCAGAGAGAGGTCAGCAATGCCAGGCTGAAAATTTCATGCATGTTCTGTTTAAAGAACTCAGCTGCCAGGGTTTGAGCAAGGGAGAAGGAAAAGCACCAGAGTCCCTGGTTTTCAGAGGTTTTCAAGCCTTTTCTGCCTAAAAGTGGGATTTATTTGCCAACCCAGGCTTGGTGTTCTGACATCATGGGCTGAGCTCTCTGGACTGTTGCACAATGGAGTTTTGGGGTGCTGAGCCCTTCTGAAAATATATTTGGTGGCAGAGAAATGAGCTTTATCCCTGGAGGAGGAGGGATTTCTGCTTCCCTTTTGGGTGCTGAGCAGAGAGAATGTGGACTTGGAGCTTCCTGAACCTTGGGTTTCCTGGCTCTGCTGCCCTAAGGAATCATTTCTTTACAGCAAAGGCCTGAGCCCACACCAGGCTGGAGTTTATCTGCCAGATTTGGGCAGACAAATCCCAGACCTGCTTCCAGGAGGAAAAGCAGCCTCACTTCCATTACTGGGATTGATGGGGAGCTTTGGGTGCTGCTCCCACACCTGAAACTTTCTCTGTGTGTTATTTGGGGTGCTCCTCACCCTGCTTCCTTCCAGCACAGGTGAAAACAGCACAAAGAAGCTGCCACTGTGTGTCCCCTCCTTCCTCATCACTTGCTGTTGTTTATTCCTTGGTAAAGCTCTGATTTTACCCAATATGGGATGGGATAGCAGGGAAGCTCCAGCTGCAGGTTGGGGTTTTGGGGAGATGTGGGGTCCCACCTCCACCTGGAGCTTCCCTGTGTAGAGGAACTGAGCACTGAGCCCCAGAAGAGCAGGAATGATGTTCCCAGGACAGCCTGCCTGAGGTGCCCCTCAGGGCAGGTGAGTGCTTGAGGAGCAGGAAACACTTCCCTTCTCCAAACTGTGCATTTGATCCTGTGCCTGGAACAGCTCCAGGGAAGCACCCAAGTGTTGCTGTAACTGGAATTGCACTGGGAAGAGAGTCAGGAGCAGGCAGGGCTGAGCTGGGCTGTGCCAGACCCTCCCTTTTTGGGGGTGGGTGAAATTCCTGGAGATCTCCCCTCTGTGTCCTCCTTCCTGGGCTTCTACTACAGCCTTTGGGACAGAAATGGGTTGATTCCCTGCCCTGAACCATCTCCTTTGAGCTGCCTTCCTGGGGCCTGTGCTCTGTCATCTCTCCTGCTCTGGGTTTGATGGAGCACAGGCAGCCAAGGCAGAGCTGGAAGGGAGCTGCTCCCTCCCACCTGGTGCTGAGGAGCAGGAGCTGTGATTCCTGCTGGGCTCTGGGTGCTATTCCCAGAGTGTTGCCCCTGTTCCTGCCTCTGTGGTGATGCCTGTCCCTGGAGCAGTGGGAATTGTTGCTGGAAGTTGTTGGGTGCTGCTGGGTGTCGGGTTGTTTGCAGCCCCTTCTCCCTTGGGAGACACAGGAGCCTTTTCCTGGAGCAGTTTAATGGATTCCTCTGCCCCACTGGTGACTGTACCTGTTTTAACCTTCCCCTGGTGACAGCAAGGAGCACGTGGGTTGTGTTTGGGGCTGGCAGATGTGATGTTCTGGACCCAGCTCCAGATGGGGCTGTGATGGGAGTCCTGGGCCTGACCCATTTCCAGAGCTGGTGGTGGAAATCTGGGATCGTGCTGCTGGAGTCAGTGGAGCTGATGGTTGGAGGGAGGAGATTTGGGCTCTGCACTGAGGGAATTTCACACCTGGAGCAGCAAAGCTCCCAAATCCTGGGGAGAGGTGGGATCAGGAGGAACGGGGAAGCAGCGCCGAGCACGGACATCTCTCCCTGTTCAGCCCATGGATCCCTGTGACACCCACCAGCACTTGTGATAAACCACAAATCATGGCAGGTGAGAAATACCACTGACCCAGGGGCTCTCCAGGATGAGCCCAGTGTGACCTGCAGGGTGAGGAATGGCTTTTCCTTGGAGTGTCCCAGCACAGGGAGCTCAGTCCTGCACACCAAGAGCCCTGACCTCCTCTCAGTGGGTGCTGGGGGGGCTCCCCCTGCCCAGCCAGGCTCCACATCCACTTGGAAAAGACCCTGGAGGGTTTGTAGGTGCTTGCTGAGCTCTTAAAGCAGGGATTTTTGTCCTGCAGGGTCAAGGTTTGGGTGCTGGAGTGGGCTCAGCTCCTCTGGTAGAAAAGCAATTTCCCTTCCTTTTGATTTCAAAATGTCAATGCTTCCAATTAGTTTGGGATAATGAAGTGGTAAATCCCTGTCCCTGGCTGCAGTGCACTGAGGGGGTGGCCAGCAGGTTTTCACAGTGCTGGCATTGCTTCCCAGGGAGCTCCAGGTGATGCTGGAGACAGGGAGACAGAGGACGTGGGCACAGCGTTTCAGCTGACCTTGATTTTCTTTAAATAGCATGGAAAAGGAATAGCAGGTTATTTGTATGCCAAGGCAGCTGAATGCAGGCAGAGCTTTGCACTACAGCTGCTGAGGGCTCTGGAGATGCTGGTTGCCCTTCTGGGATCACACCTGGGCTGAATTTCCAGGTCTTTGTTCTGAATTTCCAGGTTTTTTGCTCTGCTCATTCCCACAAAGGACCTGCCCAGCACTCCAGAGAAATCCTCAGGCATCTCCAAGTGCTTTGAGCCATGTTCCGTGTGCTGGTGTGTTGAAAAGGAATCTTTAGGCTATTTTAGACAAGTGTTCTCAAGCTTTGGATGGTCCTTAATGACAGCAGAGAAACTGCCTGGCACCAGCAGGGGCTGTGTCTGTCAGACATCCGAGTGGTGCTGCTCGTGCCTCATCCCAGCACTTTGGAGCTGAAGGAATCGAGGCACGGGGCAGGAAAAGAACTTCTGGATGTCTGAGTGAGAATCTCTCGTGCTCCTGGAAACAGGAGCTGCCTCTGCTCCTTTGCTGATTTGCTGTGCTGGATTTGTCCGTGGAAATGCATGAATATTCACCTGGAGAGAAAATAAATTATTCATGAGAGCAGTGGCCCAGAGCTGCTGGAAGTGCCAAGGCCCAAATTCCGGAGCTGATGCCTTCTGGGAGAAGGGAGTCCATCCCTGTGAGGAACCCAAGATTGGGTTGATTTATTTGTGCTCAGATATCTGAGACAGAAGAGAGCAAGCTGGATTGTTGCACCCCACCCCACATCCACACTGGGCTGAGGGTGAGCTGAGGTGCTGGTCCTGCACTGGGTGTCAGCCAGGACAAAAGGACACGGCTCCAGGAGCGACCCTTTGCTCTGGGGGCTCCCAAACTGTGTCCTGCAGCAAAGCAGAGCCAGCCAGCCCCCCCTCTGCTGCCAGGGAGACCCTTCTCAGGGGCTTAGTGGGACCTCAGCAGTGGGGAAACATCTCAGGAGTCTGTGCATGGGGAGGGGAGGGAATGATGCTGCCCCAGAGCAGAGCAGGCTCAGCCAAGAGTGTCCCTTGGTTGGGTTTTTTTGGCAGCTCCTGGCTCTGCCCTTCAGTCCCGTCCCCAAATGTCTGAGCAGGCAGCACGAGCTGGGAGGTGCTGCTGTGTCTGCAAGGGCACAGAGAATTCTGACTTTGCTTTAAGGGCAGTTGTTAAATAAACCCAATTACACGGTGAAGGTGGGGATGTTCAGAGCAAAACCCCCTTTACTCCATGCTGGGCAGGTGAGCAAGTGCTGCCTTTGTTCCTCTCTCTTTGCCCTCTCTCCATCCTCCTGCACTAATTAAGCTCATCTGCATCCTGCTCAACGACGTTCAGAGAGAGGAGATGAATGGTTTTCCACCGTGGTTTTCCAGCCAGAGCTGGTGTTTCTCCTGCAGGGATCCCTCCCAGCTCCCGGCGGGTGGCACAGCCCTGGGCTGGGCTTGGAGAGGTGGGACCTGGGGGTTACTGGGGTGGCTCCTCCCCGGGGTCTGCCTGAGGATGTACCTGACGAGGAATCAACCTCGTCAGAGGAGGAGGATGCAAGGAAAAGTTCCCCAGGAGGCAGGAAAACAGCCGGGGAAGTGAGCAGGGTTTGAATGTCACTTGGGGGCGGGGATGCTCGGGAGGCAGGAGAACAAAAAGCAGGAGAACAAACTGACTCCAACCCGCTCGCCTCATTATTTTTATTTTTTATTTCCCCCCGCACAGACACCTCTTTTGTTTTGTTTTATTTTTAGGATCGGGCTCTGCATGAGCTCCTGAGGCAGGTCTGGATCTGCGGGATTTGTGGAGATGGAATGAAAGGTACCGGTGGGGCTGCTCTGGGGGGGGGGAGCAGAGGGGCTGTGGGGAGGGAGGGATGCTCTGCTCCTGCTCTGCTCCTGCTCTGCTCCAGCCTGCCAGGGCAGGAGGGTGTTTGCACTCCCTGTGTCTCTTGTTATTTTTCCCTGGCTTTTCCAGAAGGGCACTGAGGGGCTGGAGCGAGTCCAGGGAAGGGAACAGAGCTGGGAAGGGTCTGGAGCAGCAGGAGGAGCTGAGGGAGCTGGGGGGGCTCAGCCTGGAGAAAAGGAGGCTCAGGGGGGACCTTCTGGCTCTGCAACCCCCTGACAGGAGGGGGGAGCCAGGGGGGTTCGGGCTCTGCTCCCAGGGAACAAGGGACAGGAGGAGAGGGAACGGCCTCCAGCTGTGCCAGGGGAGGGTCAGGTTGGACACAGGAGGAATTTCTGCCTGGAAAGGGTGGTCAGGCCCTGGAAGGGGCTGCCCAAGGAGGTTTGGAGTCCCCACCCCTGGAGGTGTCCAAGGCAGGCCTGGCCGTGGCCCTCAGTGCTCTGGGCTGGGGGACAAGGTGAGGACGGGGCACAGGGTGGGCTCCATAACCCTGGAGGTCTTTTCCAACCTCGGTGATCCCACGTCTCCACAATTCTCTGCCCTGCAGCATAACCACCACCACCCCCCACCATGGAGCTGGCCAACACCAAGGACTTCCAGTGGAAATCCCTGGCCCCGCTCCCAAGCCGCAGGGTTTACTCCACGCTGGTGGAGGCCGGGGGACAGGTCTTCGCCATCGGGGGCTGCGACGACAACGGGGTCCCCGTGGACTCCTTCGAGGTCTATTCCCCCGAGGCCGACCAGTGGACAGCCCTGCCCCCCATGCCCACAGCCAGGGCAGGGGTGGCTGTGGCCACGCTGGGCAAGAGGATCATGGTGATCGGAGGGGTCGGGGCCAACCAGCTGCCGCTGAAGGTGGTGGAGATGTACAACGTGGACGAGGGCAGGTGGAAGAAGAGGAGCTCGCTGAGGGAGGCGGCCATGGGCATCTCGGTGACGACCAAAGGCAAGGGGGGAACCTGCCACCAGGCTGGGGGGGTGGGGAGGGCTGGCATCGGTTCACAGGGTGGTGAGTGAAAGTTGCACTCAATGATCTTAGAGCTCTTTTCCAACCTATTTGGTTTGGTGACCAGTTGGTGCATCAGGCCCAAAAGCTTCCTGGGCAATGGCATGGGCTTACCTTGTTCTCCAAAATCTTTTCTTTGGCATCAGTTCACAGGGTGGTGGTCAAAGGTTGGACTCCCTGGTCTTAGAGGGCTTTTCCAACCTAATTGATTCTGTGATCAGTTGGTGCATCAGGCACAAAGGCTTTCTGAGTGTGGTACAGTGTTACCTTCTTCTCCAAAATCTTTTTGACATCAGTTGACAAGGTGGTGGTTGAAAGTTGGACTTGATGATCTTAGAGCTCTTTTCCAACTCAACTGATTCTGTGATCAGTTGGTGCATCAGGCACAAAGGCTTTCTGGGCATGGTACAGGGTTACCTTATTCTCCAAATCCTCTGGCATCAGCTGACAAGGTGTTGATCAGTCGAAGGTTGGACTCGATGATCTCAGAGGGCTTTTCCAACCTAATTGATTCCCTGCTTGCTGCATCAGGCCCAAAAGCTTCCTGGGCAGTGGCACAGGGTTACCTTGTTCTTCTCCAAAACCTCCTCTGTGCTTCTAGAAGTTGAACCTCGTGTTTGTCACATCCCACCCGCTCAAGATGTTCTGTAGGAGGCTGAAAGCAGATAAACCAGGGGGGTGCTCTGTGTTTTCAGCCTTGGAGCCACAAGGGCCATGACTGTGTTAGTCCCTGGGGGGATTTTGGACAGGTCCAAGCTCCAGGGTCTCAAATCAAACTCCCTTAGTGTTTTGAGACAATTTTGGCCCTTCAGTGCTGCAGATGCTGGAAGAATAGGAAAGGTGCTGCTGGCTGAGGGCAGCCAGGCTGAAAGGACCTGCCTGAGGTTTGGAGCTGGGCCGAAGGTCTCAGAGCCACAGAACAGCTTTGGTTTGAGGAGACACCTCTGATCCAAGCCCAGAAGCAGCCAGGAGAGAGTTATCTTCATGGCCATGGGCTCAAATCATTGTATGAGGAGGGGAAGCAGCTGGTTTTGTGAAGCTCCTCTGCAAGCTTAACCCCTGCTTTAAATGCCCCGAGCTCTGCATTATCAGCCCACCTCATTTCCCACTTTCTAAGGGAATCTGTGGAGCACTGACTTCCTTTGGTGTGCTCTGCCCTGCTTTGAAGAGCCTGGGCTGGGAGCTGTGTTCCTGAGGTCAGGCAGCTCCTGCCGTGCCCCAGGATTAGGGATCTAATCTGCAGGCAGCTCCTTTGAAAGCTGCTCCGTTTGTTTGCTTAAGTGGCTTTAAAAGCTACCGTCAAGGAATGCTTAAAAATAATGTTTACCATCCTGGGGATGATTTTCCAGTCTGAGAATAAGCTCCTCCTGACTGATAAGGCAGGGTCAGTGTGGGGTGAAGGGCCAGGTGTGTTTTTGCAGGGCAGGGATTTCTGGTGCTTTTTTGTCATAATATTGGGATTTTTTTTATTTTTTTTTTTTGGCTTCTGGCCCTGTCCAGACTACAGGGTGTATGCAGCTGGTGGGATGGGATCTGACCTGCGGCCACACAACTTCCTGCAGCACTATGACATGCTCAAGGACATCTGGGTGTCCCTGGCAGCCATGCCCACACCCCGCTACGCTGCCACCTCCTTCCTCAGGGGCACCAAGATCTACGTGCTGGGTAAGGACCAGCCCTGCCTCCTCCTCCTCCTCCTCCTCCTCCTTTGATCTGAGCACTGAGAACCTCCCTGGAAGAGGCTTTTGGGGATGTTCTCCTCCATCCTTCCCCGATTTCTCACGCCCTCAGAAGCACTGGGGGGTTTTGGGGCGGGTTTGGGTTCACAGCTCTGTGATGAGCACCCATGAGAGCCACTCCAGCACCCTGGGAGCTCACAGGTCCCTGCTGGGTGGGTGGACTCCCCTGTCCCCCTCCCCACACTGCTGGAAGATGAGGGTCCACTGGTCTTTGCCTGCTTGGTTTGCAGCCCTGTGACTGTGTGCTAAAAGCCCTTGGACTCAACTAATGCATAAAATACTTCAATAAATAAACACTTCTATGCATTTTATAGCAGCAGCAGCTTCACAAAGGGACTGCCTTTGGCAGAGGAAAGACCTGTGTAGTTGGGTTGGAACAAGCCCTTTGCAGGGGATGATTTCCATGAGTTTTTGCCTTGTAGAAATGAAAACTGAGGCAGAGGAACGTTGCTGTCAGCTCGTGGCCAAACGGCACGTCAGGATCAAAACACACAAGTCCCGATTTCTCCAACGGCCAGACAGCCCTGGTTTGCTTGAGGGGTGACCAGAAAAGAGCCTTTGATCTATTTTGCACTTTGCTGGCTGCTGGGGAACAGTCTGTGAGCCCGGGAGCGAGCGCAGGCTCTGCCTTCAAAGGCTGAGAATAGCTGCCTTCATCTGAGCCCGGTGGGTGCAGGGATAATGTGGATCCTTGGCAGTGGGAGCAGCAGCTGCTCTGGCTCTCCTGCTCTCAGGAGCTTGGCAGCAAGGCCAGGGCTCGCTGGATCCAAGCTCATCTGAATTGCAAAGGCTCCCCGAGCCTGATCCCCGCTCTGCTGTGAATTTGTCATGATTTAACCAGTGCACACCAAACACCTCCCTGTGCCAGCGGCCGCTGCCGGGGGGGTGATGTGCTGAGAAATGAAGGGTTTTCGTGGCATGAACCCGCAGCTGAAGGAGAGGGAGCACAAAGGTGCAAAATTCCCTGGCTCAGCAGGTGACCTGAGAGCCCGGGATGCTCCTGTGGTGCCTGCCCTGACCCTCTCCTCCCCCTCTCCCAGGTGGAAGGCAGTCCAAGTACGCCGTCAACGCCTTCGAGGTCTTCGACACGGACACCAGGTCGTGGACCAAGTTTCCCAACATCCCCAACAAAAGGGCCTTCTCCAGCTTCGTGCCCACGGAGGACAGGCTGTTCAGCCTCGGGGGGCTGCGGCAGGGGCGGCTCTACAGGCAGCCCAAGTTCATGAGGACCGTGGACGTGTTTGACGTGGAGCAAGGTGGGGCTGTGAGGGGGCACTCAGGGCTGGGCTCGGGGCTCTGCTGGCCTTGCAGAGCACAGAGCTCTCACCTGCTGAGGCCTGGGGCTGCTGGTGCTTGAGCCCAGCCTAGAGGAAGGCCTGCAGTCAGGATTAACAAGCAAAAAGGGGAGACCATGGTCCAGAGGTGGCTGGATTCAACAGCTGCCTCCTGACCTGGTGATGAGGGACCCGACCCATCTCACGGGGTTTTATTACCCCAAGGTGCAGCAGCAGAACTGCACTCCCTCAGGTGAGAAGGTCAGAGGGGTTTTCCAGGAGTGGATGCTCCCATAACACCCAGTGTGTCCTGTCCCTCCCAGGTGGCTGGATGAAGATGGAGCGCTCCTGCTACCTGAAGAAGAGGCGAGCAGACTTCGTGGCTGGGTACCTGAAAGGCAGAGTTGTCGTGGCTGGGGGACTAGGTGAGGCACTGGGGATGCTGGGAACACTTCTGAAGCCAAGTGTGGGTCACGTGTTATGGTCACAAAGAGGAGAGATCCTGGTCCTGGCTGGCTGGAGGGAGCAAAGAAAACTAACCCCACAAGGGAATGGGGTGCAGAGCACACAAGGGATGCTCAGTGGTTATTCCCAGATAACCCAGTGCCTCACTCTGTGCTTCCAGGAAACCAGCCGACCGTCCTGGAGTCTGCAGAGGCCTTTCACCCCGAGAAGAACAAGTGGGAGAGCCTCCCCCCCATGCCCACCCCACGCTGTGCCTGCTCCAGCATCGTGGTGCGGAACTGCCTGCTGGCCGTGGGGGGGGTGAGCCAGGGCCTGAGCACGGCTGTGGAGGCCTTGTGCCTCTCGGATTCCTAGCTGGATTCCCAGCTGGATCCTGCCTGGAGCAGGACCTGCCCCTCGCTGGCCCTGGCAGTGGCATTGGTGGTGGTGCTGGCAGCTCCCGGGGTCAGGTGAGTGCCACCCAAGCTGTGCTGGGAGCTTGGAAGCCCAGCTCTGGAGCCACCGGACAGAGCTGCTGGTCCTCTGCTGGGCACTGCTGTTGGAGCCCCATGGAGGGACCCCCTGTTTGGCCAGGGGTCCCCTCCAGTCACCTTCAGAGCTCTGTGGGGAGATCGAGGTGAAGGAACTGCTCTCGGCGCCGGTGTCGTGTCTCCTGCCCACGGGAGATCTGGGAATTGTCTCCCTGCAGCCATCCAAAGGGTTTGGAGAGGTTGGGACTATCCAGCCAAGTCAGTGGTGGCTCGGGGAGGACTGTTGTGGTGTTGCCCTCTTTGAGCATCCTGGGATCTCTGTGCTTCCCTGCACGGATCCCTTTGGCTGCAGCCAGGGAACCTCCGAGCCTGCAGCCAGACCCAGGGGATCATTCCTTTGCCTTCCTAGCAAGGCTTTTCCTGCAGACCTGTAGCATTTGCCTGGCACTTGGGCAGAAGCTGGAGCCAAGAGCTGCCAGTGCTCCCTGAGGGATGAATGCCCAAGGGGGGGGGGGGAAGACCTTCCTTTTGGCACAGGATGAGCACAGATCCTGCCTTTGCTGGGCTTCGTGCAGAGATGGCCTCAAGTCACAACGTTCCAATCTGGTTTTAGCTACTTTAATCCTTTGGGATCTTCCCTTCAGCCCTGGGAGAAAGGAGCAAAACTGAGCTGTGCCTCTGGTTCTGGCACACTCTCACCCTGGGGACAGGCAGTGGTTTGGGTGATGCAAAAAAAACCCCCCAGGCGCCCCTGGCCATTTCCCCTGCTTTGGTTTCACTCTTCCCAGGCAGTTTTTGGGGTACAATTCCAGCTTGTAGCAGTTGGCACCATTAAAATTGTCTTTGGAAAAGCCCCTGGGGGAGCCTGTTCTGTGCTCTGGGGCTGTGCCAGAGGGGTGTGACTGTGTGAAAATGTGGGACCCAGACTGGAAAGGAGGAGAGGTGGGAGTCTGGGATCGTGGAATCACAGAATGCTCTGGGTTGAAAGGGACCTTACAGAGGCTGTGTCATTCCATGGGCAGGGACACCTGGGCAGCCTAAACCTGGCCTGGGACACCCCAGGGATGGGCAGCGATGTGACCCCATCGTTCGTCCTCTCCCGAGGCGTCCCCTCCCTCATTTACGCGGTCCCGGGGCTGCGGGGCGGGGGTCCCTGTGTCACCGCGGTGTCACACGGAGGGTGCGGAGCCGCTGCCGCGGAGCACCGAGGACACCGTGCGGCCGACGGGGACACAGCGGGGCCGGGCATCGCTCCCGCCGCTTCCCGGGAGCGGGAGAGGGTCCCATCGGCCGGCACCCGGCTCCTTCTCCAAGCTGGATCCCCCACATCCCGCAGCTGGGATGGCAGGGAAAGGGCACCAGCTCTGCCGCTGCCACCCTGCCCACGATGCACATCTCGCCTGCCTGGCTGCACACACGGCTGTGGCAGCGCCTGTCAGAGAGTCATGGACTGGTTTGGATGGGAAAGGACCTTAAAAACCATCCAGTTCCACCCCCCTGCCGTGGGCAGGGACACCTCCCACTAGGCCAGGTTGCTGTGCCCGTCCCCTGCCATGCTCCCACCTGTGGAATCCTGGGGTTTTCTTCCTTTAGGCACCGTGGTTTGGAAGGTGGATAAATGCAAATAGCTGATGGCAGGAAGGAGCCCTGTGTAGCTGCACAGCTCTGGCTGGGATGCAGGGCCAGGCATTTCTCTCTGACCACATCCCTGGGTGACTCGAGGGCTGCTGGGTCTGGCAGAGCTGAGGGAAGGTGCTCAGAGCACCTCCCTGCATGTGGGTGCTGCCTCCTGACCCCTGAATGCTCATAAATCATCCCTTTGAACTACAAAAACCCGAGGAAGACGGAGGAGGCTTGGAGGGAACGAGGAGCCTTCTCCTCCAGACCAAACCCTGCCTCTCCCTGCAAATCTCCATTTCAGCTGCCTCTGCACAGGGTCTGGCTATTAATGAGGAGTTTTCCTTTGTCCTTAAGGAACCTTTCCCACACACACAGCACAGCCTGATGCTCCTCTGCCCTTGGTTTCTCATTAGCCCCAAGCCCTGCTCAGCTCAGCAAGGCCGAGGCTCTGGGCTGGGGGCTGCTGTGCTTTGTTGAGCTGGAGCGAGGGGAGGAGGGATCTGCTGCCTTTGTCTGGCTGCAGCACAGCTGGAGGCTGAGCCTTTGCTTTCTCTCTCTCTCCAGAAAGGCTGGAGAGAGTGACAGACAAAGCAGTGTCATGGGAATAGAGCTGCTGTAAGACTTGATGAAGAGATGGCAGGGACAGGGGACAGGGCTGGGGGTGACAGGCAGTAATCAAAGCTGGGGATGTGCTGAGCATTCAGAGAGGGAGAAAAGAGGGGCTCTGAGTCCCCATGAAAGGAGAAGCAGGTCCAGGTCAGCTGCCTTTGTAGTGAATCCCAAGCTCTCACCACCAAACAGGATCCTGGTACATCCCTGGCTCTGCTGGGTCCCAGCGGGGGCTGGTGGCACTGGGTGCTCCTGGCTGGGGGGGCTTTTCCCCGTGTTGGAGCCAATGCAGAGCCCAGAGGAGGGAAGGTGGCATTCCCAAGCTGTGGCAGGAGCTGCAGGATTGAGAACCATCTCCACTGACGGCTCTCACAGCTGCACCTTGATCCCTGCCCTTCCCTGGGATGCTCCTGCTGCCGTGGGAAGGTGGAACCTGCAGGAGATTTGTCCCAACCTGCTGCTGTTTGTCACCCAAGGGCCGTGCCCGCCCTCCAGGTGATGGAAGTGCAACCCTGGCCAAGGCTGGGGAGCAGGGAGGGGGATCAGGTGCTCCTGGCTGTGGGTGCAGGGGGTGGTTTGTGTTGTTCAAGCAGGTTGAAGTGGTTGGTTTGGGCTGAGCTGAGCTCCCAGAGCTCCGAACAGCAGATGGCATCCATGGGCTGAGCTCAGGCTGGAGCAGCACCTCCAGCAGCCCTCCCGCTGCCCTGGCCAGGCAGAGATGGACCACGCTGGTGGGATGGCTCCAAAATCCCATTTTGGGCTGAGCTCCTGGCTCACAGCACAAGGATCCAGCAAAGAAATGGATGTGAAAAGAAAACGCATCTCCTCCAGCATCTTGTTCCCAGTCATCCCCTCTGACCCAAACACCTTCCAGCAGCTGTGACAGAGCTGAATTCTGCTCTAGGATCCAAATAGTCCTTAAAGCTGCTGTCCAGAGTCAGTCAGGGAAATGTCTCTGGGGTTGAATCCTGCTGCTGCAGCTCCCTGAGCTCTGCAGTGAATCCCTAAGGAACAGCCAGCTGCAGAGGTTCTTTCCCTGGGTGAATGCTGCCTGTGGTTTTCTGCAGATGATGCTGAGTGTTTCCAGCCTGGGAACTGGTGCACCTTGGGCCTGCAGGGACCAGGTGAACCCCCAGTGGTACAAACGTGGCCTCTGCTGGGAGTTGCCAGCGGTGGGGGGGAGCTTTGGTGTCTGTGTGGGGCAGACAACCAGTGTTTGGGGTGAGGGGTGATGGCAGATCCCGCTGTTCCCTGGAATTTTTTGGCTGTTCAGCCTTGGGCAAACCCAGAGGTGCCCTGTGAAACAGGGAGTATGAGTCTGTGTGCACAGAGGGGAAAGTTGTGTGCGTTGGTGCAACACCAGTGCATGCAGCCCCCTGGCACTGCCAGTGCCTGTGTCCCTTGGGACCAGGTGCAGGTGTGGCAGCACAGGCAGGGCTGTCTGTGCATCCCAGAGTGACAGCTCCAGCTGCTCTGTGCTCCCAGGGCACCGACAGAATTCCCACCCAGCGAGCTCAGGGCTCACCCAGCGCTGCACCCACATTATGACAGCACATACCTGTGAGCCACTGTCACCTCCAGCTCGTCCTGCTGTCTGTGACAAGCAGAGCTGCTCCCAGGGCTCTCCGGGAGGTGTTTGCATGAATTCCCTCGTTTCCCAGCTCAGTGGGTGGCAGACACACACCGGGGCCTGTTGCACCACCGGGGGTTGGTTGTGTGGTTCCTCCCTGCTCTGCTCCGTGGGAGCTGCTGCCCTGGCTGGGCTTGGTCCTGCCCACACGGGAGGTTTTGTGGCCTCCAGGCTGTTGCTGCCCTGGTACGTTGGGCAGGGTTTTTCCCTCAAAACAAACTCAAACCAAACTGCAGTGTTTGTTCTTGAGGGACAGGGAGTTCAGTGGGCTGCCCACCCCCTCTCACCGCAGGAGTTTGTTGTGCAACCTTAAAAACCCATTTAGATGCCAGTTCAGGACTGTATTTAAAGGGAGTGCTCAGACCTCAGCACAGAGGACCTGCTGATGCCAGAGCAGCTGAACCTTTCCTTTAAGTTGTGGACGGTGCTGCAAAGGGAATACCTTAGAAATAAAGCAATCAAATATAAAATAACTCTGTTTCAGCCCAACTTCCCTTCTGCAACACGCAATAAATCTGACCTGCTTTAGAGAATTGCTGTCAGCAACCTTCAGAATGGATTGGCAATTATCTGTGGTGTCTTTTCTCTCTCCCTTTTTTTTTTTAATGTATGTATTATCTGGGAGCTGCACTGGCATGGGATCACGTTTTGGTACAGCGAGTGCTCTGAACGCTCTGCTGGGACATTCTTTGTCACTGAGCTCCAGTGGCTTTGTCACCCACTTTCTCCTGTCCCTGGGAGGCTGCAGAAGGCTCTGGGCAGGTCCTGCTGCCCCAGTTAGCCCCCAGTTCCACAGGACCCTGTGCCCACCCAGCCCTCCGTGCCCACCCTGCTCCCCGTGTGCCTTTATCCCACACCCAGCGGAATTCCCGGAGTTTTCCACTGACCTACTGGGGCTCCACAGATCCCTGACTGGCCCCGTGGCCGTGTCCTCGCCTGAACTCCCGATGCTCCGAGTTTTCTGAGAGGCTTTTCAGCCCCAGCCCCGGTGGCTGCTCCGACACAGTGGCCGAGGGCCCTCCTGCCAAAATCCATCTCTTATTGTCTGCGAGCAGCCTTTGTCTGCACAAACAGGAAACTGCCTCAGAACAACCTCCAGCAGGTCTGGTTGTGGAGCAGAAATCACTCCTGTGCCTTGCCATGGACCCACAAGTCGGGGTTGTTGGGGACAAGGCTCTTTGGGGTCGCTGCTGCCCTTTGGGATCACTGCTGCTCTTTGGGGTCACTGCTGCTCTTTGGGATCACCTCTGCACTTTGGGGTCACTGCTGCCCTTTGGAATCATCTCTACCCTTTGGGGTCACTGCTGCTCTTTGGGGTCACTGTTGCCCTTTGGGGTCATCTCTGCCCCTTGTGGCCAACCCTTCCCAAAAGGGGACTGAGTGTAGTGTTGTGGGGATACTGTCACAGAGCTTCAGCCGTGGATTCCTCTCTGGGTAGCTGGGAATGGATCTCTCCTGTGCTGCCAGGGCTGCGGTGGCACTGGGGAATACCAGGACACTGCCCCATCCCTGCCAGGCTCCCAACCCCCAGGCCAGGAATTTCCCTCTGGATAGCCGGGAATGGAGCTCCTCCCTGCTGCCAGAGGTGCAGTGGCACCGGGAAACACCAGGATATGTCTCTGCCATCCCCCCTGTCGGGTCCCCAACCCTGCAGGGACACCAGGAGTGGAGTCACCCCCGGCTGCTCCCGCTGCCAGCAGACAAACCATTCCATCAGCATCCGCCGGCGCTGGAACGGATATGGAGTCACTGCCCTGAGACACAGACGCTTCCTGCCCCGAAAATAAAAGCTCCAGCCCTTTTTTGGGGGGGAATTTTGCTTATTTTTTTGGTAAATGCCTCAGCGTTTCTCTGCAGCCCCACGTGCTGGGTGGGACCTGCCCTGTCGTGACCTCCTCATGTCTGGGAACATGCTGGGGGCAGCCTGGGGGGGTTGGTTTGTACAGTCTGGTTGATCTGGAGTAGGGGGGGAACCTTGGATGGTATAACAGAAAAATAATCCATAAAATAATGTATTTTGTTAATTATATATATAAAATTGTATCTCCGTGGTGCGGGTGTAAGTGATTGCTGGTCAGCTGTGTGTTAGAGTGAGCATTGGTGTGGGGAATTGCTCAAACCCCACAAACACAGGAGAAAATTGTGTATGGACCCTGCTCAGCCCCTGCCTCCACTTGCCTGGGGTAACTGGAGGTTGCTGGTTGTAACTGGGGGTTGCTGGTTGTAACTGGGGGCTTCAGCCACAGGAATTGAATATAATGTGGTTGAATCACAGGGCTTGGCTGGGGTGGGAGTTGCTCCATTGGCTTTTATTCAACAAACTTTCAGATTAAAGTGTCATTCAGACACTGCACATCTCTCTTATCTATCTGTAGCAATTTCCAAGGCAAACACCAAACATCATGTTATCCCCTGACAACCCGGCGGGTGAAAACCCAAAGAAGATAAATTCATATTTTGAGGCAGCTGGTCCCCGGGTTCATCACACCTTGGACTAAAAGCTCATCAATCCAGTGATCAAAGGGGGTGTGCCACTGATCCAGGGTGGATTGTTCCATAAAAGCAGCTGGGAAATGAAGTTTTGGGACCTTCTGTGGCTGGTTCAGCTGCAGAGTGAGCAGGACACCAACCCCCTCACTCCTGGGGGGAGTTTTTGCTCTTTTCCCTCTTCTTGGTGTGCTTCACTGCTCATCTTTCCCCTGGCAATATTCTGTCCAGCTGTGATCCATCCTTGGCTGCAGCACATCCTTTATCTCCCTCCTGCTCTCCTTGCCTACCCTGGCAGCGACAGGGAGAGACAGCAGGACCTGGGTGCAGGATGAAAACGTGACCAGGCCACTGAGGTTTGGTACAATGACCCCTAAAAATGGCCTTAATGGGCACAAATTCTGCCCACTGAGTCGGTTTCAAGCTGAAAATGAATGTAAAATGAATGTTAAAAACGAGATTGGCTTTAGCCAGAGCAGATGTTACGTCCTGGAAGGCTGAATGGGTGGGTGGGTGAGCAGAGGGAGGGATGGATGGATGGATGGGATGGAGGGATGTGTGGATGGAGGGAGGGATGAATGGATGGATGGAGGGTGGACGGGTGGATGAATGGATGGATGGATGGATAAATGGATGGATGGATGGAGGGTGAATGGAGGGATGGATGGATGGATGGATGGATGGATGGATGGATGGATGAATGGATGGATGGATGGATGGAGGGTGGATGGAGGGATGGATGGATGGATGGATGGATGGATGGATGGTGGGGTGAGCTGCAGTGGTGGGATGTAGAGGTGGCCTCTGCTGTGCTCATTAGCTGTGATAGGCCATAAATGACTTTTCAAAGGGCTCCTGTGGGTACTAATGTGTTTCCCTTCTTCTGCTGATGGATGGGGCACCCGGTTGGGAGGATCAGAGCAGCTTCCTGGGTGGTTTTGGAGGGGGAATGGGTTTCACACCTGCCTGAGCACTACCCAGCAGCAGGTGAGGAATGCTGGAGCTGGGGAGGCCACAAATGAGGGGTGATCATTAAACTTTTTGTTGTCTTTGGCATTTTAATGCCTTGTGGAGCCCTTCCTCTCCCCGTGGGGGGTCTTGCTGCTGTAAGCAAACCTTCTGGGTGAAGTTTATTCCTCTACCAGCCCACGGCAGAGCTGAGCAGAGCCCGAGTCCAAAGGCTGAGCTTTGAGTAGGATGTGGGTGTTTTCAGCACCGAAATGCTGCTGTGGGGTTTATTTGAAAATAATAAATAAATGAACACGAAGTCAGGAGCCCAGCTTTGAGCAGGTTTCTCTGACACAGAGCCAAATTCCTTTCATGCTGGTTTTGGTGGACATGCACTGAGGCAACGGGAGAACCCCTGTGAGGGATTTCTAAGGCTGGGGCTGGGGGAGAAAGGGGGAATTTCTGTGGATTTCCCCACTGCTGAGAAAGCCACAGAGCGCTGCTACAACAGGGGATCCTTATCAGTGGATTCCAGTGGGCTTAGATCTGTGTCCCTCGGCATTTCCATCAAAATGGGCTTCCTGAAACCAGTCTGGAACAAACACATACCTGAGCCTTCCTATCAGCAACACCAAACGCAGAGAAGAATTTATGGGGTCGAAGCAGAAAGAGGAGCTACCCAAGGCTCCTCTTCCTTTCATTGCGGGGAGAGCCTTTGGAAAGCATCCTTATAAATCACCAGGAGCATTAAACACGTGCTTGAAGCTAAATGTGAGCTCCAGTGCTTTCCTGGGCGGGTGGGCTGGCCCAGGAATGGTCCCACAGCTGGTGACAGCGGTGCTGGGTGAGCTCCCGGTGTCTGGGAGGCACAGACATGACATTTTCCTCTCGGGTGAGTGAAATCGTTTTGTTGATTGCAGGAAGGTAGGTTTGGGCCTTCCCTGCTCAGCTCTTCTGCAATCCCGGGGCTGTGCCCGAACAGGATCCTCACCTGTTTACTTTGACTTTGAAATTGCGGCAGTTTAGACGATCTCAGCTACGCCTTGTTTATCTTCCCGATGGGCTTCGCTGGCCACCGTCACAGGGAAAGGGCTCCTGTTACCTCACAGTAAATAATTCATTATCACAACTGCTGCAGCCCTGGCTCTTCTTCGCATGTCCCGGGCTAATTTTAAAGTGAGGAGAGAGATTTTCCCGTGGTGTTCAGCTCGGGGGGAGGTTTGGGGGTGGAAAGGATGCAGGACCGGCCTGAAGCTGTGAGTGGTTCACAGCGTGAGGAATGGAGGTGACACATGGCCAGTGGCAATAAAAAACAGTGGCAGTGGTAGGATGAGGTACCTGTGTGCCCAAACTGCATCAAAATGGTATTTAATGTGTGTGGAGCAGCACTGAGACAGATCACAGCCAGGGATGAGCAGTTTGGTGCATGATTGTGTCGGTGACCTGGACTTCTTCCTGTCCCTGTTCCAGCTCCCCTGCGGGGCAGATGTCCTGGACAGGTCATTTGATGACCTCAGTCCTTCAAAAGCCAGATTGCAAGGCCAGCCAGGGGACTGTGACACCCGCCTGGGGCTCGTCCTGACCCAGAGATGCTGAGAGGGGGCACCGGGACATCCCACAGCTCCATCCCGTGTCACCTCTGCGCTCGGGGGGCACAAAGCCGGCAGAGAGGGACCTGTGCTGAGTTAGATCATCCCTGGCAGACATTTAGGACCTCCCCCTCTGCTCTGCCTCACCCCCGCCGGGCTGCCCTGAGCTGCTGGAAGCGGTGGGAAAATCCAGGTCTGAGCGCGGGGATGAGTAATGCCGCAGCTATCTCCCCCCTCGATCGATACGGTGTGTCCTCGCACATGCCAGAGCCCGGCGAGAGCTTTTGTTTTGGCTGCTCCGGGAAATAATTGCATTCTTTTAATATCTCAAAACAAAGATTTACCGCAGGGGCAGAGGGACCACACGGGAAGGTGCTGCTGAGTTATAACCAGGAACGTCCGTGAGGAGCCCTTGCGTGGGAGCCTCAGACAGACTTTTCCCCCTCCCTGGCTCTGTTGCTCCCTCCCTGCGTGTCCAGGAGGGCAAAACGTGGTCCTGTGGTGAGCATGGAAAGGCTGTGCTTGCCCTGGCCTCTCCTCTCCTTGATTTTGCCCTTAACACATGGGTTTTTTTCCTGTGTCCTGGGTGCGTTGTGGCTCTTGCAGCAAACCATGTCTGTGTATCTCAGCTGCACTTCTGTGTCCCTCTGTCCCTGCCTCTCTCCTGGTGTGAGACATCCAGGTGCTTTGCTCCACATTATGGAATTATAGAATGGTTTGGGTTAAAAGGGACATAAAAGGCTGTCTCATTCCAGCCCCCCTGCCATGGGCAGGGACCCTTCCACCAGCCCAGGTTGCTCCAAGCCCCATCCAACCTGGCCTTGGACACTTCCAGGGATCCAGGGGCAGCCACAGCTTCTCTGGGTAACCTGTGCCAGGGCCTCCCCACCCTCACAGGGAGGAATTTCATCCCAGTATCCCATCTAACCCTGCCCTCTAGCAGTGTGAAGACATCACCCACTGTCCTGTCACTCTGTGTCCTTGTCCAAAGCCCCTCTCCAGCCCTGACCCTCCCAGCGCTCTGATCCCGCTCCTCTTCCCACCCTTTGGGTGCAAGTCTCCCTGGATCATCCCCTGGAAAATCCTCAACTCCCCCCCCAGCCTACGGGACACCCCTGTGCCCCCCTTTGTGCCCCCCTTTGTGCCCCCCTTTGTGCCCTCTCCCTCCCTTGTCCCTGGATTTCCTCCGCGCACCCTCCCCGTGCCCGCAGTTCGTGCGTGCCCCGCTCCCTGGATCCCTTCTCCACCCTCGCCCGTGCATTCCCCTCTCCCAGCGCTGCCCGGGGGGGTCTCCCCGCATCCCGGGCCCCCTCCCCCGGTACCGGCCCCGGGCGGGGCGGCGGCGGCGGCCGCCAATGGGCGCGGGGGGGCGCGGCCCCGGGGCCGCCGCATTTATCGGCCGGGACGGGCCGGGACGAGCCGGGTGGCGGCGGAGCCGGGGCTGGGATCAGGATCGGGATCAGAATCGGGATGGAGCGGGCGGCGGCGCCGGGACCCGGGGCCGGTTCGGCGCTGGCCGCCTCGCTGGCCGAGGGGCTCATCAAGTCGCCGCGGCCGCTGATGAAGAAGCAGGCGGTGAAGCGGCACCACCACAAGCACAACCTCAAGCACCGCTACGAGTTCCTGGAGACGCTGGGGAAAGGCACCTACGGGAAGGTGAAGAAAGCCCGGGAGCGCTCCGGGAAGCTGGTAAGGATCCCCCCCTCCTGCTCCCCGGAGCATCCTCACCGTGCGCAGGTCCCTGAGCATCCCCCCCGCTCTGAGCAGAGTGGTCCCGGTGCATCCCCCTCCTTCCCGGTGCATCCCCCTCCTTCCCGGT
>NW_020884933.1:2761840-2772227 GCF_003945725.1 Corapipo altera
AGTCCTGGCCTGCAGCCAAGTCAGACAGAACAAGGGACCTCCCGTGGGACTCTCCTCGGTGTCAGAACTGTGTTTGTGGGCTCGTGGGGTGTCAGGAGAAGGCAGCACCTGGAATATTCCAGAGTGGCAAAGCCTCTTTTGATCTCCAGTCGGGGGCAAAGCTCAGTCTCTTCCGCACTGGGTTGTAATCCATATTTCATGGAGCATGAAATGCTGCCCTTACAGTCTGGAACAACTTCTAAAGTGCTGCCTGAGGTTGTAGCTTAATGCATCTTTCAGCAGCTGCTGAAAATACCTGTTCTGCCCCCAAAAAACTCCTAATTAAAAGCCTTTTTGACTTGGAAAGTGCTCCTGAGCTCCTAGAGGAAGGCTCCAGCGGGAATTCTTGGGGCTGTTTCCCACAGGAGATTCTCCTCCTGGCACTGGTGGGGGGGGGCTGTGGCTCTGCCTGTCCCTGAAACTGCTGGTCCCCGTCCCCAGGGTGGCTGAGTAGGGGCTTCCCTGTCCCAAGGAGAGACCCTCTGCTGCCAGCCTGCCTAGAAAGGGAAAGTTTGGGAACAAAGCTGCTTCCTGGCACCCCTGGGGAAGGATGGGATGGCTGAGGGACTGACAGGCAGATAAACCACCCCACCCTGGGCGGGTTTGCTCTCTGGGGTGTGAGATGTGGACCCTCACAGCGCTGTGCCCTCCCTGTGCCCACCTGCCTGAGGGCAGAGCTCATCAGGGAGAGCCCTGGGGCTCTCACAGCACCCAAAACCTGCTCCCTGCTGCAGCTTTGCTCTGCCTGGGGGTCACTAAGCACTGCTGGGTACAGCCAGTGGCATCTCCCGAGGCTTCCCACGCTGGCAGCCCGGAGATACTTGATCATTTAGGGATAGTGGATCATGCCCTGAGCCCTGGCTCAGCACTGGATGTGTGTGAGCAACCCAACCAGCAAGGAAATGTTCTCTGTGCCCCCCAAAACACCGAGGCTGTTGGGCTGGGTGTCAGTCTTTAGTGGGGGGGATGAATAGAGGGAGCCAGCAGGAATTTGGGAGGGCAGGAGCAGGCTGGCTCGCTGCATAAAAGCTTTACCTGCATTCTGGCAGGGGTCAGGTAACTGGGGCAGGAGGAAAAAATTGTTAAACTTTAAGCTGTTAACCTACACAAAGGTCAGGGGGAAAAAAATACCTGGGTTCCGAGAAGCATTAAACACTTTCAGTATTGTTTCATAGGGAGACCTGGGCCTGGGTTATTGGACTTGCTCCTGGCCAGAGTCCATCCTGCTGCTTTGCTCCAGCCCCTGGGGCTGCTGCAGGTTCCTCCATGGTGCTGCCTGAGGTGGTTCAGTGCTGCAGAGCTCTGGGCTCTGGGGCCAAAAAAGGGGCTCCAGCCCTTCTGTGCCCACCTGAGCCCTCTCTGAGGGGGCTCCCCCTGTGAAGACACTGCTGTGGCAGCTGAGATCTCACTCATTCAGCACCGGGGGCCTTGCTCAGCGTGTCTAAGCCTGGCTTAGCCAGTCTGGGGCTCGAGGAGAGAGGCTTCCAGCCCCTCTAAATCAGAGGGACACGAGGCTGAGCATCCACCCCGCTCTGCCCGAGGAGGAGGAGGAGGAGGAGGAGGGTCCCTGTGCAGCAGAGCCATGAGCATCACTCCTGTGCCGGCAGCTGGGGCCCGCGGGGGTCCGTGGCCCCTCTCCCCGTTGCTGGGAGACTGGTGCAGGGGGTCCCTTTACAGGATTAAAGCTGTTCCGCATTCTTGTCTGGGAGGGAAAAAAAAAAGAGGTTCTGCTGGATTCAGTTGTAAATTCGACCCTAGGAGCACATTGTCTCTGCCCAGCCCCTTTGAAAGAGGATTAGAAGGCATCTATTCTCCGGCACTTACTCTTCTTTCTCCTCCTCCCCTTTCTGTTTCCTTGTCGGGGATAACTTGAAAACCCGAGGGAGAGCCTGGTGCTGGGTCTCCCGCCCTGTTCCCGGGAGGGGATCCCCTCTTTAATCCCAACTTTCTCCTACCTCTACACCACCAGCTCCTCGGAATCAGTGTTTGCCAGGAAAACAAAACCCGGGTGTTGTGGTTTTTTGTTTTGTTGGTTTTTTTTTTTTCATTGTCATGACCCTCAGAAGACGTTGTTGTTGTTTTTATCCCCCAAGTCATGCGTGCAGGTCACATTCCTTTGGCTGGCCACGCTCCAGCGGCGGGACACGATTCCTGTGAGCCCAGAAAGGAGGAGCAGGGCTGTGCTACCTGCGGGAGGAGGGTTGGGGAGCCCCTCTGCTGGGAGCTGGCAGCAGGTCTCCCTTGGGGGGGGTCACGAAAGGAAAGTGTAACCCCCAAATCCATCACGGAGCTGTTTCCATGGAGCTGGGCAGCTCCACTCTGAGGTACAGGCAGGAGAAGGAGCTGGTTTGCTGAGATCTCGTTTGTGAGCCCTTTCCCAAAGGAGTGGGGTGGGTTTCTTGCTCTACCAGAGGCTTTGGGACACCACAGCCGGGTGACCCTCTGTGTCCCTCCACAGGTGGCCATCAAGTCCATCCGGAAGGACAAAATCAAGGATGAGCAGGACCTTGTCCACATCCGGAGGGAGATTGAGATCATGTCCTCCCTCAACCACCCCCACATCATCGCTGTGCACGAAGGTGAGCCCTCCTCCCCCTTCCCTTTTCCAGAAGCATCCTGGAAGCCCCACAGGGCTCCCAGGGCAGCTCCCAGGGTGGGTTTTGGAATTTTAACCCAGCCCCTCACCCCCCTCACAGGACCTGGCTGCTGTTTTTGGTGACTCAGCTCTGGTGGGGAAGGCAGGTGTTGTCTGGATGTGCTTTCCCCACCTCGCTTCTCCCACAGAGCAGCAGCGAGGGGAAAACCCCTGCTGCAGAAATGGCCCTTCTGCCCCATCCCCTCCTGCCCAGAGGGGGAATTCAGCTCTGAAAATTTCATTTCTTTCTTTCAAAAAAGTTTCTTTTTGGAGCTGGAAGCCTCGTGAGGGGCTGTGCTGGGGTGGGAACCAGGGACCCCCACGGAGCCCAGTGCTGAGTGTGGTTGTGCTGGACACTCACCCCAGCTGTGAGAACCTTGGGAATCTCCATAGCTCTGCCCTCAGCCCAAGGCAGGAGTTAATCTTAGTTCTGGAGTCCTCCTCTTTCCCTCCCCTGGGGCACTGGAAACCCAAACCACTGGGAGAGCTCCTGGTGCTCCAGGGCTTGGCTTTATGGCCTGGGCTGAGCTTTGCTCCCGGGGTGTTGGGACAACACCAACCAAAGGGGAATTTCTCAAGCTCTAACTAGGACCAGGCTTAGCCCATATCCCCAGCTGGGTCGGTCTTTGCAGCCACTGAGTCCTTTGGTGAAAATCTGCCTTCCCTGGGCTCTCCCTGCCTTCCCAGCACATGTGAAGGATCCAGAGTCCTTTTGTCCTCCAAACAAAAGCAAGTGGGTTGGCAGTTCCTGCGCCGTGTTTGCAAGGGCTGAGTCACCCCGACTGTTGGAATTCAAAAATATTGAGGGAGCTTTCTGCAAACAGGAAGAAAACTGCTCCGACTCTTGGCTCGGGCTGGAGCCTGGTTGGGAGCAGTGAGAACACTCAGGAAGGCCGTGGGCTGTGCCAGCACCGCCACCTTCCCCCCCTGGCAGGGGCTTCTAGCAGAGAGCCTCGTGCCTTAGTCACCTCCTGGCAGAGCACAGCCCTGGCTCCTGGGCGCTGTGGCTGCAGAGCTGCTTGGCCAGCGGCCCTGGTGGCTTGGGTGCCAGCTCTGGTGGTCCTCCCCTGACCTGCAGGTACCTGCAGGAACCCCCCTCCACCAGTTTGGTGGAAGAGTGAGGGCAGGGGGTGGGGTGGGCAGAGCGCCGGAGTCCTCACCTGGCGTGTGCTAAGGAGAATTCCTGCGGCTCCAAACCTCTCTCCTGACCTCCCCCTGTGTCCCCCTGTGTGCCCTGCAGTGTTTGAGAACAGCAGCAAGATTGTCATCGTGATGGAATACGCCAGCAAGGGCGACCTGTACGACTACATCAGCGAGCGGCAGCGGCTCACGGAGCACGAGGCGCGGCACTTCTTCCGCCAGGTCGTGTCCGCCGTCTACTACTGCCACAAGGTGGGCTGGCACCGCCATTCCCGTGGCATTCCCAGGGGGAAATCACCAGGATCGGCTCCTGAGTGCTCTGCAGGGTCAGCTGCAGGCAGAGGGGCAGCAACCGGGGCTGAGGGGGGATGCAGAGCCCGACGGGGAAGCTCAGCCTGGGCTGGGAGGTGGGGGGAGCTCGCGGCTGTTTGGGTTTTCCAGGAGAGGGTCAATCCTGCCTCTTATCCGGGGGTGTGGCAGTGCCCCAGCAGCTTTTGGAGGGTGCTGGGCCTCGGCTCTGGCTGCTGTGGTGTGGGGGTGACTAACCTGGCCAGGGAGTTGTCACCTCCTGTCCCACCCACCCAGAAGGAGCCGCCCAGGGCTGTCCATGGCACTGGGAGCTGAGCCCTGGGTCACCCGTGTTGGTCCTGAAGGGAATGTGGAGCTACAAACCCCCTCCAGGACTGTGGGATGAGCTGTGCCTGGCCTGGAAGGACCCTCGAGCCTGAGGGTCTTCCTGGAGGCCGTGCCAGGCTATGCCCCAGTCCTTGGCAGGGGTGGGGGGTTGCAGGACACCTCCTGCACCCAAACCAAACTGGGGTCCTGCTTAGCTGGGCGGCAGCAGGTCCTGGCAGAGCCCAGAGCTGTACCCACTGTGCCTGGGTGGAGCTGGCACCGGGCACTGTCCTGCCTGGGGAGGGTGGAGGAGCCCAGGGTGGCACCTGGGGCAGGTATTTCTGAGCAGCACCAGGAGCTGGCAGCGCCCAGGCCGGGACGTGGTTTCCAACCTGTCTTTGGTGGCACGCCCAGAGCTGTTTGCTGCTCCTGTGCCCTGTTTGCGTGTGCCTGTGAACGGCAGTGACCTCCCCAGGGGCCTGGCTTTCCCTTCCTCAAACACTCCATACATAAACTAACCCTGACTCTCCTTCCCCTCCCCTCCCACAGAACGGGATCGTCCACAGGGACCTGAAGCTGGAGAACATCCTGCTTGATGCCAACGGCAACATCAAGGTGAGGGGTTGGCAGAGCCCGGGGTGTCACCCACCCAGCCTGGGGTGTCACCCACCCAGCCTGGGGTGTCACCCAGGGGGTGCTGCCCAGCTTGGAGGCGGCCACAACACCCCGGAACCCCAGGGAAGGCGCTTCCCGGAGCTCTGGGAGTGCTGGCGTCACCTGGAGCGCTGTTTTCCCGGGAAAAGGGGAGCCAGGAGGGCACCTGTGCCTGCCCCTGCTATCTGAGGCGGCCCAGCCTCAAAGCTGCTGTAAAGCCATAACTTATAATTGCCTGCTGATAAGAGGGGCAAAGTCTGAGCACCCAGGTCAGTGCCCAAGCAGCTGGATGAGAAAGGTCTCTCCAGGGGAAATTCCCAGTTCCCGTAAGGACCAGCCAGGCTGGTGGAGGGAGGTGTGAGGCAGTTTCTGGCTCTGCTGGCCCCGAGTGATGCTTTTTGCTGCAGCTGCCAGGGAGGAAAGGCACTGAGCGTGGCCCCAGCCAGGGCCCTGTGTGGTTGGTGATGACAGGCTGTGGGGTTTATCTCTGCAAGGGATAATTTTGCAATTGAGAGCCCGCACGCAGCCACTGCACCTCCTGCCTGGTGGCAGTGACAGGGGTAATGAGGATAACGAGCACCTGTGTGCATGGTGGAGCTGACAGGGACAGCCTGGGGTGGCTGGGAAGGAGCTGGAGGAGAGCCCGGCAGCTCTCCCTCCAACCTCACCTTTCCAGCTGCCTCTGCTCCCAGGGATGGGACAGAGGGCAGAGCCACAGGGCAGCTGCTGCAGCGGCTGGGATGAGCTTTTTTGGAAGGGAACAGGAACAGGAGCAACCTCAGGGGGTGGAAAGCCAGGCTGGTTGTGCTCCCTGAGGAGACTGAGGGCACCCAGCACCACGGTTCATACCTGGAGAGCTCCTGGTGGCAAAGCTGCTCCAGCTGCACAGGGAAGCTTTGCTGCTGGATAACAGCTGGAAAAATGTCTCTCCAGATTGCAGATTTTGGGCTGTCCAACGTTTACCAGCAGGACAAACTTCTGCAGACCTACTGTGGGAGCCCCCTGTACGCCTCCCCCGAAATCATCAACGGGAGGCCCTACAAGGGCCCAGAGGTGGGTTGAGCCTCATCCCCTCATGTGGGGGGGGGAATTGGACCGGGGGAAGCACTGCGTGGTTTGGGATAATGGGTCCCCTGAAACTGGACACTGACTGGACACACAGTGGGGTGGATGAGCTGGGGGGGAGGTGGCTGGAGCTGGTGCTGCCCCATGCTCTGTCCTCCCCCGGGGCTGCTGCCACACCAGGAGCCCCCACCGAGGCTCTGACAGAGAATCCTGCCCAGGTGGGGTGTGGGCCAGGGCAGCCTGGTCCTGCTGCCCCCCCTCCAGGCTCCTCTGTCCCCCTGGCAGGTGGACAGCTGGTCCCTGGGCGTGCTCCTCTACATCCTGGTCCACGGCACGATGCCCTTTGACGGCCACGACTACAAGACTCTGGTCAAGCAGATCACGAGTGGGGACTACCGGGAGCCCACCAAGCTGTCAGGTAGGCAGAGCCCCAGCCTGCTGCGTGTCCCCCTCTCCCTGTACCCCCTTCGGTGCCTGACCTGCCTGTCCCCCAGACGCCTGCGGGCTGATCCGCTGGATGCTGATGGTGAACCCCGAGCGCCGCGCCACCATCGAGGACATCGCCACGCACTGGTGGGTCAACTGGGGCTACAAGGTGCCCGTCGGGGAGCAAGAGCTGCTGAGGGACGGCGAGTCCCCCCTGGCCACGGTGGCGGAGTGGCTGCGCCGCTCGTCCCGGCCCCTCCTGGAGAACGGCTCCAAGGTGCGCTGCTTCCTCAAGCAGCACATCCCCGGCGTGACCCTGGAGCGCCAGCGCTCCCTCAAGAAGTCCAAGAAGGAGAACGACGTCTCCCACGCGCTGCAGGAGGCGCCCGTGGCCCCGGAGAACCCCTCCAAGTCCATCCTCAAGCGGCCCAAGGGCATCCTGAAGAAGAGGAACTCCTGCGAGCAGAAGGTGCCCAGCCCCGGGCCCCCGCCGGCATCGCCCGCGGGAGAGGTGAAGGGGGAGGACGGGGAGGGGGTCACCGCGGGTCTCACCCGGATCCTGTCCTCTGGAATGCTGCCCTGCAGCACGGGCATCGCAGCAGTGCCCAAGAAGGGAATACTGAAAAAGCCGCCGACGAGGGAGTCGGGGTATTACTCGTCCCTGGAGTGCTGCGAGTCCGGGGATGTGCTGGACGCCGGGAGCTTGGACCTGGACGGGAACGTGTTTGCCGACAGCCCCTCCCCGGGGCAGGGCCCGCAGGGTCTCCCCGCCCGCCGCAAAGGCATCCTCAAGCACAACGGCAAGTTCTCCTCGAGCAGCTCCGAGCCCGAGAGCCCCCCCGGGCAGGGCTTCGGGGGCTTCAGCGAGGTGCCCCTGCCCCAGGCGCCCCGAGCCCGCCCGTCCAGCGCCGTCAGCGAGGACAGCATCCTGTCCACAGAGTCCTTCGACCAGCTGGACCTGCCCGCCCGGGCCCCCCCCGGCGCCGGGGGCATGAGGGGCTGCGTGTCCGCCGACAGCCTGCTCCGGCTGGGGGAGGAGGAGGAGCTGGAGGAAGGGCGGAGGCTGCGCCGCTGGACTGTGACCCACTGCCGGAGCCCCCTGGCAGAGAGCAGCCTGTCCCTGGCGGGCTGTGATGTCCCCGAGGGGTTCCGCTGCCCCATGGCCGTGGGAGGGAAGCTGAGCTGAGGGTCCCCCCCGGGGGGTGCTGCGTTCTGGGGGAGGGGGGCCCAGCCCTCCCTGCCCCGCGGCTGCTGGTGCTGCTGACCCACGTCCCCACGTATTTATTTGGCAGCCTCGTGCCCCTCGGTGCCCCAGGGCCGGGACATTCAAGGGACCAAAGCTCCGAGTGCCCCCCGTGGAGGGGCTGGGGGTGCCTGGGGGTGCCCCTCGCCGCCGTCCTCCCCTCGCAAACGGGCTCATCTCATCTCGAACCAGGGGGTTTGGGGGATTTGTTTTCTTCTTTGCACTGTTGTTTTTTTTTTTTGGCTGCACAAGGTCACGGGTGGGGCGGGTGATATACCTCAAACGAGCTGGAGATGTAGCAGGGTGCTGGCGAGGGGCTCCAAGGTGCTGCCCGTGGGCTGGGCTCTCGGGATGTGCTGGCAACAGGGGAGCCAAACCGCCCAGGCCACGGCTCTTCCCTCTCCTGTGCTGGGAAACACAACTGGATCTGGCCAAACCCCCAGGCTGAGGCAATGCTCTGATGCCAACGTCTATTATTGGAATGCTGAGGAAAAAAAAAAAAAAAGAAAAAGGTGCCTTTGGTGAGGCACCGTGACTTTATTTATTGCCTTTGTCCAACTGATGGAAAGTGTCAGCAGCACGGGCTGTGTCTGGCTCCAGCACGACCTCCCAGGGCTGTTTTTTGGGAGCTGTCTGTGTCCTTGTCTCACCAGGCTCCGTTGCACTATTGCCACGTGTTTGCTGGCCCTTCTCCCTTCTCCAGGGCGTGTGTGTGTTTTCCCTCCTTCCTGCAACTGTGGTCCGGAGAAAAACCATTAAATTAAAAGCAAGTGGTAAATGTGAGTTGTTCTCTTGGGTGCTGGGGGGGGGGGGGGGGGGGGGGGGGCTGCCTGGAGCTGCCTGTCCGAGCCTGGGGGCTCCTGTGCTGGTGTGACACCCCCATGCAGCATGTCCTGAGCCCCTCAAGTGCTCCAGCACATCCCAAACTGGGTTTGAGTGGTGATCCCACAGTGCTGGGTGGTGCTGAGCTGGGACAGCCCTGATTTGGGGGCTCTGGGAGGGGGTCAGGCTGGTTTTTAAGGCTGAGCAGCTGCTGCTGCTGAACAAGCAGAGCTCAACCTTTGGGGAAAGCTGTGTTGGAGGCAGATGGGTGTGGGGGGGAGGAGGAGCCCCTTTTCCACCCCACCCTGGTGACCGTGGGCAGCCCTGCTGTCCCAGCTCTGCTCCCAGACCTTCTCACCAGAGTGGGGTTTGGATTTGTGACACCCCCCCAGGTTTTGGTGGCAGGAGGTGCCTCCTGGGCTCCTACCATCACCTCTGACAGCACCTGCAGGAGCCTCAGCTGGAGGAAGGCCCAGCCAGGCCGAGCCCCAGCTGCCAGAGCTGCCCCCTCTGCATCCCTTTGCTTTATCCCCTTCTCCCGCTGCACCATTGAAACCTGGTTTATTGCTCCATAAAGCCCTGTGACCCTTTCCCGTTTCCAGGCGGGTTAATCGGAGCCATTTCAGGTCTCCGGGGGGCAGGGGCAGGGTGGCAGGGCTGCCTGCCCGGAATGCCGACCCTCGTCCCACCAGGCTGCAGCCGGAGAGGGGGGGTCACCACGCTCGGCCCCCTGCCGCGCATTCCCCGCGTGCTTCCCGAGCCATTAAGAAACGCTGGAGCGGTTAAAGCTGTTCCCAGGGCATCCAGCTCAGCCAGGACAAAGTCCCGGTGCCCTGTGGGGTGGGATGAGCCGGGGGTGCAGCACCCACAGGGCTCCAGGAGCATCCCAAGGCGGGCGTCGGGTCGGGCTGAGCTTTAACAGCCGCTGAGGGACGGATGGGGGTTTGGTTTTGGAGCATCCCCGGGCCTGTTCCGTTAATGATTTGCAGGAAAACACCCGTGTGTGGTGGTTTTGGAGCTGTGGCAGCTCCAGGTGGGCACCACATGGGTGTGGGGCACACGCTGCCCACCCCATCCCCTGTCCTGGTGTTTGTGCCGGTTTGGGAGCAGAGTCTGGTCAGTTCAGCTCATCCTGGGGTTGCTTTGGGGTCCCTGCCCACCTTATCCTGGGGAACAGCGCTGGGCAAGGGTGGGCAGTGCTGTAGGAGGGGTGAAGGAGGCAGCCTGAGCCTGGAGTCATCCTGGAATCGGTGGGAGGGGGTGCAGGGAGTGTTCCCCACCCTGTCGGTGCCCCCTTCCCTCGCTGCTCCCAACATTCCCCCACCAGCCCCTGGAAACGCTCCTTTCATCCCAGCCCCGATTTCCGCTGCCCCTGCCCACCCCTGTCTGGCAGCTGCCCCCCCCTCAGGCGGGGGCTGAGCCCCCCTTTCAGACCCCCACCATTATCCAGGGCTCTTTTATCCAGCCCTTTCATCCCGAGGGTTGGCAAACCCTCCGCTTCCCCCCCCGCCCCATCCCTGCCGCGGGTGTTTGTTTGAGGCGGGGGACAATGACCTCAGAGCAGCGTTTTGCTGGGAAAATGCCATTTTTTGGGGGTGACTTCAGCCGACCTGCCACGTCCTGCTGCCCAAGGGTGTGTGGGAGCGGGGCTGTGCTCCTGCCAGGGTGGCTCAGGGAGGAGGGAAACGGGGAGAAACAGCCAAAGGTAAACGGTCCGGGGGGATGAGGTGATGCTGGAGAGTTTGGAG
>NW_020884933.1:2772237-2803884 GCF_003945725.1 Corapipo altera
AAAGGTAAACGGTCCGGGGGGATGAGGTGATGCTGGAGAGTTTGGAGCACGGTGTGCTGCCCTGTGGGTTTATCCCAACCAGTGTGAGCTTCCCTTGTTCCTGTCCCAAGGGATTATCCAGGTGAAGCCAGTCCACAGCAAAGTGGGGGACAGCCTGGACGTCTCCTGCTGGTCCTTGGGGTACTGGAGGAAACTGGTACATCCCCACTGCTGCCTTCCAGGGCCTGGTGCTGCAGACACTTGCAGAGGGCAGCTGTAGGAGTTCTCAGGCATGGAAATGGTGCGTTTCCAGGGATTTTTAAGGGGGGTGTAGGGGTGGGTGGTGTGTCTGTGGCTCAGTGAGTCACTTGGACCCCAGGCTCGCTGCACCACCCCCAGACCCACAACCCCTGCTCATCTGGGGGCCGTTTTGGGAGCCCCATCCCTGAGTGACATCCACGAGCATCCCTGAAAAAAGGGAGAAAAGGGGATTTTGGGGCCGAGGCAGCCGCGAGCTGGCTGAGGGAGCAAAGCCAGCGGCCCCAGCACCACTCCCAGCAGGAGAGGCTTTCCCGGCAGAACTGTGGGCACTCCCCTGGCCCGGGGGCGCTGCCTGAGTCACCCCGTGCTCCTGCCCGGGCTTGTGCCGGGGAACCCGGATGCGCCGAGCCCATATTTGGGAGCGGGGCAGGCGGAGCCCATATTTGGGAGCGGGGCAGGCGGAGCCCATATTTGGGAGCGGGGCAGGTGGAGCCCATATTTGGGAGCGGGGCAGGCGGAGCAGGATCGGGGAGATGCGGCGTGGGAAGGAGGGGATGCCTGTGACCCCGGGCACAGCCCGCAGCAAAAGCCACGCACAGAACTCTGCCTCTCACCAGAATCATCCTCCCACCGCTGGAACAGGGGTGGCTGAAGGGCCACGGCCAGTCCTCGTTAGCTGCCAGCTCCTAACGATGCCCAGGGCAGCGAGCCCGGGGGTGCCCCTGGTGCTCTGGGGTTTTGAGTGTTATCCCCCCTCGGGTCTGAGCTGCTGCCATTCCTTCCTGCAGGAATCTCCCCTTGTTGGTTTTGTCTCCCTCAGGTTTTCTGCCGGAGCATTTTCTGTCTGACACACAATGGGCCCGGAGCCAACAACAGTTCTGAGACATTTTGTCATTACTCTGAGTGCCGGAACAATTAACACAACAAAGTTGAGATGTTTCTTTACCTGTGATTCTTTCAAAGCGGGGCTTTTATTTTCTTTTTTTTAATTTTTTTTTTTTTAAAGGTGCCTCCAAAACCACCTGTATGATTGCTGGATTTCTTTGAAGATCTGAAGAAGAGAAATCCCCACATGAAAGTCCTCCCATCTTCAATGGCCCTTTGCTGCAGCCTGGAGCGGCCCAAAGAGGGGAGGAAACGGCACCCGGAAACTTTGATCCTGTTTCCCCTGGAGCACAAGGAATGGCTGGATCAAATCTGAGCCTGAGACCTAAAATATGATCCCCAGACTCTCCTGGGGACCAGGTAACAGAGCACTGGTGACCACCCTGAAGCCCCAGTGCCCTCCCAGAGCTGTGGTGATGCTGCTCGGGCTGCTGGGTCTCTGTTGGAGGAGGGAGCTGGTGGGATTTCTCTGAGCAGGACGACTCTGCCCATCTCTCCATGGCACAAGCTCTGGGATGTGCAGTGCCAGGGCTGGGCAGTGCAGGGCCAGGTCCTCACTGCAGCAGGATGGGGAAGAAGGATCAGGTCCAGAACTGCTGGAGCACTTTCTGTGGCTGTGGGACCATCCAGCCACCTCCTGCCCTTCCCACCACCTGCAGGATCATCCACCCCATCGTGCCTGCCCTGAGCTGGTGGGGTGTGAGGGCCACAACTCAGAGATTCATGGAATTTCCTGAGCTGGAAGGGACGCACAAGGATCACCGAGTCCAACCCCTGGCCCTGCACAGGACACCCCAACAATCCCACCCTGTCCCTCAGAGCATTGTCCAAACCCTCCTGGAGCTCTGGCAGCCTTGGTGCTGTGCCCACTGCCCTGGGGAGCCTGGTCAGTGCCCAACCACCCTCTGGGGGAAGAACCTTTTCCTGAAATCCAGCCTAACCCTGCCCTGTCCCAGCTCCAACCATTCCCTGGGTCCTGTCCCTGCTCCCAGGGAGCAGAGATTTGGAGCTGCCCCTCCAAGCTGTCCCCAGACACCACTCACCCAAGCACCCTGCCCCGCACATCCCATCCCTCCCTGAGCCCTGGGGATGCCTGGCATGGCTGCAGGGATCGCTGCCACATGGCAACAAACCCCCAATGGTTTCCCAAGCGCTTCCCCCGCGTGCAAAGCAGGTACGGGAGGCTCTGAGCCGGTGGAGCTCCCACGGGGACGCGGCGAACCGGCCCCGCTGGCTCGACCGCCCGGCGAGAGCGGGGCTGCCACGGGGCCGTGGCACACCCAGATGCTGTCGGCGTGCCAGGCTGCCAGCCCGTTCCTCCCCGTCGGAGCCGGCTGAACCGCTTCCTCCGGCTGCGGGCTCGGCTCCGTGCGGAGAAAAGGGAGGCAGGAGCAGGGTCCGTTCCTCCGCGGGCAGCGGGCGGGAGTCGGGGGCTCGGTGCCGCTGCGGGAAGTTGCCAGTGGGATGCAAACCTGCCCCTGACACGGCAGCGGTGTCCCAGCCCAGGCAAACACCGGGAGTGAGAAGCAGCCCCCCTGATGGGTCCTGCTGGAGGTGGGGGTTGGCATTCCCACTGGAGAAGGGGACTCACGCGGTTGCTCAGGTGCCTGGAGATGCAAAGCGCTGCCTCGCTGGATCGTCAGGACTCCCAGCCTGCCTTGGCTGGGTACCAGCGCCCTGAATTCGGGACCAGCCAGGTCCAGCCCTCTCAGGAAACCTGCCTGGGTGCTTCTTTGCATTCACGGGCAACCAGATACGCTGGGAAAATCACCCTCCCCTGCAGCTCCCAGCGGGCCTTCGCTCCTTTCCCGTGTGAGAATGGGAGAAGCTCCCTCACAGCGCTGGGCTGGGGGATGGAGGATCCCAGAAGATGCAGCAATGGCTCTTGGCAGAGGTGTTTTGGAGCCTCCTGCTCCCCCTGTGCGGGATCAGGGCAGCCCCGTGCCCACTGCTGTGCACACCCAGCCGGGAGGGCCGTGGTGTTGGGGCACATCTGGCTTTCCCTGGTGCATGGAGCCCTGGAGGTGCTGGCCTGGGCACTGCAGAGATGCCATTGTGGTGATGTGGTGGTGAGAGAAGGTGTCACAACCTCTGGTGACCTGCAGGGCCATCTGAGTCACTGAGCTGCGCCCTGGACACCCACAGTGCCTGAGGGGGGAGAGCCAGAGGCTTGTGCAAGCCTGGGGAGCCCCAGGAGCAGCCAAAGGGCTGGGATGAGGGGCTGTGGTTGGGGACACACCGTGGCTCATCCCCACACCTCTGTGCTCTGCCCACAGCTCTTGGTGCTGGGAGGGCACCAGGGACAGGGGCAGCAGGGCCATCACGGACTCTCTGGGAGGCCTGAGGGCAGCAGGACCCCGAGAATTTGGGCAGTGCCTTTGGCCTGGCACGAGACACTGAATGTTTCAGTTGATGTTTCAGTTGATGCACACTTGGACCTGCTCAGAGCTGTGAGGGTGACAGGGCTGACACAACCCAGCCATGGTCTGTCTCAGCTGGTTGTCCCTGGAGTTCAGGAGGTTTGAAGGGAGGGGAGCAGAGGGGCAGCTCCAATCTCTGCTCTCTCCGGTGACAGGACCCAGGGAACGGCTGGAGCTGTGCCAGGGTAGGGTCAGGTTGGATCTCAGGGAAAGGTTCTTCCCCCAGAGGGTGGTTGGGCACTGACCAGGCTCCCCAGGGCAGTGGGCACGGCCCCAAGGCTGCCAGAGCTCCAGGAGTGTTTGGACAACACTCTCAGGGACAGGGTGGGATTGTTGGGGTGTCTGTGCAGGGCCAGATGATCCTTGTGTCTTTCCAGCTCAGGACATTCCATGATTTGTGATTCCCTGCTCCTCCTGGGTGGTTCTGGGGTCGGGAGGGCTCCAGGACACAGTTGGACCCCCTCAGCCCCCCTCGCCTCCGATCGACCCGCGAGTCCCGTCAGCCCTGGGGGAGCCCCTCGATCAATTATTTCTCTAATCTTATCTAACTGTCTTTCTCCTGCTTTCCCTTGTGTGCCTTCCCCTCCCTGCCTTCCCCTCCCTCCCTGGTGCTTTGTAGCCTCCCGACAGCCCCGCTTCCCCCCTCCAGCCCTCTGCTTTGATCCTCGGAAGAAGCAATTGATCCTCCTTATCTTTATTGTGGTACAGACATTCCCAGCGCTGCCCTTAATTAAATTCCTCTTCATTTTCCTCCAGAAGCCTTTCTTTGCCCCAACCCCCAGACGAGTATTTATTTTTAAACGTGCAATTAAATTATTAGGGCGGCCACGAGTGTGACAGCGGCCGGATCCACCGGGGTTCTGCTGGGGTTTGGGGGGTGAACTTGGGGTTTCCCCCTCCCCACACAGACCCCCCCCAAGGGGCTGCGGGGTCCACATGAGCTCGAGGTGCTGCTGGTCACTGGTCACTGTGTCACTGGGCACAGTGGCACGGGCACGGGGGCACAGGCACTGGCCATGGTGGAGCTGGCACTGCTCACAGTGCCACTGGCACTGGTCAGAGTAGCACAGGGACTGTCCATGGTGGCATTGGCACTTGCCATAGTGACTTTGGGACCAGCCATGGTGGCACTGGCACGGCCCACAGCAGCACAGGCACAGCCCACAGCAACACAGGCACTGGCCATGGTGGCACTGGCACCTCCTACAGTGGCATTGGAACCTACTGTGCTGGCACTGGCCATGGTGGCACTGGTGCTGGTCACGGTGCCATGGAGATGGACCACAGCAGCACAGGCACTGGCCATGGTGGCTCTGGCACCTGCCATAGTGTCGTTGGCACCTGCCATGGTGGCACTGGCACTTGCCATAGCGTCATTGGCACTTGCCATAGCGTCACTGGCACCTGCCATGGTGGCACTGGCCCTGTCCCCTCCAGGTGAGCGCCGGTGCCCCCCGGCTGTGTCTCTGCACTGCTTTAAGCTTTTCCGCTCGGAAATTTTTCCTCCTCCAGACACTTTGACCTCGGGGGCAGGGAGTATTTTTCATGTGGAGCAGCCGAAATTCCCCCGGAGACAGCGCAGGAATGCGAGGCATGTTATCCTTGGTACCAGCTCTTTCTTTTTACGGCCTAAGCTTGGCCACGCCGGCGGGGGGGAGGGGGTGGCCGGGGTCCTGAGCCGTTCCCATCCATGACTGCCAACATCCCCCCCCAATCCCCTTCCTCCTCATCCCTCTCCTCCTTGGGAAAACTCCCCCATGCTGTGCCAGGTTCCTGGGTGGGTCTCCGTGCCCGGTTCGGCAGCGGGCCGAGCTGGGGGTGAGGCAATCCCGGCAGCACCCCCAAAACGAGGGGAGCACCTCTGGGTCCCTCCAGGGCTTGGTGCTGCCCTCCTTGGGAGATCCCCGGGGGATATTCTGGGAGCTCTCCCGGCAGAGCAGAGGGCAGCGAGTGCGTTGTTTCATCGTGCCGGGCTCGTGCCGTGGGAGATAAATCACTGCCCGTCCGTCTCCGGGAAGTGCAATTACCCCCGAGATACCGAAGCAATTTATTAGGATTACTCCATCCCGGCTCGCCGTGGTGACAGCAGGTCACACACACGCCAGGCAGGGCAAGGGGGGCAGTGCCCTCGTGGGACCTGGGCACCCCGGGGCACCTTTGGGTGGCACTGATGGGACCAGCCCCAAACGGGGGGCAGAGGGAAATCCTGCAGAGGGAAGGGCTGTGCCTGCAGAGAGGTGCCACCCCAGGTGCCCCTCGTCCCCACACCCACCCCTGATGCCCCCAGTGATCTCTGTCCCGCCCTGAGCGCGGTCCCTGCGTGTGCCCAGTCACCCCCTACGATGCCACACCAGGGAAGGGGTGGCTCAGCCCCGTGGGCCACGAGGGTCCCCGTGCCCGGTGGCACCAGCCTGGCGTGTCCCGCAGCCCCCGTCCCTCGGCCTGATCCCGCTCTCAATAGCGGCGCGGGAGCCCAGCTGCAGCTATTACATAAAATGCAATTAGCGCGGGGCGAGGGAGGCCTGAATGGCATTAAGGAATTCCTCCCGGGCTGACGTCAAAGCTTCACCTCTCCTCCCAGCGCCCGCACAAAGGGGGCCCTTTATGAGCCCCCCCGAGCCCGCTGTGCCGGTGCCCGCCGGGAGAATGCGAGTCCTCAGGGAGCCCCGGGCTGCACATGCCACGCGGGAATTGTCCCCGCGGCCGGCACGAATGTCACCAGCGGCTCCCCGGCTCCCAGCGCGGCGTTTGCTGGCTCCCACCTCCCCCTCGCTGGGCATGGGAAGGTGCCAGTGGCCCCGTGTGCCAGCTGCTTGCCCGCCAGAGGGGGGGCTCGGCCGGGTGCCCTGCCTGGGGAGCGGGAGGATGCTGGAGGGGCAGTGGGGTGACATTCCTGGCTGGCACGACCCATCCGTGGGGCAGGATGGAGTGAAAGTGAGGAGCAGGGAGAGGGACAGGCAGGTCTGGGAACGGGAGGTGCCGAAATTCCCGCTGGGATGGGATCACCCAGCAGGCTGGAGGAGCTCTGACGCTGCCCCAGCACCGGGGCCTCCTCTGGCTGCTGCCAAGGAGGTCACAGGGACTGGGCAGTGCCAGGACACGACCGTTCTGATGTGAATGTCCCCAAGTGTCACAGGCTGGGGGGGGTGGCAGGGCTCACATGTGTGGGGCTCCTGCCCCAAAACCTCCACAGTGATTGTGTGACAGGACAAGGGGTATAAATGGTTTTAAACTAAAAGGGGGTCGGTTTAGATGGGATGTAAGGAAGGCATTTTTTAAAATAAGGCTAGTGAGGCCCTGGCCCAGGTTGCCCAGAGAAGCTGTGGCTGCCCCATCCCTGGAAGTGTCCAAGGCCAGGTTGGAGCAGCCTGGGCTGGTGGAAGGTGTCCCTGCCCATGGCAGGGGGTGGAACTGGATGAGCTTTAAGGTCCCTTTCAACCCAAAACATTCTGGATTCTCTGGTTGCTGGTGCTGAGCTGTGGCGCTGGGGCAGCGCTGCGCTGCGGGCAGGAAGGGGTTAAGGCGCTAATTGGGGTTGGGGACTCCACCCTGGGCCCCCACCCTGCCCCTGCCCCAGCCCGGAGGGAAGGGAAGATGCTCCTGGATCTGCGGTGGGGACCGGGGGCCCTCCTGTGGCTGCGGGTCCGCGGTGCCGCGTCCCCCTGCCCGCAGCCCCCTCTGCCTGCGATGCTGAGAACCACCAGCAAAGAGGGTTTTTCCCCATCCACTTCCCTCCCTCCGGGCGTGGGGCTGGCAGGGTGGGGGCAGCTGCACCCCTGGGGTCCCCCCAAAGGCTCTCAGGGTCTGGGCTTAGCGGATGGAGCTGAGTTTAGGGAGCTCTGGCTTTGGAATTTAATTACTCTCTGCTTTGTTCTTACAGGTGTCTCATGGAATAAGGGCTGACCTGGTGCAAGGTGCTCCTGGTTGGGATGTGGCAGGGCAGGGAGCTCTGCTGGACCCCAGGATGGGGCAGGTCCCCCAGCTCTGGGCAGGCCCACCTTGCTCAGATGAAGTTCACAGGGAAAAATGTGACTGTTTTCCCCAGAGAGGGGGTGCCCTGGGTGTCACCTGCACCAAGGGGCCCCAGGGAGCCTCCACAAAGGTGTGGCCTGTCCATACCTGTGTGTCCCCCCTGGGCACAGCCCTGCTCCTGCACAGGGGCCTGGCTGAAGGTCCTCTCTGATCCCAAACCCGTGTCACCTCCCAGATGCCAGAGGAGTTGTGATGCTCAAGCTGTGCCGGTGTGAGAGGTGATGCTCAAGTGCTGAGGGGGTGCAGGGTGGGCTGGCTCGACCCTGGGAGCACAGAGGAGGTGGGAGAGGACATGCAGCTTCTCCTCCATGTGCACCTGTGAGACCCCCAACAACCCTCCCCAGCTCCCTGTGCTCTGTGCCAGCCCTGGGAAGTGCCATGGAAAAATGTTAAGGGCCAAATTCTCAGCTGAGGCAAAGTGGTTCAGGGCCTCAAAGCCAGTGGTTTTGCACCAGAGGAGGACCTGGCTGTGCACGTACTTTTATATATATATTTATATATATATGTGTGTGTATAGATATATTACATAAATATATATGTATGAAATAATTTAAGAAACATCCGAGACAGCATGCTGTGCTCTGGGGTGGGGCTGGGAGGCAGCTGCTCCCCCACCCCTGTGCCCCACCAGCTTTGATTCACAAATGGAAACAGAGTCTGGAATTAAATTAAAAACCGCACACACGCACACACACACGACACGGGGCAGAGGCTGCAGAACTCAGAGGCGTGATGCCAGAAAGTCCAGGTGTCCCTGAAGAGATTGGATCAACTAAAGCCAAAGAAGTGGGAAATAAATAAATGAAACCAGCGGAGGGGATCTCGCTCGTGCCGGTGCCGTCGGCAGCACCGGGTCCCCCGTGTCTGCCCAGCCCCTGTGGGGACACCAGGACACTGTCACAGCCCTGCTCTGTCCTGGCTGGGCTGGGCTGGGCTCGGGAGAGGCTGGTGGGACGTGTGTGTCCTGCTGTGTTTGCCTTGGACCCGCTTTCTCCATCACCACGTGCTTTGCTTTCGCTCCATCCCAGAACTGAGCTTTTCGCCACCTTGGTCGTCAAGGACGAAAAGGGAAAACCCAGCCCCAATTAACCCCTCTCCTCTCTCTGCAGGAAGCTCTCCTGGAGCCAGGCTTGGTCCAGCTCAATCCTTCCCACCACCTGAAGAGCCCTGCAGAAGATCTCCTTCCCACGGACTTCGGGGTAAAAAACCCTCCAAAACCCCCCTAGAAAAACCCAGTGCCCCATAAACCAAAAATGTCTCCCACAACTCCTCCTCGTTCCCCATCCCACCCTCCCCAAACACCCCAGAGGACTGACTGAGGGATCCCAACTCCAACTCCAGGCGACCACCGAGGGCTGGGAAAGCAGCCGGACCGAGCGCGTGAAGAAACAACCCCGAAGGCTTTTGGACCCCCGTGCCCTCCTCCCTCTCCTCAGCGGGAAATGGAAAGCCCCCCCCTTGAGCTGTGGGATCAGCTGGGGAGCAGGACGTGCTCCAGGAAGTAACTGATGGAGTCCCAGTGCTTCCAGAGGAAGAAGAGGAGGAGGACGAGCAGGGCGGTGCTGAGGATGCGCATGCGGGTCTTCATGAGCGGCGTGATGAAGTTGGCGATGGTGGAGACGAAGACGAGCAGCACGGCCATGAGGGCCAGGATGACGTTGATGAACTTGCCCAGCAGGGCCCGGGCGTTGGCGTTTTCCACCCCTTCCAGCTGCACCACCTGCTGCTGCTGCTGCTGCAGCTCCAGCTTGGTCACCCGTGTCAGGCAGGACTCCACGGCCTCCTGCGAGGGGCGGCGGGTCAGCGGCTCCAGGGATTCCTCCCCCAGGGATTTCGGTGCCTGCCCCACCCTCCCGGACTTTGCTGCGGGGAGGTTTTGCTCTGGCTGGGCTGGAGGGTGTTGGGAGGACCCACCCCAGCAGGGAAAATGAGCCAAACTGGGACAGGGGGACTGTGTTGGTGTGGAGCACCCAGGGACACCAGCACAGCAGGGACTCGCTGGGATTCCTCTTTGCAGGGGCATGGGAGAGACAGGACAAGGGGGAATGGCTTCCCACTGCCAGAGGGCAGGGTTAGATGGGATACTGGGAAGGAATTCTTCCCTGGGAGGGTGGGGAGGCCCTGGCACAGGTTGCCCAGAGAAGCTGTGGCTGCCCCTGGATCCCTGGAAGTGTCCAAGGCCAGGTTGGACGGGGCTTGGAGCAACCTGGGCTGGTGGAAGGTGTCCCTGCCCATGGCAGGGGCTGGAAGCAGATGAGCTTTACTGTCTCTTCCAATCCAACCCATTCTATGGTTTTGGGGACCTGGTTTAGTTACCTGCTTCTTGCTGTGACCTGGAGGGTGCCAGGAAAAGGGATCCCCCTTCCCTACCCTCTATCCCAGCCCGGGGTCTCTCCCTCTCCCCGTGGATGGAGGGTGCAGTGAGGGGGCTGAGCCTTCACCCTGCCCTACCTGGATGTCCCGTGCCCTCTCGTAGGACTGGTAGGCCACCTTCTCCTCCATGCTGGCCAGCTCCTGCTTCAGGTTGGTCATTTCATTCTGGTGCAGCTCCGTGAGGTCGTTCAGCTGCTCCTCCAGGCGCTCGTACCTGTGCAGGAGGGGCACTGAGCTGGGCAGATCTCCCTGAGACCCCCCTGCGCTCCTTCCCCCGTCACTGGGGACTCCACCCGGCCCCTCCAACCCTCCCCTGGTTGTGGCTGCTGAGGGAAAACACCACAAGATCCTCCACGAGAGTCCAGCAGCGAGGAGGGCAGTGGGGACATTCCATGTCCCTGGAATGCAGCGCTCAGCTGGGCAAGCCCAGGACGGTGGCTTACGGTCCCCAAAGAGCCCCCCTGGGTGACACAGGCCCCCCCTCCACCCCTACCTGTACCGCTCCTCCTGCAGGCACTGCGTCATGTAGGTGTAATCGCGCTGCAGCTGCGCCTTGAGGTCCTCCATGGAGTCCTCCAGGTGGGACTGGCTGTCCTTGATCTCCCGCAGCTCCTCCAGGATGGTGTCGAAGTTGTTGTGGTGGCTGTCCAGCGTGTTGGACTTGGGGCTCCCCAGCCCGCCGGGCCCCGCGCCGGAGTTGCTGCCGCCGGCGGAGCCCGACGTGGCGCTGGAACACTCGTCGTCGCTGCCGTACTTGGGGCTGGACACCAGCGTGGCGCTGCCGCTGAGCGCCCGCGAGGCCTCCTCGGGGTGCCCGTCGTCCAGCGTGTCCTTCAGGTGGGCGATGTTGTCGGCGCTGCCGAACTTGTTGCGGATGAGGCTGGCGAACTCGCGCGGCTTGGACACCACGGCCGTGTGGGTGGCCTGGGAGAGCCCCGAGAGGCCGCCCTTGACGCCCTCCACCACGCCGCCGCTGAAGCCGCTGATGCTGGAGCGCACGTTGGCCCCCACGTCCTTGAGGCCCTGGTGCATGTCCCGGAACACATCCTTGGGCTGGCGGGAGGGGCCGTTCTGCTCGATCTCCTTCAGCTTCTTGTGGTAGTGCTCCAGCTTCTTGTGCAGCTGCGCGATGGTCTGCGCCGACTTCTGGTTCTTCTTCTCGAACACCTGCTTGATGCGCGACGCCTGCTGCTTGTCCGCGTTGTTGGCCAGCTTCAGGTACTCGGCCACGTTGTCATCCCGCGCCTCCTGCTCGATCTTGATCTGCTCCGTGATCTTGAGGATCTTCTGGTGCAGGTGCTCGATGGCGGCTTTGGTCCGGTGCGGGTCGGGGGTGCCATCGGGCACGTCCAGGCACACGGTGCCGTCGGCGTCGCCGTGCCCGGCGCCCGGGGGCAGGTTCAGAGTGGTCACGTCCCCCTTGTCCAGCTGCCAGAGAAGAGAGAGCGGGGTCATGCTCAGGGGAGGGAGAAGACACCCCGGGGAGGGGAGGGGACAGGGGACACAGAACAGAGGACAAGCTGGGCAGGAGAATAGTTAACCAGAGCGACGGCGAGGTGTGGGGTTGTTTTCCAAGGTGTTGGGTTGTTTTCCAGCTGGTTGAACATTTCCAGGCCACACCACCCCTGCTGGCATCCCGGGAATACACCAGTGAGGGAGCACAGCAGCCAAACAATCAGGGCTTTGGGGCTGGGTTTTCCCAGTGGTTTCCACCAAGGAGCATCTGCTGCCACCGGGAGCTCGCCTTGACTTTCTGCCCTTGTCCTGTGCAGGGACAGGGACCTGCCTTTCTGGGTTGCTGGACTTGCCAGCCAGGGAAAGGAGAGAGGACAACTGGAATCCATCATGAGATCTCCCACCCAAGCAGCGGAGAGCACAGGGATTGAGCAACCCAGAGGTATTTTAGTCTTGCTTTCAGCCTGGCTTTTAGCCTGGATGCACCCGGGAGTTCAGCCCAAGAGAAACTCTGCCCTAACCCTGAGCTATGGGTGACTTGGGATCAGCTCCTGATCCCAGAGCTGCAAGTGCAGGGATTCCTTGGCTTGCTTTTCCAATCCTCCTCACCTAGCAATGGCAAACTCCTCTCGGAAACACGAGCTGCCACCCGGGAAATTCGGACAAATGCCGAATTCCTTTTTACAGACAGAAAAAACTGGAGCTTTGGGAGAGGAAATCACTTGCCCGAGGCCACATTTAAAATCACTGGCAGGGCTTGGACTGCAACCCAGGTCCTGCCTCGTGCTCTCCAACCTGGAATTGCTGCTTGGCCACTTGGGGGAAAAAAAACCCCCAAAAATCCTTAAATTTTTCCAGTTGCTTGGGTTTTATATGCAGATTCTTATGCAAAACCTCCCTGGTTGTATAAATGGCTCCTGGCTTCTAATTAAGAGCTGCTTGAAAGTTAAATACTGTTGGCAGACCTGAATAATTTCTAATTTCCATCACACTTTCCCCGAATGACCCCTTAATAGGGATAATGCTGCGAGATCATTGCTTAGGAGTGTGTTATCTCCAGGAAATGCCGGGTGCAGGAGGGAGGAATGTTCTCAAGATGCTGCTTGTGAACATTCCCATCTGCAGCAGGTCCCCAGGGGGCTTGGAAAAGCCAGAGCCAACACTGCCCTCCTGTTATTCACTTGCATCTCCTCCTTCCCTGTTGTCCTGCTGGGAGTCTGGGGGTGTTGGAACTTCGTCTGGAGTTCTCAGCTTCCTCAGGAGCAGTCCCAGCCCCCTCCCCAAGGGCTTTTGGTCTCTCTCCACTCTGTAATTTGGGGCATGGGCTGGAAGATGAGAGCAAAAGGCAGAACCCAGCTGGACTCACTGTCTGGAGTGGTGATTTTTAAATAAACATTAATTCCCAACAAATTAACTGCCGAGTTTTCAGCCCCTGCTGCCAGGCTATTCTTAGCCACTCAGCCAGGCTGGGCCCTCCACGAAGGGTTTTGCTTTGGTTTCTTATCGAGAGGCAAAAATTAGAAACAGCAGGAAACAGACTTTTTGCCCAGATGTGCAATTCTGTGCAGAGAGAGAGGGAAAAACTGCCCCTGGCAGAGGAAAAGGCAGGTCCAGAGATACCGAAACGGGAAACCCCGGCTGGGCCAGCCAAAGGGGGGAAGTTTCCAAAGAGGGAAAGGTTTGGGAATCACCCCTGCAAAGCCAATCTTTTGGATTGGAAAGAGAGTAGGTTTAGAGAGGATAGTGGGAAGAAACTCTTCCCTCTGAGGGTGGGGAGGCCCTGGCACAGGGTGCCCAGGGAAGCTGTGGATGCTCCATCCCTGGAAGTGTCCAAGGTCAGGTTGGAGCAGCCTGGGCTAGTGGAAGGTGTCCCTGTCCATGGCAGGGGGTTGGAATAAGATGATCTTTAAGGTCTCTTCCAACCCAAACCATTCTGGGATTCTGGCATTTATTCAAGGGATTATATTTGGGAGCACAGGGGGAAGGGAGGGGCAGGATGGGTGGTGAACTGCACAGATCCAGTGCTGCCCATCCATGCTGACAGGGCTGGGATGAAATCCTGTGCCATGCTCTCTCTCAGACACGGGACAGATCACAGGAAAGGCACATCAGGTTATTGCTTTAAAAACAACAACCAAAAAAACCCCACAATACAGATCCCTGCAGCATTAACAGACACTGCCTGCTAAATCCCAGCAAGCCTAAATGACTGTGCAGTGGATTTAACAGAGGGATTATTAAAAGCCACACTTTCCCTACATGCAGAAAGCCCTCTGGTAGGCACATCAAAATGAAAGTGCTGTTTTCCAGCACTTGTTTTCCAGGCAGGCTCAGAGGGGAGAGCCGGGGGTGATGTGGGATGCGGGAGGAATGCAGGACGCAGGGAGGGAAATTATTCTTATCAACAGAACTCGGCCCAGGAGAGCTGAGATATGCAAAAGGCTCGAGCTAATAAGCTGAGCAAACAGTGCTTAGAGGGCCATGGCCTGGCACAATTATGCAATGCTGGGTTCTTTGGTGCTGCAGGTTTGGTGGAGGGAAGCCCAGCAGGCAGGTGAGGAGCTCGGGGCCGGGGCCCTGCAGTGCAGCCCTGGGTCTCCCCACACACCCCTGGCTGGATTTAAGCCCCTCCTTAAGAAATTGCACAATTATTGCAAAGTTCAGAGCGAAACTCTCGAGGCACTTACTCATACCCTGAACTATTCTGTTTTCCAAGCCCTCCAGCCCACTGGGAAGCACGGTTGGATGAGTTAAGGTTGGATGAGTTAATGCTGCGGCTCGTGCTGCATCCCCCCCTGGAGCGAGGACTCTCCCTGCAAAGTGTGGCTGTGATTCCTGGCTGGGATACAAAGGCTGTGGGAAGGACCACGTGCACCTTCAGGCATGGGAAAAACAAGGGCCACTGGGCTGCTGAGGGATGTTGGATGCAGGGCACACACAGGGAGCTGCTGCGCTGATCCGGCGGCTCCACAGCAAAGGTGTCACCGTGGCTGGGTCCCTTTGTGGCTGTGGAAAGCCACGGGGGAGAGGCCACGGCCAGCAGGGAAATGCAGGTGGGTAGTGCATGTGGGGAGGGTGATTTTGGGGCAGTTATTAAATGTGGCCCCTCTTCCCCAGAGCACTTTATCAGTGTAACTCAGCACGGCATCCTGTGAGCCGGTGACTGCCCAGCATCACCAGGGACACCCAGAGTGTCCCTGTCCCCATCCCCACGTGCCTTCCCAGCCCTGAGCCTCCCGGAGCAGAGCTGTTATTCCCACCAGACCCACCCCAGCTGTTGAAAATAGAAGCAGGAGCCCTGACTCACACTTCCCACCCTGCTTCGGAGCCTGCAGCAGTGCCCGAGGCGGGCAGCCCGTGTCCCCCTCCGTGCCCTGCCCGCTCCCTGCTCCCATGCCATCCCTGGATGGGCACAGCGGGCTGGCAGCAGCTGCCTCCGCTGATTTACCAGCCTGAGAACCATTTTCCTTACATAATGCAGGGAGGCACGTTCGGGGATCCAGCTCCCAGAGGAGTTTCCCACCCGGCACGGCCCTGGTGGGTTCCGTTCGCCGCGCGCCAGGAGCGGAGGTACCGAACCCCCCCCGCGGGTCTCTCTGCCCCTCACCATCCTCCCCATCGCCTCACTCGGACCCCAGACAGCTGCCAGGACCTACCTCCATGGCGGGCAGCGCTGGGGTGCCCCGGGGCTAGTTGGCGTGGGTGGCTCGGCCGTGTCCCCGCAGCGATGCCCGGGCAGTGCCGGCTGCCATGGCTCGCTGCCCGGCCGGGGAGAAAGCAGCAGCTGATGGCAGCGAAGTTTTGGGGGAGCAGCAGGGAGGGAGGAGGAGAAGGATGAGGATGACCCCCCCCTGCAGCCCCGGCAGGGCTGGCCCCGGGCGCTGGGGGAGCGCGGGGACGGAGGCGATGGCTCCGCCGGGATTGCCGACTCAGGAAATCTGCCGGAGCTGTTTACAGCTCCCAGCGACTGGAGCTTTCAGGGCTGTAACGCAAAACCCCCCTCTCGTCCCCGTGCCGGGATATTCACACGCCTCCAGCCCCATACGCTGCCTGGGCCCTGACGCAGGGGGTCGGGACGGGCTCCTGGCATCTGCTGTGTCACAGAGCAGCACGTACAGCCTGGCAGAGGCAGGGGGAGGGCATCCATCAGGGAAAAACCCCGGTGGAATAGACACACGGGGAAAACACAGTCATTCTGCACGGAGCTGGGCAGCCTGAGGCAGCTAAATGGAAACCAGCCACTCCTGCCAGGACCAGGAGGTTTCTTTGCCCTCGGTGGGCACTGGATGGACCTGGATCTGTCCTCTCCCGTGGAGGGAAAGGCACTGACCCGATTCTGCCACGGGAGAAGGTGCAAGGCACAGAAAACACACCCAGCTGGCTGACCAGATATAGGTGTTGGAGATTCACGTGCAATTCAAAAAGATATTAAATGGGATGTCTGAAAAGCAAGCGGGGACGAGCACAGGCTCGGGTACAGCAGAAGCCAGTGGCAGTCTGGAGTCACCCCCTGGGCACTGCATTTATTCCTGGGCCAGCAGAGCTGCTGAGGAGCCAAAGGGCGAGAAGCAGACCTGGAGCTTGAGTGTTTGACTCACCCCAGACCCGTGGGGCTGCACGGAACAGGGTTGAGGGATCAGGCCTGGATAAGAGTGATTGAAGGAAGCAGAGCTGAAGCCCAGAGCTGTGCCAGACCAAAGCCTTGCTGATGCTGAAACCTCAAACCCACAGTGGCCACAGACACGGGGCTAACTGGGACAAGTTCCTTTGCAGCTCTCTGCTTTAGTTATTCCTCAAAAAAAAAAAAAAAGCAACGAGGCAACAAGAGCTTAGGGAGTATTTGCAGCCGGCCGTGGAGCGGAGCAGGCCGGAGCGATGAGCTGACCGTGACCTAGATCCATGTGTAATGGGGAAGCCTGTGCTGCTCCCACAGCTGAGCCGGCCCAGCACTGCTCAGCCTTGTGCCCTGCATGGCCTCCCAGGCTGTCCCACAGCCATCTGTGCCCTGCAAGTGCAGCCTGCCACGCTGGAGAGCAATGCTGCACCCCGAGCTGTGCTGCTTGAGACCTGGGCAATGCCAGGCCCTCCTGGACCAGCACTGGTGCCTGTGCTCCAGCTCTCCGGGCACCACTGGGTGCCAGGAGCGGGGAGAAGGCAGAGCTGGAGCAGCCTGGCACGGCCCAATCCGTGATGTGAAGCTGCCAACACACAGCTCAACACCAACAACTAAAATCCTTGCCCACTTCCAGCCCGGGCTCCCACCGCGGCGGCACCGGCACCGACCATCCCGAAAGGCACAGAGAGAAGAGCAGATTCCCTGGAAAATTAAACCCAGCAGGAGCAGAAACCAGCTGTGCCTACCATGTGGTGCTCAGCCAGGCCGGGGAAGGGTGAGGACAGGGCAGAGCTTCCTCCTGGTGCTGCACGGACGCTGTGGGGCCGCAGGGAAGGGCCGGAGCCCGCGGTGACGCCGCGGCGCTGCCCACGGGGACGGCGCTGGCAGCACACGGGGCTCCTCGCCAGCCTGGGTAGGAGCAGTGTGTCTCCCGTGGGCTGGTACTGCTGCTCAGCCGTCCCCCTGAGCCCAGAGGGTGGATTCAGCAGCCTGGCCAAGCCTCGGGCCGTGGATGCCTCGGGCATGACACGGGGCAGATGAGGAGGAACGGTCAGCTCGGGGTTGGTATCTCTCATAGCATCACTTCTCCTTTTAGCACAGGAGTCAGAGGTCACTTCCCATCACTCTTCTGCCGTCTCAGCAGGGCAGGAACATTACCCAGCTGCACAGGACACTGTGCAAAGCACTCTTCCTGCTCCAAAATCTGCTTTCCACTTCCCTCCTTTAAGGCTGGCCCCGAAACCCATCTGCATCCCTCAGCGGTTTTTGGGGCTGCCAGGCACTGCCCTGCCCTGGTGCTGTGACACAGCCCACCCAGCAGTGCCCCCCACAAACCCTGCCTGACCTGCTGGGCTGTCCCTGGCCTGGGGAAGGACAGAGGAACATGGATTTCCCCAGAGGATGCTGATGGAACGAGGACTTGATAAAGGCTGGGATGTTCAGGATGAGACTGTGCAGGAATTAGTGTTCCCTAATTCCACACCACATCCTCCAGGCTGGGGACTGTCCCCTGCGGCCTGGGCTTGCAGGTCACACCTCTGCAGGGATGATTCAGTGACCAGCCCTCCTGGGTGAAGCTATTCAGGGCCCTGGAGAATATTTAGAAAAAAATTCCCGCTGTTGTTTTTGCTGGAGGGAATAACCCTGGGGGCTCCAGCAGTTGTGACCCAGCCCTAAACCCACCAGCAGCTGGGTTCCACACCTCCAACAGGGTGTTTGTGCAGCCAGGAGGGATTTTTGGGAGCTTTTGCACGGAGGATTTGAGGGGGAAGCAGGGAGAGGTGAGGAGTCCCAAGGCAGGACCCTGCTTTGCTCATCCCGACTCAGGAGGGTCAGGATGACACATCACACCCCAGCCCAGCGGCAGGGATGGCTGGGAGACATCCCAGCACATGGACATGAACCCTGCTCCCCAAACCCTGCACCCTGGGCATCCATCCCACACACCAACAGACCCCAAATCCCACGGGATCGTGGCGCTGGTAGCGCTGCCTGACGGGAGCAGGAGCTGCTGGTGGGCTGGAATCAGCAGCCATATGTCAGCCAGGCTGGGGAACACGGTGTCTTCAGCACGGGGTGAATCAGTACCACAGTCTGATATTCTTCTCCTGAATTAATTAAGCAGCAATCTCGCCTGCCTTTGTCTTCACAGCTATTATCTGCTTGTTGCAAAGTGCTCCTGGAAGCACCATCCCGATGGGAGTGTGGGAACGAGTTCCCACCGCCCCCCCCTTGGCTCGCAGACTCATTCCCCTGCCACATGTGGGGAGGTGGAGGTGGGGAGGTGGGAGCTCCCCTGGGCACAAAGGCTCTCACAACTCCAGCTTTGGGATGGCCTGGTGGGAGCTCAGTTTGCAGCCAAGGTCAGTAATTCCCCCTCAAAACCCTGGGCACTTGTAGGGTCTCTGCACCCCGGTGCTTCCCAGCTCACCCCCCTGGGATCCAGGTGCCCAAGGGATGCCCAGCCACGGGGCTGAGGGCTGCAGGGAGGGCAGCTTTACACCACCATTGCCTCTTTTTCCCTTTTGCAGCCACCACTGGCCTGTTCTACCTCCTTCCCTGGGATTTCAACACCAGAACTCGCTGGGAGTTTGGGTGGGAGGGGAGGACGTGCTTTGCCTCTGCCAGCAAATCCTCCCGAAGAGATGCACGAGACTTCACCGACGCATGGATGTGCTGGCTCCGGTTCCCAGCTGGGGAAACTGAGGCAGGGAACAAGGGAAACCCCCTGCCTGGGAAACTTCTGCCTGGGGTGGATGTGGGGACAACCACAGGTGGGTTGTGCAGAGTCCCCGTCCCTGTCCCAGTTGTGGACTGAGACCAGTCCTGGGAAACCGGAGCTGTAGGAGGGAGAAACCCCATCCTCCCCCTGGAACTGAAGGCAGCTGGATGCCAGGAGGGCTGGAGGGAGCCCAGGGCTGAGCTGGACGTGCCAGAGAGCAGATGCCAGGGCAGGGACAGTGAACTTTGCCTGCCATCCCCAAGCTGCCCCGGTGAAGGCTGAGCTGTCCCACAGCCCCTCAGCCACCCCAAACCCCTCTGCCCCCACAGGCCACAGCCATCCCAGGGGGGTGCCCAGGAATTCCAGGTTTCTCCCTGCTGCCTGTAATCCGTCTGGCCCTGATATAGCCACTGACCCGGGGGGAATCTAAATTTAGAGGGATGAATCCCGCCCTGTGTCCAGAGGGTTGGTGCCCTTGAGGCAGCAGGACAGCAGGGTTGGGGGTGTAAGGACAGGTCCCCCCTGCAAGGCAGAGCCCCAGGACACTGCAGACCCTCTCCTGCAGGGCTGGGGCAGGGAGAGGGCCGTGGGGAGAGGAGATTGGAGCAGGGAAACAGCCCGTTTGGGTTGTGATCCCATAAATAAGTGTGGCTCACGGCCGGTGGGAGCCCGAAGCTGAGACACGGCACAAAGCCCCCCTGCTCCCCCCGTTCCTCCAGCGTCTCACAGGAGAAGCATCTGCTCCGGGAGGCCAAGGCGGCCGCGGGAGGGGCCCGGGGGGGGCCACGCGGGCAGCGGTGGCAGCTGGCGCTGTCACTTGCCGAGGGACACCGAGGGCAGCGAGCCCGACCGGGGTCCGGCCCCTCGCACCCCCCGGGGGACGCTCGGCGGGTCCGAGCCGCGCTGAGCACCGGCACTCGTGACACTTGTGATGGACCCTTCTCCTCGTGGGACGCGGGGAGAAGGCGGACAGACGGACGGACAGACGGACAGACGGACGGACGGACGGACGGACGGACGGACGCAGCGCTGCGGTAACGCCGCCCTCTAACGGCCACCGGCCCCGCCGCTGCCCCCGCGCCGCTCCCCCCCCTCCCCGGGGGGACCCCCCGTGCCCTGCACATGGGGGGGCTCACCTGCACATGGACCATCCCGCAGTCCCCGCAGGCGTCCGCGCAGCTCCCCGGCAGCACCAGGCACAGAACCCCGCGGCCGCCCCGCTCCAGCTCCGGCGGCCCCGCGGGGGGCGAGGCTCCCCCCGGGATGCTCTGCCCCGCCAGCACCGGCGCTCGGCTGCGAGACCCGCTGGGAGCCTGCGGGGAGACCCCGCCGGCCGCGGGGATGGGGGGCTGCGGGGAGACCCCCCCGTCCCCCCACAACCCCCGGCGCCGGGGCCTCGTCGTCCGTGGCAGGCGGTAATTCCCGTGTGCCCGCCCCTGCCGGCGGCCTGGCGGGTCACCAGCGCCGGGATTAGGGAGATCAGGAGAAAGCTCCCGCTCCCGCAGCCTCCCCCCGGCCCCGCCGCTGTCACCGCCGCTGTCACACGTGCCACCGGCGCGTCCCGGTGTGTCGGGCACATGGACAGCGATGTGCGCCCCGAACGTGCCACCTCGGCCCAACAGGAGAGCCGCGGGAGGGGAGGGGGGTTTGGGATCCAGGGATGCTCCCGCAGCTCGTGGGTGAGCGGCGACCTCTGAAGCGCAAACCAGAGACACACACGGGCTCCCGGAGCAGCGCCGGCAGCCAAACCCTCAGTGCCGAGCTGCCAGCAGGAGGCAGAGGATGTCCGAGTCATCCCAAACTCATCCGAGTGATCCCAAACTCATCCAAGTCATCCCAAACTCACCCGAGGGATCCCAAACTCATCCAAGTCATCCCAAACTCATCCGAGTGATCCCAAACTCATCTGAGTCATCCCAAACTCATCCAAGTCATCCCAAACTCACCCGAGGGATCCCAAACTCATCTGAGTGATCCCAAACTCACTCGAGGGATCTCAGACTCATCCGAGTGATCCCAAACTCATCCGAGTGATCCCAAACTCACCCGAGGGATCCCAAACTCACTCGAGGGATCCCAAACTCACTCGAGGGATCTCAGACTCATCCGAGTGATCCCAAACTCATCCGAGTGATCCCAAACTCACCCGAGTCATCCCCAACACACCCACGCACACGAGGTGGGCACAGGGGGTGGAAGGCTGGGGAGGGGGGTGGAGGAAACCACGGAATACACACTCCAGGTGGACATCACAAAGCAAAGCAAAGCCTTGTGGCACAGGTGACAGTCCTCTGCTGGCCCCGGGTGGGGGTGAGCCCTTGGCTCCCCAGGGCAGCACAGGGGGGCACACGAGGCACCTCTCGGGGTACACCACGAGCCCTGGTCGGAACTGGCACCCAGCACCGAATTCCCAGACTGTTCCATGGTCCCCCTCCAGCCACCCCAGCTGCTCCCTGCCACCTGGAGAGAATTAAGGGGTTCAGGGGGGAGGAACTGTGTGTGCCAGGACCTATATGGGTGGAAGGTGGCCTGGTGCCATCAGGGACCAGGGGGTGAGGAGCCACGGCAGGTAAAAGGGAGAACTGCAGGAACTTTATCAAGAAAAAAAAAGAAAAGGGAAAAAAAAATCACTAGGCACTTGCTGAGGGATCCCATGAAGGATTCATCCAGTGCGGGCTCCTTATGCAATGGGGGGGAAAATCCAGCATGACATCTTTTGGGGGGAAAATGGCCCTTTCCCAGGAGCCCCTGAGGGTGAGACAGGGAGGAGGTGTCAGATCCCTGAGGACAAGGCAGGAGCGATGCCAAGCAATCCTGGCCCAATGTCCCCCCCCTCCTGGGGGTGCTGGAGCCCAGGGCACGGCCACACCAGCCATCCCTGAGGAAAAGGAGCTGGTTTGCTGCGGGCAGGAGGCTCCTGAGGGCTATGGAAAAATAATCCGGCACGAGAATATCACGTAGCTCTTGTTTCTCTAAATAGGTTATTTTTCCACTGCCTCACAAAGGCCCCAGTATCTCCTCTCTTCTTATTACTCTTTGTGTCATATGCAGTTAATTATTCATCCCCTTTCTGTGCTGCCCTGGGAGTGGACATGGACCTGCTCTGCTCTTGCCTCCCTCTGGGGGCTTCTGTCCCAGCAGGATCAAAGTTTTGGCCATAACCCCAGAGGGCTCAGTGGGACTGGGCTCCTTGCAAGGCAATGCCACAGGGAAGAAATTTTGGCTCCAGTTAACAACCTGCTGCTCCTGCCCCTGTGTGGGCACTCGGCCTGTGTGCCACATTCCAGCAGGGAGGAGCAGGGGAGGGTCAGAGTGCCCTGATCTGCACACAGTAAAGGGGGGAGAGGAGGACCTGGAGGGGGCAGAGGAGGACCTGGGCAGTCATTTCTTGCAAGGCTGCTGATACAATGACGTTGTTCATCCTCTGGGCCCAGATTCCCACGTCCCAGTGGTGGCAGGGGAACAGGGCTGGCACCCGCCGCACACCACGAGCGTCAGCTGCAGCTTGGCACTGCCACTGCCCGGGGAAACAGAAAGAAAAACTATCTGGTTGAGCCTTTTTCCATTAGCTCAGAGGGCAAAAGGAGTGTCCAGGTCAGATTTCCCTCCAGGAGAGCAAGCAGAGAGGAGTGTTTGGGTGGGGGGCACGTGGGAAGCATCGCTCCCGTCCCCTGCACCCGCTGGGTGCCACTGCCTGGGGGAGCACATGGATCTGACACCCCACTGCTGTCCCACCCTGGCAGCTCTGCCCAGCCCCTGCCACCCCATGGCACAGCTATTCCTGACAAAGCCACCCAGCAGGAGCCCCCGTGGGATGCCAGAGCCTGCCTGCCCGTCTCCCCATGCCAAGCTTTGCCAACTCACGGCTGGTATATCCAGGTAAATTATAAAAAAAAAAAAAAAGAAGGATATTTCTGGCCCTCAGGGCTGCAGAGAGCAGTTTTAGAGTGGGACACCCCCTGAGCTCCAAAGGGCAAGGAGAGAAGCTGACATGGAGAATCCCACTGGCTCCTGGAGCACCTCTCCCTGCCTGCCCCGTGAACTCAATGTGCCTGCTGGGCTAATCTCAGCTGGTTCATAATTAATGGCACTAAACACTAGATGGAAACACCATCCTGTCCACCAGCTGGGCATGGACTGCTTCAAAAATCACTTTGGATGGGACAATTCACAGCTCAACCCTTACAGGTGCCCAGCACTGGGCTGCCAGGATCCCTTCAGACCCCGTGCCAGGGGTCCCATCCCACTGGCACAGAGCTCTTGCCAGGTCCTTTCTTCTTTCCTTCAAATCCCTCTCTGGGAATCAGACCAGTGCATGTCCCTGCCTTCACTTCCCCACAAGAGAAGCATCAACCCCAGCAGCTCCAGACCCGACTGGTTCCCATCTGCTGTCTGGTGCCACCAGCACTGCCCTGGGGGACAATCTCATCCCAGCAGCACTTTGGGGTGCTCTGCACCCAGCCCTGCCCCGGCTCCTCAGTGTGTTCTCACCCCAGCCTGGGGGAAGCCACAGAATCACAGAACCACTGAGGTTGGAAAAGCCCTCCAAGATCATCCAAGCCCAACTTGTGACCCCTCCCCACCTCATCACCCAGACACAGTGAGTGCCACACCCAGCCTGTCCTTGGACACCTCCAGAGATGGTGACTCCACCACCTCCCTGGGCAGCCCATTCCAACGTCTCATCACCCCTTCTGCAAAGAAATTCTTCCCAATGTCCAACCTAAACATCCCCTGGAGCAGCTTAAGACTGTGTCCTCTCGTCCTGTCGCTGAGAGGAGAGCCTGACTCCCTTCTGGCTCCCCACTCCTGTCAGAGTGGGAAGGTCCCTCCTAAGCCTCCTTTTGCCCAGGCTGAGCCCCCCCAGCTCCCTCCCTGCATCCCTACCTTATCAGCCAGGCCCTCGGTGTCCTCGGTGAGCAGGTAGACGGCCCCGCTCTCGGCCAGGAGGATGGCAGTGTCCGTGGTGGAGGAGGACCTGGGCCTGCCCTGGTGCTGATGCAGGATGGCCGTGAGGCCGCTGTCCTGGGGGGCCTTGCGCCCGAGGTGGGGGCTGCCCTTCTGGGGCTCCAGGGAGCCGCTCTTGGCGCGGCGGCCGCCGCTGTGCAGGCTCGTGCCGCGCTTGATGGAGGGCCGGGAGCGGATCTGCTGCAGCACGCGGTTGAAGGCGGTGGGCCGGGCGGGCAGGTCGTGCAGGGACACGGCGTAGGACACGCGGTGCATCTCCGGGGAACGCTCCTTCTCGTCGGGGGACTCGTGGTCGGACGCGCCGGGCGGCGGCGGCGGCGGCGGCAGCGAGTCCTGCGGGTTCTGCTGCTGCTCCCGCTCCCGCGAGCGCCGGCGGCTGTGGAACAGGTGCTTCAGGCCGTGGCCGAACATGGAGCCCTCGGACAGCTGCTGGATTTTCTGTGGGACAGAGGAGAACAGCTCCCGCGGCTGCCGTGGCATCGCCCCGCTAACGGCGCCCGCGGCTCCGAGGGACGGAGCCTTGCGCCGGGACCGAAATCGGCTCCCGATTTTGAGGGGGTAAAAAGGGCTCCTGGAGGGTTCTGGGGACCCCCCAGGCCGTCCGCAAGGGATCCGTCCCCAAGCCCTGCTGCCAGTGCTGCACTTATACCCGTGGAAAATCCTAAATATCAGTGGCAGTTTGCTGGTGCACAGGGCTGAGCACGGTGGCTCCACCAGCATTCCACGTGACAGGGGGTCTCCAATGGGCCCTGGTTGTCCCTAAATTAGCAAGAAGAGCAGAAAGACCCTCAGAGTTTGGAGCCAACAAGCTGCACAGAGACCCCAACCCCACAGGCAGAGGACACGGAGTAGCCTTTTCCTTCACTAGGAATGCCAAGGTTACTCCCAGCTTTGGAGCCTCACAGGAGCCACCTGCTCCAGGAAGGATTGGAGGGGTGGGGAGCTTTTCCCTGTGGGATTTTCCATGGTCCAGGCTGGCCTTGCCTCGCCTATGGGGGTAAAACCACAGCTCATGGCCCTGTGCCACCAAATGCAGCCCCTGAGGTGTCCCTCTCCCAGGGGTGGGAATGCTGTTCCCACGGAGCACGGGGCTGTTCCCAGGAGGGCTCCCAGGAATGGGGGTGGCCAGGGCCACACTGCAGTCATGCAATATGGATGGTGGAACAGATCCTGCTCCCGATTACAGCCCGCACAGGTTTCCCTGCAGCCACTGGATCGCCCAGATTTGCATCCCTGGCAGGTTTTGGCCGGGTGCCCTCTGCACCGTGTGCCCAGTCAGAGGGGCAGCAGCGTGGGCAGCAACTTCCAGCATCTCCAAAGGGCTCAGCAGATCCCAGATCCCCCGATCCCTGCTCCATCACGGCTGCCAGGCAGCAAGTAAAGGCTCTTGGGACACCCAAAGCTCCTCTCCCCTCCCCGAGCAGCCCCAGGAACCCGGTGGATCACAGGGCACGGGGCTGCCCTGCTGTTCCCTGCCTCGACTTTGGAGCCAGGCCGAGCATTCCCCGTTCTGAGGACGCCAATCCTGACCCTGCTGACGTCCTGGGCCACTTCACCTCCGATTTACTGTGCCAGGACTGTCCCCAGGGATGCTGGTTCCCGTGACAGCAGCTCCTGCTCGGAACCCAGCGGGAGCTGGGAGCTCTCTGCAGCCCCAGCGGGCACTTGGCAAAGGCTCCGGGAATTTTGGAAAAGCTCTGATGTTCCAGACACGACCTCCAGGAGCTGCAGGCTGAGGAGGATTTCATGGCCATACAGAAAGGACTCCTTCTCCTAAAAAATCCCAGATGTTAAAGCCACAAGGTCCAAACCCAGCAGGGCCTAATTCTCATCCCACCTGCAACGCTGACAAGGAACCAGCAACGAGATTCCCGTGTCACTAAACTCTGCAGGCAAAGCCTTTAATCCTCCCCTCAGCCATTCACAGTGAGAATATCCATCCTTTTGGGTTTTCCTGGGAAATATATAATAAATCTACGGTAGCTGAAATGCTACTTCGGGAAATAGTGATTTAAATTTTTATTCTATTTATAGAGTCTCTATGGAAACAGAGGCTGCATTAGGTAGGTAATAACACTAAACCCTCAGATTTCTCCCCTCGAGGGCATGGCAGAGCCTCAGGGGCACACTCAGCTCTTTAGAAGGTCCAAGTGAAAAGAAACAACCAACTCCCTTCCTCGAGGGTGATGAAAACAACATAAAAGTGGAGCTGGCACTGAAGGAGAAGAGGTTTTCCCAGCAGCAAACGCAGAGGTGGGAGCCAGAAGCCCTCAGGTGTTTTTGGTCCAACAGCTCCACCTGACTGAAATGAGCCTTTTAAAACAAACTCTCCTCAGGCCCTTTCCAAGTTTTTCCTGAAAGGACCTTTCAGGGGCTCTGCAGGCATGGAAAAAAAAAAAAGGGGGAGGGAAGCAAAGAGAGGAATCCCAGCCCTGCTACTCCAGGCTGGAACCCACGGGACCAACGGCTCGCAGAGCTCAAGGTTTGTCTGCATGGAGTTGTTGGGAGTGGTGGCCACAAACAGGTGATTCTGCAGAGAATCTGCTGATGTAAAAACTCTGTTTTCTCGTGTTACTCTGGGAAATTCCTGCACTTCCAAAGCAGAGGCATTTTTCTGGCACCAGACCACTCGTGGCTTGGGATGGAGTGTCTGCACGGGCTGCTTTTGGAACAGCAAAATAATAACTGAGGCAGTGGATACAGAGATCAATTTCTCAGTGTGGACAGCTGTAAAACACTGATTTTAATGCCAAAATATCTGTGTTTCTTTGGACTTTTTCATTAATGCAGCCAGGGTCTCCTGCTTGGTGGTGGGGACTTGTTTCTGTGGAGTTCAAAGGAGCAGCCCCTGCTCCATCTGCACTGAGAAGAGCTGGGAAAAAACACCATTTTAACCCAAAGCAACGTATCTTGCAGGAAAACTGTGACTTGGATGGCTGTTTTGTCTTGGCCTCTGCCCTTTGGCAACATCCCATGGGAGAGCCAGGTGCTGCCCTTGCCCACTGTGGCTCTCCTGCCACTGAAACCTCCCAGTTTCCCACTAAATGGTTTTCCAGCTCTTTCCAGCCCGACATCCAAACCTCTTACTCGGCTTTCAGACAGACACACAAGGAGGGGATCTTGTTGCCATGACCTTCTAGCACGGCCACATGCTGCGAAATCCTGCTCAATTGTTATTATTACTATTAATTATTTACATCTCTGGCCCGCCCAGAGGCTCCAGCCGAGACTCTGGGGCTCTTTGAAGCACTGCACAGACACAGGGGAAGTCCCATCCCTTCCCACCCCATCCCATCCCATCCCTCAGCACTCCTTATTTTAAGGCACAGGGGGTTCATTTCCACCCCGGACAGGGGAGGCCACAGCTCACAGCCCCCAAACAGCAGCAGGAGCCAACAGGTCCTGCTCTTCCCTGCATGGGGTTTCCAGTCCTCCTGCTGCTTCCTCCAGCTGATCCTCCTCTGGATCCCCACCAAGGGGGTCCTAAAACCCCCCAGCACCCTCCAGCCAGGCTGGGGGACAGGCTCAGAGTTGTCCCCAGGGGGTGACAGCCCCGCTGCCCCTCTCAGCCCCACCTCACAGAGCACCCCAAGCTCCCGTTCTGCCGCTCCTCCCGCTGCCAAAAAAATGCCAAGGCAAACGTGGAGCTGTTCTAAAACTGCAAATCAGGCACTCCCCCACAGGCACACTGCTCCTCCCGGGGCCAGCAGGAGGGAACAAGCATGTGACAGCCGTTAGTCATGTTGGTTCAGGCACTACCGACACGCTGGAGTGACAGGCAGCTCCCGGAGCCTCTCCCAAAAAACAGGGAATTCACTGCCCAGGTGTGGGGGGGCTCCAGACCCCTTCCGAGCTCCCCACCCCAGGTGACATTTCCAGGGTGAGATCTGTGCTGCTGGTGCTGAGAGGAGCCAGATGTGCCAGATGTGCTCCTGGGGGACCGGGGCAGCTCACGGCCGCCTCTGCCACGGCTCTCACCTCCCAAAGGACTGGGGGGATGCTGAGGGCTGAAATCCAGTGGGAGGCAAGGATGGGGATCCTGGGGGGACCAGATGTGGGATCAGAGGCAGCTGGGCATGGAGCAGCCCACACCACCACCAGCCTGTTCCTGCTGGGATGCCAGTGCAGCTTCCAACAGGGCCCCGCGCTCCCTCCCCTCCGCTGTGCCCGGCACAAACTCCAGGGAACACCAACACCCTGCCTGGGGGGAGGCTCTGCCCTCCCTGAGGGACCAGGGGGTCCTGGGGTGCAGCAGAGACCCCAGGGGTCCCTGCCAGCAGCCCCAGAGCTTTGGGTGGGTGATGCCCTCAGGGAGGTGATGGATGTGGCTGCTCCAGGGACTGCGCTGCTCCGCTGCCTGACAACAGCTCCATCCATGCCAGAGCCACAGGGGAGCCAGCTCACCTTGGCCGTGTCCTTTCAGCACCAAAATATGCCTGGAAAATTGTTCGTGCCCAGGATTAAATATAAATGCACCTCAGGGTTTAGAATAGGGGCTGGTGACCTTTATGGAGAGGAGGAATCCTCCTCATCCTCCCTGCACTGCCATGAATCCCATCGAGGGGTCTCCACCCCCACATCCATCCCCCTGGGATCTCCAAAAAAAATAAACCAGCTGAGTGGGAGGAAATGGGAGGTTCATGCTTCACTCCATCCCCTTCAGCCACCCCTGTCCCAACCCCATTGCTCCCAGTTCTGGGAAGTGAAGTCCTGTGGTGGGGCCTCCCCTTGTCCCTCATCTCCCTCCTCCTCAGGAGGGGCTCCCCAGCTCCACAAAGCCCAGGGGAAGCATTTTGTCCATGGATGTGGGGTTTGGATCAGGCCCTGAGGAGCGGGAAGAGCTTAGGCCAATGTCTCTGGATTCCTGCTGATCTTGGCTTTCAGGTTCAAAGGCAGGAGCCACGAAGACCAGGATCATGAAACTGGAGATGGGAATGATGTCAGGCTTCAACTTTCAGCCCTTGGCCAGATCAGACCACTGGGGAGAACAAGAGAGAGACCCAGGGGAAATACTCAGAGGTGCTTGGGGACAGTGGGCGTGGGACCAAGTGGTGCTGGGACACCCTGGCAGCCACGAGAGGCTGGATGTCTCCTTCTGCAGTGCTCTGCATGGATCCAGTCACTCTGCTGCAGAGCACAGCAATCCCTGCCACCTGCTGTATTGTTGAGCAGAACTCTGTGTCACACATCAGCCCTGCTCCTTGCCAGAACTTATTTTTTCCCTCTTTTCCCCTAATGGAGCCCTCGCTGGCGGCAGAGGAGCGGGAGCAGGGCTGGGGAAGGGAGAGCTGCCACGCATCTGCCGGGGTTCAGGGATGGAGATGACACAAGGCAGCCTCTTGTTTCCAGCTTGCCAGCTCAAATCCATCTTCAGCTGGGCAGCAAAGGAAAGTTTCCTCTGCTCCACGGGGAGCTGAGGCCGTCGGTTTGGTGGGTGGCACCACGCCAGCCTGGGCACAGCAGAGGGACCAGCTTGGACCCACCCCACTGTGCAGCTCCAGAGGGGGTTTGGGGCTGGAAAACTCTCAGATTATACTAAAGATGCCCCTAATTGTAGCAGCAGGAGGTGAAGTGGCTGCTCGTGGTGGCTGTGGCAGAGCCCCACGGAAGCTGCGGGCAGCTCCCGGGCACAGCTTCCCATCTGCTCTGCCCAGTGAAGCGAGTCTGAGAATTTATTCCATGCAGGTAATTAATTGCTGAGCTACAGGCGCGTTAGAGGTGAGCACTGGAAGCAAACCTGCAGCAGGGTACCACGCTCAGGTCGATAAAATCAATGGGCATTTGGCCACGGCCGGGGCTGCCGGCGGGGTGAGGCTGCGGAGCTGCCTGAGCTCCAGCTCCAGCTCCAGGCTGGATGTGCTGACCCAGGAATGCTTGGGGTGCTGCTCAGAGCCATCTGCCCCACGCTCCCACCCCTTCCTGACCCCCCTGTGCAGGTGAGAAGGGCCCCGGGTGGGATGGAGAAAGGACAGGGGGTGATGCTGAGGGATGATGTGCATGGGAAACACTGCCCTGGCTAAGCCAAGCTGAGCCTCCTCAGGGTGAGGATGTCCCAGCTTTGCATGGCCCTGAGCTCCACATCCCCATGGAGCACAGAATCATGGAGTCACAGAATGCTTTGGGTTGGAAGGGGCCTTAAAGCTCATCCAGTTCCACAGGCAGGGGCACCTTCTACTAGAGCAGGTTCTCATCCAACCCGGCCTTGGACACTTCCAGGGATCCAGGGGCAGCCACAGCTTCTCTGGGCAACCTGTGCCAGGGCCTCCCCACCCTCACAGCCCATGGATGTGCCCTGCCCTGGCTCGGGGCTCTCCCTTCCAGCTGTTTTTTGTACCCCACAACAGCAGAGCCCAAACAGCCTCGGGAGCAGGAGCTGCTGCTCGGACATGGAGGGAAAGGCCTCGTGTGTCACATCCTGCAGCCAGAGGGCTTCTTGTGCTTAAAGCAGCCAAGTTTTCTCCTGTAGGAACGGGGGTTTTAATCCCTGGTGCCTGTCTGGAAGGGATGCCTGTAGCCACTGGCAGCCCTGGACCTGCTTTTTGGCTTCCACATGACCTTGACCATGTTGGGGAGACCTTCTAGGCTGAGCAGCCAGGTGGGGTGTCCACAGCAGGGGACTCCACCCTGCATCCCAGGCTGCCCATGGGTGCCAAGGGACATCTCCCACTTTTTCCAGGCCTTTTTCAAACCAGGGAATGGAAGCAGCACCTCTGGACCACCACTGTGTGACCACCACGGTGTCACCACAGCGAACCCGCGGCCGCTGCAGCGCCTGGAAACCCCCAAGTTCCAGGGGTTTTCTTGCAGGGAATTCATCCCTGCAGGATGAAACCCCACCGTGCCCTCGCCGGCGGGACCCTGTTGAACAGCCGGGGGGGTTGGAGCTCCTCCTGCTTCCAAACCCGCGGGAATTTTCCGCCCGATTTCCCACGGGACCGCCCCATCCTCCTCCTTTCCTCCCTCGGGATCGCCTCCTTCCCTCCCGCAAGCGCTGCGGTGCCGCGGAACTTGTTTTCCTCCCTGACCGGACCCAGCCCGAAGGCCCGGGAGGAGCAGCCTCGGGGCCATTTCTACACCGTCACTTCCCGGTGCCGCAGCCCCGGATCCTCCCGGAGCGTCCCCCCCGCACCGGGCAGGGATGTACCGGGCTCTCTGCGGGGGGACAGCCCTGTCACCCCTGCCCGGGACCACCCTCATCCCGCCAGCTCCTCATCCCAGGAGCATCCTCATCGCAGGACCATCCCCATCCTGGGTCCATCTCCATCCCTGGAGCATCCTCATTTAGGAGCATCCTCATTTAGGAGCATCCTCATCCCAGGAGTATCCTCATCCCAGGACCATCCCAATCCTGCGACCATCTCCATCCCAGGGGCATCCTCATCCTGGACCATCCCCATCCCAGGAGCCTCCCCATTCCAGGACCGTCCCCATCCCTGGAGCATCCCCCATCCAGAAGCATCCCCATAACAGGAGCATCCCCATCCCAGAATCATCCTCATCCAGGACCCTCCCCATCCCCGGAGCACCCTATTCCCAGGATCCTCCCTACCCCAGCACCGTCCCCATCCCCGAAGCACCCTCCTCCCGGGATCGCCCCCGTCCCGGAGCCACCCCGTACCCTCCAAGGTCACACCTGTGGCAGGGTCGGCACCGTGGGGTGGGGACGGCGGCCCCCCCCGAGCTCCACCGCACGGGTGACCCCGCGGGGCGCTCCGCATCCCATAGGATGCTCCATAGGATGCTCCAGCGGGATCCTCCCGCCCAGCCCGTGTCCCAGCGGGACGTCCCCGCCGCTCACCTTCAGGTCGGGGGGCTTGGAGCGCTGCGGCGGGACAGCGCCCGCCTCGGGGCTGGCCGCCGCCGCCTCCCCGGCCTTGCCCTCCATGCCGCCGTGCCCGGGCGGCGGCTCCGCCGCGGGATCGTCCTCGGGCTGCTGC
>NW_020884933.1:2808884-2808949 GCF_003945725.1 Corapipo altera
TGGGCCCCTGGGTCAGGGTTTTGGGCTCCTGGCTCGGGCTTTTGGGCTCCTGGCTCGGACTTTTG
>NW_020884933.1:2808959-2822225 GCF_003945725.1 Corapipo altera
TGGGCTCCTGGCTCGGACTTTTGGGCTCCTGGCTCGGGCTTTTGGGCCCCTGGCTCGGGCTTTTGGGCCCCTGACTCGGGCTTTTGGGCCCCTGGCTCGGGCTTTTGGGCCCCTGGCTCGGGCTTTTGGGCTCCTGGCTCGGACTTTTTGGCTCCTGGCTCGGGCTTTCAGGCTGCAGAGGTTGTCTGGCTCTTACTGCTCTGCAAACTATGGATTTAAGTTTTATTTTCAAACTGGGGACAAGGATCAAGTGAATAAACCTGCTCTGGGTTAGAGGGTGGGAGGTTGTGGTGGGAAGAGGATGAGGAGCAGGACCTGGTAAAATAATGGACACAACTGCAAAATAACTGTGAATTAATGATTATTAGTTTTTTTTAAGCTCTGGGAAGTCACAAGCCTTTGCCCAAAACCCAGAGCTTTGGCCATTGCTTATTAACTTGGTGCCTGAATAACCCAAGGTGGTTGTTGGAGAATCTTTATTATATTAACAATAGTATTAATTTTCTTTATTATAACAAGAGCTCCTTGTTTCTGTACAGTGTAATGGTGTTGGACATTTCTGGTGTTCTCTGAATTGTAGTGGCTGGTAATGAAAGTTTTTTTCCCCTGTGTAACATGGAGAGTTTTTTGAGTGTCAGAGGGTTTAAAGAGCCCGGTTCTCGCTGAATTCAGAACCCCTTTTTGCCCTTCAGGTGGTATCAAACTGAGAGGAATTCTGACCAAACTGTTCTGCAGACTTTTTGTGAAACACAAAGGACCTGGGGAGTGGAGTGGAGTGGACAGGACACACTGCCCAGGGCTGGAGTGGAAAATAAACTGTGAAAAGTAAATGCAGATGTCCTGGAAACAAAACAAAGTGAAGGGTTTGCTTTTGAGGCACCTGAAAAACTCGTGGAACAGCCTGGAAAGGGAAGTGGCCTCTGGATCAAGAGCTGAAGCCCAGCCTGGGTTACTCTGCCCACAGCCAGGGCTGAGTATCTGCTGAGCTGGGTCAGCCTGGGCTGGACTTCTGGGAGAAAGAAATCCTCTTCCATCCCTCCCCTCTGCAAAACCCATCAATAAATGACTGTCACTGACCAGACTGTGGTGGCAGTAGCAGGACTTACACCTCACAGTAAGAGAAGTGAACTCAATCCAAGGGAAAGAATAATTTGCCTTCCAGCTACTGTTTATGAGGGAAAGGCAAGTCCGGTTTGCTCTGTCTGCCTTTCTGAGGGAGTCAACAAAATCCTGTCTGTTCTCTGGGGCTGCCTTGGCATGAATTGGCATCTCAGAGTGATTTGTTCAAGTGCTGGGACAATCCTGCAGCTTCAGGTCTGGCAGCTTTTGGTTCTTGGTGCTGATAACTGGCGTGTTTGCTGGAAAAACAAACTCTGGTTTAGGGGCTCGGCAGCAGGTTTTACTAAAATATGTAAGGATACCAAGGAAAAAGTCCCTCAGCTCTGCTTTCTGCTAATTGGGGTTGTTTTCTTTGTTCTGTGCTTGCAGTAATTGGAGCTCTTTGATGTAGGAACCTGAGGGGTTTGGTATTTCTTTTATTTTAGGAATTTCTGCAAGTTGAGCTACCCCCAAATCTAGAGCATCCCCAGAGGTTTGGGCAGCAGCTGGAGTGTTACACCAGTGGTGTGTGCTGGGGGAGAGCCCTGGGCTCTGCTGCCTCCATAAATAAGGGGGTTTTATAGGGATGAGATCACGTGGAATCCCGAAATGGTTTGGGTTAGAAGGGACCCTAAAGCTCATCCCATTCCACCTCCTGCCACGGGCAGGGACACCTTCCACTGGTCCAGGTTGCTCCAAGCCCTGTCCAACCTGGCCCTGGACACCTCAGTTGGTAGAACTGTGCTAATCATAAGTCTTGTGGTGACCAAAACCTCCTGCAGGTCCTGAGCAGCAGCACAGCAATGGGAGGGTTTCTCTGCAAACCCTCAGCATTTGCAGTAAGAGGCTCTGGCCATGTTTAGGTTGTCCTCACGTAGCACTGGAACAGAAAAGACAAGTGATGCTGGCACAGGATCCCTGGAAAAGGGATGAGTCAACGCTTGGGGCTTCTATAGATTCCATAAATCCAAGCTCAGCCTCTCCTGCCAAGCGTTTGGCTGAGTTTTGAGCTGAGCCTTGGTGAGAGACGTCCTTGTTCTTGGACAGGCCTCCTTTCATGCCGCGGCTCACGGGATCCACGCGCCCCAGGACTCCCCCGAGCCCTGGGTTTGAAGTGTTCATCACATGTCTCCCAGTGATTACAGTCCATGGGTCCAGGATGTACCCCCAGCTCCAGTCCTTGGCAAGAGCCCTGTCCAGAACAGGAGCTGCTCGTGGACACGCAGGGATATCACTGCAGCTCTCCAGGCAGCAGGTTCTGAACCTCCTTTGTGGTGGGAAACACAACCTGAGTTCGTGTTGGGATCTGTGGCACCAGCTGCTGAGTTCTTCAGGAGTGTTTGTACCCTGTGTCTTCAGGAATTTAGGCAGTAATCCTCTCTGCAGTGCAGGATCCACACCAATACCTCCAAGGGGTGTCAGGATGGTGCTAGATCTGCTCAGTGGTGCCCAGTGGCAGCGTGAGGAGCAACAGCCATAAACTAAAACATGACAATTCCACCTTAACATGAGGCAGAACTTCTTTGCCTGGCGGTGGCAGAGCCCTGGAACAGCTGCCCAGGGAGGGTGTGGAGTCTCCCTCTCTCTCTCTCTGACATTCCAAACCCCCCTGGATGAGCTCCTGTGCCACCTGCCTGGGCAGGGGGTTGGACTGGGTGATCTCCAACCCCAACCAGTCCTGCCACTGTGCAATTTGCTTCAGGTTTGGGACCCTGAGGTAGCTGTAAAATGGCCAGTGATGGACAAACACAGGGTTAAAGCCACTGCCATGACCTGGGTGCCTTGATGGTGCACTGGGTGAACTGGGACACAACTAAATCCAGGGTTTGGTGCCAGGTCTGTGCTTCACGTGCTTGGGATATCTCAGGGTGACATAATGGGAAATTTGAGGCTTTGTTACTGGTGCTGCTCCTGGGAGGAACTTGTTGAATAAATGCTGATCACAGGCTGTGGGTGTGAAAAAGGAAGAGGAGGCTCCAGGGAGAACTTACAGCAGTTTTCCAGTGCTCCAAGAGAGCTGGAGAGGGACTTTTCACAAGGGCAAGGGGGAATGGCCTAAAACTGAAGGAGGGAAGGGTTAGATGGGATATTGGGAAGGAATTGTTCCCTGGGAGGGTGGGGAGGCCCTGGCACAGGTTGCCCAGAGAAGCTGTGGCTGCCCCTGGATCCCTGGAAGCATCCAAGGCCAGGTTGGAGCAACCTGAGCTAGTGAAAGGTGTCCCTGCCCAGGGCAGGGGGGTGGAATATAATCTTTAGGATCCCTTCCCAGCCAAACCAGTCTGCAATTCTATTTATAAATCCATGCTGGGCCTCAATAATTTCGGTTAAGCTGCTGTATTTCAATCATTTTCTCTCATTAAGTGCCCACAAAGCCAGAGCCTGCCTGGGGTGGGGAGAGGCAGCTCTGCCTCCTCTCTGCTCTTCAAAAGCCTCTGCAGAGAAGGCTGTGCCTGTGCAACCCTCCCTGAATTGCCTTTTTTTCGTGCTTGGTAGCTGAAGGGCGAGTCTGGATCCCAGCAGAAGGTTCAGGAAATGTTCCCAGATCAAAGAAATTCTTTATCTTGTAGATGAAGGCTGAAATGTGCTATTTGTGGGTTTTTGCAGATCCTTATCTTGTGTGAGCTCCTGGCCAGCTTTGGCCCTTTGGTCACTTGATGTGGCTGCTCTGTCAGGCTGTGGATCTTGAAAGGCTTGTTTAAGGAACAGTTAGAAAGAGCCAGTCCCACTTCAGGGAGTGATTTCTCTCTTAACCTTTCCCAAACTTGGCTTTTGGGGGTCAGCAATCAGGGGTTTGCAGGGCAGAATTGCAGGAGAGGGGTTTGCTGAGCCACCTTAGTGTTGGGGTGGGAAAAACCTCTCCAACAGTCTATTTTCAGATGGAAGGTTTGAAGAAAAAGTAAATTTTATTCAGGATGTTAAAGAAGCCTTAAACTGGTCTAAGACACAAAGAACTACATGTGGTGCTGCTCCAAACTGGCCTGATTTTAATTAAACCAGAGGGATGGAGTGCTGTCAGTGAGGAGCAGAATGTGCTGTATGCTCTCTTTAATTTGGTTTGTAGTGTTGAGGAGTATCTTGGTACATGGGAGTATCTTGTTTTCCTGGGGCTTGGAGATGCTGAAACGATTTTGGCTGCCAGAACATGACTCATTAGAAGAATTTTAATAGCCCTGGTGAAACAGGACCTTCCCTGTCAAACCCCAGTTGCTGTGTTGTAGTTAATTCTCTCTTTAAACTGCTGCTCTTGCCAGTTTGTCCCCTCTCAGGGCAGTTGTGGTGGTTTGAAATTGGTGTCAAATTGAAACTCTGGCAGGTTTGGGGGCCTGGTGCCTCCATTTGCCATTCCATTCTTGGTGCCTCTGGGTCTGGACCGTGACCCAGCCCTGGCTGTGGTGCAGCACCAGCTGTCTTGTGTTCCTGAAGTGCAGCACATGAGGGATTTGTTTGTATCCCTGTTTTTTGTTCTCCCAGAGCTATTCCATTGCTGTGCATCAGGGAACACAGAGCTGCTCAGGCTGAGTGTGGGCAAAGCTCTGTTTGGGACTTGTAAAAGACCAGAGAAGCTGAACCCAGTCCTGAGCCTGAATTAGTGCAGGGAGTTGTTCCATCCCTCTGAGCTTGGAATTCTTAGGCCATGATGCTGCAGTTGGTGCTGGCAGATGAGTAAGGAGGGTGATTACAGGGAGTCCTGCTCTGGAGGAGATACAGATGTTGAGTAACTTCCTTTTGCAGCTTAAAATGACAATCTGTCCAACTGGGCCTGTTTGGTTCAGCTGGACAGGTCAGGGAAGGTGTTTGCTCTTGGTGCCTCCAGGCAGTGAAGCTGTTGTTGTGTCTTGGGCTGCTCCAGAACCTTCTGGCTCTTGGCAGAGTGTCTTCCCTGCCCAGGCTGCTGGGAGTGGGGCACTTTCTGGAGGTGCTGTGACTGTTGGTTGTAGGGAATTGCTGGCAGAGGCTGTTCCTTCTCCTGCTGTGCCTCAGCAACCTTGGTCTTGTCTGCTTGATGTACAGAGGCAGTTTTGCAGGAATGCCTTTCCCCGAGGCCAGGACAGAGGGTTTGCTGCTTTAATGTCAATATTCCTAGATTTTGGTCAACAGGCTTGTACAGTGGCACTCTTGGGATTTGGTAGATGTGAAGGATCTGATGTTTTGAAGTGTGGGTGGAACTGTCACTGATTCAGAGCTGACTGAATTTATTTCTGATATGGGACAGGAATGTTCTGTAAAGCCAAGCCATAAAAATATGGGAAGAGCTGGCCTTAGTGACCCACTGGGTCTCCTGGAGCTCCTGATCAAGGGGAAACACTATTCCAGCCCCAGATGGGGTTAAACCTTTGTTTTGACCTTGACAACTGTTTTGTCTTCACTTTTTGGGCCTTCCACGAGTCTCCCACTAACCTGCTGAAGAGCTCTGTGTGGGCTCTTTCCAGTGGAATAGAATCATGGAATATCCTGAGCTGGAAGGGACCCACAGGGATCGTCCAGGACACCCCAAAATCCCACCCTGTGCCACGTGCTGGGGAGAACAGTGACAAACTGCTCCTGTGGCTTTGTGGGAATGAACCTGCTGGCGGTGCAGCAGGAATGCTGAGTCACTGCCACGGATTCCAGGGCGCAGGGGCGGATTCCTGGTGCTCTGTGGGGCAGCAATGCCTGAGCTTTTGCCTTCAGCTGGCTCAGAAGGGGGTTGGAGGGACAAGCCTCACCTCTCTAACTCAGCCTGTCCTCGGTTCCAGGGCAGAACTTCATCTCCTTCCCCCGGCACGAGGAGGAGCATCTCCAGCGCTCGGTGAGCTGGCACCCCTGCCTGCTCATCCTGGGCCAGAACTGCAGTGCCAAGTGCCAGCTGCTCAACATCCTGCTGGGGGAGAAGCTGCTGCCCACCACCAAGATCAGCAACGAGGAGAACTGCAAGAGGCGGCGGATCCGCTTCACGCACGGGAGCCAGACCCGGGTGAGCCTGGCCCTGCCCCAGCAGTACGAGCTGGTGCACGTGCTGGCAGCACACAGGGGGCACTGGGACACCATCCCTGAGGAGGACCTGGAGATCCAGGGGGACCCCGAGGACCCTGCCCACCGCATCGCCGAGCTGGAGGTCATGCTGCCCTACTCGCTGCTCAAGGTAAGGGTGTCCCTCGGTGTCCCTCGGTGTCCCTCGGTGTCCCTGCCCCATCCCCGGGGGATTTACAGTCCCTGATGAAGCAAACAGCCAGGCAGAGAGGGGCCTGGGAGTTTGGATTGACAAGAAGCTGAACACGAGCCAGCAGTGTGCCCAGGTGGCCAAGAAGGCCAATGGATCCTGGCCTGGCTCAGGAACAGTGTGGCCAGCAGGGCCAAGGAAGTGATTCTGCCCCTGGACTCAGCACTGGTGAGGCCACCCCTGGAGTGCTGTGTCCAGTTCTGGGCCCTCAGCTCAGGAAGGACATTGAGGGGCTGGAGCAGGTCCAGAGGAGAGCAACGAGGCTGGGGAAGGGACTGGAGCACAAGTGCTGTGAGGAGAGGCTGAGGGAGCTGGGGCTGTTCAGCCTGGAGAAGAGGAGGCTCAGGGGAGACCTCCTCACTCTCTCCAACTCCCTGACAGGAGGGGGGAGCCAGGGGGGAGTTGGTCTCTTTTCCCAGGCAATGATCAGCAAGACAAGAGGGCTGGGTCTTCAGCTGTGCCAGGGGAGGTTTAGGTTGGAGATTAGAAAGAATTTCTTTCCAGAGAGGGTGCTCAGCCATTGGAATGGGCTGCCCAGGGAGGGGGTGGATTCTCCATCCCTGGAGGTTTTTAGGATAGGACTGGATGTGGCATCAGTGCCATGGGCTGGGAACCACAGCGGGGTTGGATCCAGGGTTGGACTTGATGATCTCAGAGGTCCCTTCCAACCCAGCTGATTCTATGATTCTATGAATTGCTGCCACCTCTCAGGCAGAGGGGTTCCCTTAATTAAAGAGAAGCTGGAGTCTGGTGTTAGGGCTGTAACTGGACATCACTGTCTGTGCTGACGTGCTTTTGTTTCAGTGTTGAGTCACAGAATCAATCAGGTTGGAAAAGACCTCTGAGACCGAGTCCAGCCTTTGACTCTTGGCATTATCGTTCCTCTGTCATGCTTCCATCCCTCTCAGGAGCCAAGCTTGGAATTCCAAGTGTCTTGGAGTTCCAGGATCGTTCAGAGTTGGCTTTGCTGTCCCCTGGCAGCCAGCAGCTGTCACATAGAAGGGTATGGACTTCATCTCTGTCCTGAAGAGCTCATTGTCAGCACAAAGCTTCTTCATTCCAGCCTGGCTCCCTTTGGGAGAGGAGAGGCTTTTTGTATCTCTCTGCTGTCCCTGGAAGCTGCAGGTGGTAAGAGCAGGAAGGTGGGAGTTGATCCCAGTGCTGGTTCTAACACTGGTTGTGTCTTGCTTTGTGACTTTGCTTTTGCTGGTCCCTAAAATCTGTTCCTGTTCTGGAGTGTTGTGGTTTGGTGCTTACAAATATCAGGGTTGTGTTTCACAGCTTCCTCAACCTCTTCGTTGCATTTCATATGATGTGTTGAGCCTTTGTTATTGCAGTATAAATAATTCTGGAGCGTTGTGGTTGGCAGAATCCTAAACTCATGGAATGGTTTGGGTTGGAAGGGATCTTAAAGCTCATCCAGTGCCACCCCCTGCCGTGGGCAGGGACACCTTCCACCAGCCCAGGTTGATCCAAGCCCTGTCCAGCCTGGCCTTGGACACTTCCAGGGATCCAGGGGCAGCCACAGCTTCTCTGGGCAACCTGTGCCAGGGCCTCCCCACCCTCCCAGGGAACAATTCCTTCCCAATATCCCATCTAACCCTTCTCTCCCTCAGCTTTAGGCCATCCCCCCTTGCCCTTGTGAAAAGTCCCTCTCCAGCTCTCTTGGAGCCTCTTGGAGTACTGGAAAACTGGTGCTGCAAAGGAGAAATGCCTGTTCTGGATCTTCTGCCTCCAAACTCCTGCCTTGCTGGGCAGAAAAGTGTCCTCAACTGTCCCTTTCTTTGCCCTGCTTAGGTTTTTGCACGGGCCAGCTCTGCAGGGTGCAGCCCTCCCTCAGCTCCTCCTGGCAGGGACAAAGATCCCTCTGTCTGCCCTCAGTTATATTTAGGACATTTAGATGAAAACAGCGACTCAGATTAAATTGAAAAGGGTTGGTGGAATAAAAAAGCTCTTCCAGTGGAAGGATGAGGGAGGGTGAATCAGCCTCAGATGGATTCAAAGGATTCCTGATGGCAATTCAAGGACAAGCAAATTTTTAAAGGCTTGATAGGAGATCCTGATTAATTGTCCAGGTGATGGGCTGGGGAACATCTTCCTGGTAAATTCCTGGTAAATCCCAGAGTTTGGCCTCCTACTCAGACCTGTTTTATCCCACTTTTCTAACTCATGGGAGTTCTCCAGCTCTGCTCAGCACAGACCAAGCCATGAAGTTTGAGTAAATACCTGCCTGTCGTGGCCAGGGCTGCTGGAACCAGTGGAATTTGTATCCAGAGCCATAGTGGGGGAGGTTTCTGGACACTCTCCAAAATTTCGTGTCTGCAGAACAGCTCTGAAGGAACTTCTGCTTTTTCTTCACTTGTGGAACAAAACTCTAATTACAGTCACATCCAGGGTGTTAACATGATATTCAGTACTGATCTTGAAGGATTTAGGTTTGCCCAAATAACTTGGAGGAGCTCAGCCCATTTTTGGACAGAGGGAGAGGGAAATAAATCTGAATTTTACCCCATTTGTTCCCTAAAATCCCTATATTTTAATGTTTTTTTTTGTATTTCAGAACCTCCAGTTTTACATATTCAAACACTTTGTTATTATTTGAACATTAACCAGTCCAGAAAGACTAAATTATTTGGAAGTTAACAATATCCAAAGAAATGAAACTTTTTTTTTTTTATTTGGAGGCAAATCAAATAAAGAAGTGTAGAATATTCCTGGTTTTAATATCAAACTGCCACTGGAGCACCCTGAGGGATTTTTTTCTACAGCCTCATATCCAGGATGGCACCATCCTTGATTTTTCTGTGCCTTAATCCAAACCTGTCTCACAGAAGAAGGGGTGAGGAAGGAGCCAAAAAATTTCATTTACATGGAATGGCTGCTGTGAGAACCTTGTGCTCCTGGGTAGGTGAACTTTAAAAGTTATTTTTAAACATCAGATATCAGGGCTGGAAAAAAACTTGGTTGGCAAAGCTGCTCTGTTCCTTGGGGATCTCTGTGCACAGGAATTCATGTGGGTCATGGGGAATAATCCATTTAGCTAGACAGATTATTAGATTTACAGTGGGAGCAAACAGTTGGCTCTTTCCCTAAATCTAAATCTTATCAGTTGTGCCTGGGAGCTGAAATGGGCTCCCCTGAAGGGTTGGTTTTCCTCTGGATGGGCTTAAAAGTTCCCTTTTCCTGCTGTTCTCTTTGTTTTGTGGGACTTGGAATCTCGGAGCTGCAGGGTTTGCAGGGAAAGAAAACTGTTCATCTGCTCTGACAGAGCTGGAAAACGAATGGAGGAGAAGAATTGGGTTAATTTGGGTTTATTTTGTTGCCTCAGGTGCTGCAGGAGTGAGTCAGGGCACAGGAATTAGTGGCAAAGGATGTGCTTAAGTACCTGCTGGGGGATAATTTATGGCCATCCACCTTAGAACTTGGAGGAATGTGCTCTGATCTCCTTCCTGAGAGTGTTTTTAATCTATATATCCAAACACATTTAAGCTCATAGGAATATAAAGGAGTATTTTTAAAGGAATAAATGCGGTTTTGTAGTGTAAATACATAAAAGCATCCTGTTGGCTGAGATGTTCTTCATTCCAGGTTATTTTGGGATGTGCTTTAGGGTGTCCTGCCACAAACCAGCATCCAACACCTGAAGTTGTCTCCATCTCCCCCTTTTTACTGGAATAACTGGGAGTAGGAGATGCTAAAAATGCCAGGAGTGTGAAATTATTCTTCCAGCCACATGAAACCTGTTCTCTGTCTCTCGTTTTGCTGGCTCAGTGATTTCTGGTTTTCATGGTCAGGGAAGAGAGTTGCTCCTCAGGCTGGTGGCTTTGGGCACCTCAGAGGGTTTTTTTTTGGGCCCTTCCAGCAAAATTAAAATGGAATTTCCCCCCCCAAACTGGGGTTAAAATCCAAGTTCTGTCCAGGACAGCAGAGTTTGGTGTAGTCACTTCTCTTTCCAGGGGATTCTCTCTGTTGCTGGTGCCTCAGATCCCCATGGAAACAGAATAAACTGGCAAGATTTCAGAAGAATTGGGTGGGGGAAGTGTGTGTAAAACAAACAAACAAACAAACAAAAGATTCTAAGTAAGATCTGGGGGTATAAATGTTCCTCAGATTAATAGGGAGGCATGAAATGAGCTCCCATGTGTAATAAATGCAGTGACTGTCAGACTTCAGTGAGTCACAGGCTGTTCTTGGAAGGCAAAGTATCCAATTGGTGCAGGAAAAGACTGGCCTTCAGTCACAGGAGGAGTTTGGGGTAAAAAAGGGACTAAATTGGGTTGGTTTTCAGCCCCTCAGTTAAGTGAGCAAACAGTGATTAAACTGCCCCCAGCCTGGGAAAAAATAGGACAAGGCCCTCTTGGGATGGAGCAAAGAAATGCTTTGGAGTGCCTTGGAAATGAGGAATTATCTGTTGGTTTAGTGAAGTGGCACATTCAGCAGAGACTCCACTTGTAGGTCAAGATCTCCTTGATCCTTGGTTTTCATTTTTATTCCCTGGGTTGGTGTCTGCAGCCCCTGGGAAGTGGCAGGGCTTTAACTCCAATATTTGCCTTTTCTGACGTCCAGGTGGCCAAGTGGGAAGCTTGGGTGTTTTATAAAGGGCCTTTTAGTGCAGGAAAACAGGGCTGGAGTTCCTTGAGAGCAGCTGGATGCTCCCAGCTCTGTGGAGGAGTGTTTGCAGCAGCCTGACCTGGGGAGAACCAGCTGCAAAATTTTGGGAATCCCCCCCGTGAGTCAGAGGTTTTCCCCATATTAACGCTCAGCAGGATGGAGCTTCAGAGGTGGTGCTTCAACATCTCAAGGACACTGAGGGCAGGGGAAACCACCCAAAGGGTGGGCAAGGAATGTTTCCTCTTTGGAAAAGGTTCTGTGGCAGCAGCAGGACCAGTTGCTGGGGTGTTGGTGGGGGTGGGTGTTGGTTTTCTCCCCCGTCTCCTGGAGACAGCTCTGGCTTCCTCCTTTGTTTACAGTGCCTGCTGTGAGTCAGCTCCTGGGGGATGTTGCAGCCCTGCACATCCCCTTCTCCTCAGCCAGGTTTGGGGGCAGGAGTGGCTTCCTGAGAGCTCTGAGGGTGGTCAGGAGATGTGGTCAAGAGAAATGATTGAAGGATTGTTAATTATCACCCTCTGTTATGAGCCAAAGATGGTACTTTAAATTGTCTCTTCAGTTCAAAGCCTTTCTTTCCTTGTTTTAGCAGCGATGTGTGGAATTCTAACACTGATCTTGCACATCCAAAGGGGACTCTCATCTTCCTTGGAAGGGAAGGAAGGAGGTTTCAAACTGACCCTTCCCAGCAGGGTTGGTAAGAAGTGCTGTCCCAGCAGTGCAACTGTGCAATAAGAAAATAACCAAACAAAATCCTTCTTTTAGCTTTTGGTTGGATTTAAAGAAAGTCACAACCGAGCCTGTCACAGCCATCTGTTCTCCTGGCTGGGAACTCAGGTTGCTGTGCTGCCTTTTTTTTTGGCAGTAGTGGCTCCTGTAGTGCTTCCTGCTCCTGGGAATCTGGCAGCATGGATGTCTGGGAAACATCAGCAGGAGAGGCTGATGCAAAATGGGACAGGTATAAGCTGAAGAATTCCAGTTATTCTGTGATACTGGGACACTTGTTGGAAGTTTTATTCTCAGCTAGGCTAAAACTCGAAGGTTCTTGGTACAGAATAAGGAATTTGGAGTCAGTGGGCACTGCTCCATGTGTGGGTGCATCCCTGCTCCAGCTGCTCAGTGACAGCACTTACCTGGGACGCTTTTTGGAAGTTTTCTTGTAAACTGGGCTAAAACTCCAAGGTTCTTGGCACAGAACAAGAAATTTGGAGTCAGTGGACACAGACCCCTGTGTGGGTGCATCCCTGTGGGATCAGCCTTGCAGGTGATGCCCCGTGGGAGACCCCAGAACTTCTCCGAGGGGTTTGAGTGGTTCTGGTTTTAGTTCTGGTTTTGGTTCTGCTGCATTTTGGCACGTGAGGACCTGCCCAGGCGTGTCTGTGTTTGCCCTCAGGAGGTGGACGTGGTGGTGGCTCCGTGCCGGGGCTTCCAGCCGGCCGAGGACACCCTGGGGGAGTTTGTGAACCAGGTGCTGCCCGTGGTGACCTTCGCCATCAGCGAGGCCCAGCTGTCCCCCTCGGACCAGAGCGAGCTGAGAACCATCAAGGAGAAATTCTCCCTGCCCATTTTCTTCTTCCGCGTGCCCGAGGCTGGCGGGGAGCTGATCTCCCCCAAAAAACCAGACGGCGACAAGTCCTCCCTGCACTGCCAGCTGCTGGACCTGCAGTACCTGAGCTCCAACCACTGCAGCTGCGGGGACACGGGTGCCCAGAGCATGTTGGTGGAGCAGCTGGAGAAGCTGAGGCTGCTGAGCACCTTCTCCAGGCAGGTGCTGCAGAAGCACTTGGTGGAGGCGGCCACGAGCCTGAACGAGCTGCACTGTCGCTGCCTCAACATCTTCATCAACCAGGCCTTCGACATGCAGAGGGACCTGCAGATCACCCCCAAGAGGCTGGAGTACACCAGGAGGAAGGAGAACGAGCTCTACGAGTCCCTGATGGGCATCGCCAACCGCAAGCAGGAGGAGATGAAGGACATGATCGTGGAGACTCTGGGCAACATGAAGGAGGAGCTGCTGGAGGACGCGGCCAGCATGGAGTTCAGAGGTAGCTGTGCTGGGGGAGTGGAGGGTGGGTGGGAATGGAGGGGTTGGGGGCCCTAAAGGAGAAGGGCAGAGTTGGTATTTGCCTTTTGCGAGGGATGGGAATGGTGGTCTGGCCAAGAGACTCAGCAAGAAATTCAGAGTGGGCCAAACGCGCAAGGATTGGGAGTGTTCAGAAGGTACAAAATGCACAAGGATTCAGGTGTTCAGAATATACAAAATACACAAAGATTCACAGGGTTCAGGTGTTCAGAATATACCAAAATGCACAAAGATTCAGGTGTTCAGAATATTCAAAATGCACCAAGATTCACAATGTTCA
>NW_020884933.1:2822235-2836283 GCF_003945725.1 Corapipo altera
GTTCAGGTGTTCAGAATATTCAAAATATACAAAGATTCACAAGGTTCAGGTGTTCAGAATATACAAAATGCACAAAGATTCGGAATATTCAGAATATACCAAAATACACAAAGATCTGATTTTTCTGTTGTACCTCTTGGGCAAAAAGCACCACTCTTAAATGAGAGGCCTGAACCAGTTTCTTCTGAATCAGATTTTCCCCCCCAGACCTTCCTGCACTGTTCTGAGTTTAAGATATTTTACTTCTTTTAATTCCCTGCTCTGTGAAGAACAAAACTCTCTCCACGTTGCCTCAGTGAAGGTTCAATTTGTGCTTTCTGCTCCGTTTCTTTGAGAGAGTTTTGCAACTCGGGTTTAGAACCTTCCAAAACTAAATCCTGCTGGGGGTAGGTAAAGTTTTCCTTAAAAAAAAAAAAAAATAAAATCAACACAACATATTGTGCTCCCAAGGCTTGGCATCCCTGTGTGTTTTGGGGGAAATGTGAGAATTCTCACCACCTCTTCCAGCTGAACTGCAGGAGCTCCAGGCTGGAAGCTGTGAAGGGTGAGAGGCCCCCCAAATTTTGGAGTGTGGGAGTGTGGTGTGTCAGGAACAGCACAGTTTGTGGGTTGGTGCTCCACAGCACTTCTCTCTGCTTGCCAGAGGTTTGCTGGAACAATCCCTTCTCTTCCAAGGAAATGCAGTTCACTGGGATGGTGGGGAAAGGAAAATTAGAGACAACTCGGGGATTTTGGGTTAGAAATGGGCTTTTGGGGTTGGAAATGAGCTTTTGGGTTTTAGAAATGAGCTTTTGGGTTTTAGAAATGGGCTTTTGGGTAAGAAATGGGCTTTTGGGTAAGAAATGGGCTTTTGGGTAAGAAGTGAGCTTTTGGGTCAGAAATGGGGGTTTGGGGTTGGAAATGGGCTTTTGGGTCAGAAATGGGCTTTTGGGTCAGAAATGGGCTTTTGGGTCAGAAATGGGCTTTTGGGTCAGAAGTGGGCTTTTGGGGTCAGAAGTGGGCTTTTGGGGTCAGAAGTGGGCTTTTGGGGTCAGAAGTGGGCTTTTGGGGTCAGAAGTGGGCTTTTGGGTCAGAAATGGGCTTTTGGGTCAGAAATGGGCTTTTGGGTTGGAAATTCTGGATTATTACACGGACAGGTCATAATTCCTGTATTCCATGTGTCCCACCCTTCCCAGCTCTGGAGCCCTGCGGTGCCCGAGCTCAGGATTCTTGTGCCAGGGGTGTGTTCAGGGGCAGCACGAGATAAAACACCTGCAGTAAATACTTGTGTGCATTTATTTGCACAACACACATCACTTGGAGTGTCTTGCTGGCTCCCAGCACTTGGAGTGCTCTCCTGAAGGAAGGGGGGTGTTATTTTGAGGAGTTGATGCCATCTGCTGATCCCTGGGTTTGTTTTCAGTAGGCTGGGCTGGTGTTGGCCAAAATCCAGGGACAAGGTTTGCAGCTCCTGGGAGCCACATATTGGTTTGGAGTGGTTACAGAGCAGGGATTGCTCAGTGCTGGCTTGAAAATACCAAGTGGTGATGGACCTTTGCAAGGCACCAGGAAAAAAACGTCATGGACCTGCTGTGGCTGTTCCATCACTTCCCTCTGGATGTGATTTAACATCCAGCAGTGCCTGGAAGAATTTCCTGGTCTGTACTAGACAGAAACACAGCTTTGTGCTTCTGCTCTCTGAGTTTTGGGGTGGTAGTTGTGACTTCTCATCACTACACCCACTGGAAACCTGTAGTAGCTCTTTGCAGAGTCTATCAGGTGTCAAGGGTTGAGTGTCCTGGGAATTCCAATTCCAGTGAGTGGAAGCAAAGAATATAATGTTTTCCACCTTGAAAATGGGATTTTTAGCTTCCCTGAAACTGCAATAAACCAGCTGCTCTAATTCTTTAGTCCTTTCTGTCCCAAAATAACCAAATTACTCAAGATCTGTCGGGCTGGGTTTAGGACTTTGTGTAAACCTGGACATGCAAAGATGTTCCCCTTTGCAGGAGTCAGGACATGTGTTATTCTGTTGCTCACAAAGTTTTTCCTGTTGGCTTTAATTTGTAACATCTGGGTCTAAAGGAAGGAACCTCTGAAGGGGGAGAGGAAAAAAAAAAAGGCCAAATGGCTTTTGGAGCAGAAGCTTCTGGTCTGGGTGTTCAGAGCAGCTCTCAGGAGTAGTTGGTGCCACACTGGTGAACCCCAAGGGTGTTTCTTGCTCTTCCTCTGTGCAGATATCATCATTCCTGAGAACGGGGAGCCCGTCAGCTCCAAGGACATCAAGTGTTGCATTAAACAGATCCAGGAACTGATTATTTCTCGGTTAAACCAAGCAGTTGCCAACAAGTTAATCAGCTCAGTGGACTATCTGAGGGAGAGCTTCGTGGGGACTCTGGAGAGGTGCCTCAAGAGCCTGGAGGAGTCCTGGGAGGTGTCAGTACATCCTGCAAGGAGCTTGGAGAAGCCCAAGGATGGTTCTGTGCACATCACGAGCAATTATCTCAAACAGGTACGAGGGGCTGCAGTGGCTCTTTGGAGTGGCTCATTGGCTTTCTCCTGACCCAGGGAGGGTGGTGGGAGATGGAGATGCCCAGGGAAATCAGAGCTCTGGAATATGTGGGGTTTGGGGTCGCTAAGGGAGGTGCTAAAACTGGGGAACAGTCACTTGAGGGCCTAACACTTGATTTTCCTAAATCTGTATATAATAACGAGATTACAGCCTAGAAACACCTCTGAGCTCAGGGCAACAAATGAATTAACCGAGTGATGCGTGGGTTATACCACAGAGCACCATTCTTTTCCATTTTCAGAGGGTCCAGCAAAGTTTATGGCTTGCAAAGTTTCCCAGATTTACATCTTTTCCTGCTTTCCAGATCCTAAACGCAGCTTATCACGTCGAAGTCACTTTTCACTCTGGCTCAACAGTGACCAGGATGCTGTGGGAACAGATCAAACAGGTATGGGCACCTTCAGCAGTTATTCCTGAGGATTTCCATCCCTGGAAGTGTCCAAGGCCAGGTTGGAGAGGGCTTGGAGCAACCTGGGCTAGTGGAAGGTGTCCCTGGGGGTGGTACAAGATGGGCTTGAAGGTCCCTTCTGACCCAAACCATTCTGAGATTCCATGATTTTAATATTTAATGTCAAGCAGAGACCTCCTGAGTGTTTTGTTGAGCGAAGGAATGAAGGGCCCTTTGAAACTCATGACTGTTTGGAGTAATGTTCTTTATTTGGGTTTGTGGGTTTCTTGCGGGTTTTTGTTTGCTTGTTTTGCAATGTATCTTAATTTAGGTCAATTCACTCTTCTCCCCCCAGAGCAGACCAGATTTGCTCTGGTTTTTATGTTAAATTTCTGTCTGTTAAACCACTGATGGTGATGAAATCCCTGCTCTGAGCTGCTGCTGACCTTTATTGCCTTCTCCCTCTCGAGACTCCTTGGCTGGGTGAGGGGAACATCACTCTGCCCCAAAGAGGTGCAGTGCAGACTGTCACAAACCTTCAGTCCCTCCTTCAGCCTGGCAGAGAGGGATCCAGCCTGGCTGTGCAGCCCCTGGATTTCTGTGGCCTCTAATAAAGGGTGGGGCAGGGCAGTTGAATCACCCAGGAATTATGGGAAGTGGTGCATTCCAGCCCCTGGGATTTCCATACTGGCAAAAAGAAGCTTCACTGTAGATTTTGCCACTTTGGGAGCCGTTCTCTCCCTGATTTTCTGGGCTCCTGCTTATGCTGCCAGTTCCCTCAGCCCAGAAGCTGCACCAGAGCCGTGTGGTTTTTCCAGCTGGTGGCTGTTGGAGCAGTTCCTGGTCACATGGGAAGGGATGGTTGGATTGTAGGAATGAACTGAGCAGCTGCTCAGGCAAATCAGACCTCTTATTTAGTGTGACATACAACAATATTGGGATCAATGCCTCTGGGTTAGAATCATGGAAGCCTGGAATGGTTCGGGTTGGAAGGGACCTTAAAGATCACCCAGTGCCACCCCTTTCCACGGGCAGGGACACCTTCCACTAGCCCAGGTTGCTCCAAGTTTATCCAACCTGGACACTTCAAGGGATCCAGGGGCAGCCACAGCTTCTCTGGGCACCCTGTGCCAGGGCCTGCCCACCCTCTGAGTCAATAATGAGCAGTTACTCCGAGGTGATTGTTTAGCCCAGCTCTGTGTGCAGGTGACCACGTCATTCCAAGGTGTCTGAGCAAATCCACTGACCCTGCACTGCTCCTGTGCCAGTGCCTGAGTGTTGTATCCCGTTTTCCCAGATAATCCAGCGGATCACATGGGTCAGCCCCCCTGCCATCACCAGTGACTGGAAGAGGAAGGTGGCCCAGGATGCCATCGAGAGCCTCAGCGCTTCCAAGCTGGCCAAGAGCATCTGCAGCCAGTTCAGGACCAGGCTCAACAGCTCCCACGAGGCTTTTGCAGCTTCCCTGCGGCAGGTGAGCGTGGGCAGCTGTTCAGGAGGGTTTGTTTCGGGCCTGTGCCATTGAGGGAAAGGAATTTGGATTGCAGGAATAGCTGCAAGAGCAGCTGGTGCAGTTAATGCAGCCGCTCCGTGGCAGAGCCGGGGCGAGGGCTCTGTTACAAGGTTTTATTTTTAAACTAGACATTCAGGGCCTCTCCACCTTGTTGCACTCTGGCTCCAGAGAAGCAGGGTGACAGGGTGTGGGTGGTGTCTCTCTTGCAGTTGGAGGATGGCCACTCTGGCAGGCTGGAGAGGACAGAGGACCTGTGGCTGAAGGTACGGAAGGATCACGCTCCCCGGCTCGCCCGGCTCTCCCTGGAGAGCAGATCCCTGCAGGATGTGCTGCTGCACGGTGAGCACCCTGCCTGCTGTTCCCTGTGTTCCCACCCTCCCCTTCCTCCTGAGGCACTGGGAAGGAGTGGGAGGGCTGTTTTTGCTCTTCACTCCGTGAACCTCCTGCTGACACAGCCCCAGTTCCTTGGATGCTGCTGCCATCCCGGGAAGGGCTCTGGGCTGCCAGGCTGGGAATGTGCAGGAGAAATCATAGAATTATAAAATCATAGAATCAACTGGGTTGGAAGGGACCTTTAGAATCAGCTGGGTTGGAAGGGACCTCCGAGATCATCAAGTCCAACCCTTGGTCCAACCCCGCTGTGGTTCCCAGCCCATGGCACTGATGCCACATCCAGTCCTATCCTAAAAACCTCCAGGGATGGAGAATCCACCCGCTCCCTGGGCAGCCCATTCCAATGGCTGAGCACCCTCTCTGGAAAGAAATTCTTTCTAATCTCCAACCTAAACCTCCCCTGGCACAGCTTTAGACTGAGCCCTCTTGTCTTGCTGAGAGTTGCCTGGGAAAAGAGACCAACCCCCAGCTGGCTCCCCCCTCCTGTCAGGGAGCTGCAGAGAGTGAGGAGGTCTCCCCTGAGCCTCCTCTTCTCCAGGCTGAACAGCCCCAGCTCCCTCAGCCTCTCCTCATAGGACTTGTGCTCCAGTCCCTTCTCCAGCCTCGTTGCTCTCCTCTGGACCTGCTCCAGCCCCTCAATGTCCTTCCTGAGCTGAGGGCCCAGAACTGGACACAGCACTCCAGGGGTGGCCTCACCAGTGCTGAGTCCAGGGGTACTGTGGTTTAATGTGTGACCCTGTGTGTTGTAGTGGCTGAGTGTGCCTGGCTGTTGTTGTGCCTTGCAGGCAAACCCAAGCTGGGCCGGGAGCTGGGCCGGGGGCAGTACGGAGTGGTGTATCTGTGTGACAGCTGGGGGGGGCACTTCCCCTGCGCCCTCAAATCCGTCGTTCCTCCAGATGAGAAGCACTGGAATGACCTTGCACTTGAGTTTCACTATATGAGGTGTGTATCCTGAGGGCTTTTCCCGTTCTCCTTAATTTCACAGTTGTTTGGGTTGGAAAAGGCCTCCGAGGTCGAGCCCGGCCTGTGCCCGATCCCCACCTTGTCACCCAGACCCTGAGTGCCACATCCAGCTCTGCTGCAGGCATTTGAATGGCATAGGCAGGGCCTGATTTCCTCTAGTTTTATTCTGGAATCAGTGACTTGACCCCAAGTTGCCATTCCTGACCTCGCCAGGGCACCTTGCCAGTGTCACTGCCAAGTGGAACAGGCACAGAGTGGTGGGCAAACATCCTCCTCCCTGCCTCCAGCTGATTCCCTGGTGTCTGTGCTCTTCAAATTCCTGCTGTTTTGCAGGAGTAAATTAGAATTAATAGACCATTACAGCAAACAGTTCTTCTCCCCTGATTTTTGGTGTTGAATCATCCCCCCTTTCCCAACCTGTCTGAATCCACAAAGGGAAATGATGGCTCTGCAGTGCAGAAAGCAGCTTGTTTTCAGTAAACAGCTGCAGGCAGGTGCTTCAGCACAGACAGCTGAAATAATACAGGATTTTGTTTGGAACTATAACCTTTAATAGGGCTTTTTTGAGTTTAATTGGCTCAGGCAGCTGGGTATTCTTGTGCTGCTCTGAACTGTGAATTTTTCCTGCACAGGACCTTGTTGCTGTGCGTGTTCCCTTTAGGAGGAGAGGCTTGACCTGGGCTGGAGGGGATAAAAAATGACCAGTTTTCTGTGCTGAACCTTCTCCAGGTCCCTGCAGACACATGAGAGGCTCGTGCACCTCCATGGATCTGTGATAGATTATGGCTATGGAGGAGGCTCCAGCATTGCTGTGCTGCTGATCATGGAGAGGCTGCACAGGGACCTCTACACGGGGCTAAAGGTACCAACAACCTGTGTCTGTGTGTTAAACAGATTTTATACATCCATGTCCCATCCCTGGGAGTGTCCAAGGCCAGGTTGGATGGGGCTTGGAGCAACCTGGGCTTGTGGAAGGTGTCCCTGCCCCATGGGGGTGGAACTGGATGAGCTTTAAGTTCCTTTTCCACCCAAACCATTCTGGGATTGTCTAATTTAAAAAAAAATCCACATCTAAATATATATATATATATACTGATCTGTAAGACAAAGCTGGAATTGCTTAGTTTTGGTGATAAATAAGAGTAAGGAAAAGTAACTTGCACTTGCAGCAGGAGGGAAATTGTGTGTGTGTTTGTTCCTCAGGCTGGGCTGGAGTTGGAGACACGGCTGCAGATTGCCCTGGATGTGGTGGAAGGGATCCGGTACCTGCACAGCCAGGGGCTGGTGCACAGGGACATCAAACTCAAAAATGTCTTGGTAAGGAGCACTCTGGCATCTGGAGTCTCCCAATACCTTTGTAGTGGGAGGGAGAAGCTGAAGTGAAGGAATAGATCCTCCCTAAGCTGTGGTGGTGTCAGCCACAACTGGCCTGGCAGTGGAGGTTTCCCTCACTCCTCTTCTGGCCTGAGGCCTGGGGCAAAGGGAGCAGTGGAATGGCTTCTCTGGAGTGTAGGCAGCTTGAGCTCCAAGTGGGATTTCCAGTTCCTGGTCCTCTTAAATGCCAGCCACACCCTTGGTGTAGGAGACAGGTGGAGGCATGTCCTGGTACTGAGCTCAGCAAGGTGAGTGTCCAGGAGCAGCCAGGTAATCAGAGCAGGAACAAGTGCCCAACCCTCCCAGTGTAAACAGTTCAGAGCCCTGGCACTACAAGGCAGCCCTGGGACTGAGCAGGGTGGTTATCAGCTGCCTCTGTGGGGATTCTTCTGCAGCTTGACAAGAAGAATCGAGCCAAAATCACTGACCTGGGGTTCTGCAAACCAGAGGCCATGATGTCTGGCAGCATTGTGGGCACACCCATCCACATGGCTCCTGAGCTCTTCACAGGTATGTTCCTCCCCTGAGCCCGCTGCTGGCCTGCCCTTGCCTGGAATTTTGAAGGCCATGATGAGGGGAAAGTAATAAAAAGACAAACCCCAGATGACCTGCTTCCAGTGTATTTTTTAAGGGTCAGTCTTGAAAGAGAACTGTGGGGCTGATAAGCTTTGCTGAAGTGGTTGATACTTCTGCTGTTGGAAAGTTAAATTATTAGTTATTAGGAAGCTGGAAGTACTTGGCTTTCATAGGCAGATCCTTCAGGAAGGATCTCCTGTAAGGAATTCCCAAGCTGTTCTGTCCTGTGGAGTGTTTGAATTCACTCTGAGGGTTTTCCTGAGTCTTCCAGTAGCACTTAGAGGTTCATATCTCACTCACCAGAATCCCTGTGGTCTGTCAGAGCTGCCCCTGCTTGGATAAGATTGAAATCAAATTGAGTCAACCCTCTTTGTGTTTAATTTGGAGGATGTTATTCTTATTAACAGGGAAATTCTCCTGGCCACAGGCTGGACCTTGAGCTTAGACCTGAGCACTGGCTTAGCCCTGGGGCACCTGGGGTGCTCAGTCTTGGCCAATTTAGAGAGTGAACCTCCTGTGAGTGATTAATTGCCCAATTCCTGGGCTGAGAGGCTGATGTTTGGCTCTGACATCCTGGGCCAGGCAGAGCTGAGTCTGATGTTGGTGTTTAACTCTGAAATCCATCTGAGCACCTGCACTGGTCCACGACCCTCAGTTTGGGAACTGCAGGTACAGGTTAAGTGTAAAAACCTGACAACTGGAAAATCTTAACTTTTATCCTTTACCCGATGTGTTCCTTCACACAAGTCTCACCTTCTGACCATGAATCTGTGGTTTGAATTTGAAGGAGTTGAACACTAACTGAGCTCTCAGCCTGCTCGGTGTCCAGTGGTGAGGGTGATGCTTGTCCTGCTGACCAGATGTGCTTTTGTCCCAGGGAAATATGATAACTCCGTGGATGTTTATGCCTTTGGAATTCTCTTCTGGTACATCTGCTCAGGCCACGTGAAGTTACCAGAGGCTTTTGAGAGATGTGCAAGCAAAGATCACCTGTGGAACAACGTTAGGAGAGGTAACAGAGGCTTGGTTGGACTCGGGTGCTTCACTGGAATAAAATTTGGGGGGATGAGGGGGCATTTTTATTTTCTCATAACTCGAAGGTAGAAGTACAAGTTCACAGAGTCACTGAGGTTGGAAAAGATTCCTCCAGGACTGAGTCCACCCTGTGCCCCATCCCCACCTTGTCCCCCAGCCCTGGGCACTGAGTGCCACAGGCAGGCCTGCCTTGGACACCTCCAGGGGTGGGGACTCCAAACCTCCCTGGGCAGCCCCTTCCAATGCCTGAGCACCTTTTCCATGGAGAAATTCCTCCTGTGTCCAACCTGCCCCTCCCCTGGCACAGCTGGAGGCCGTTCCCTCTCCTCCTGTCCCTTGTTCCCTGGGAGCAGAGCCCGACCCCCCCTGGCTCCCCCCTCCTGTCGGGGTTGCAGAGCCAGAAGGTCCCCCCTGAGCCTCCTTTTCTCCAGGCTGAGCCCCCCCAGCTCCCTCAGCTGCTCCTGCTGCTCCAGCCCCTTCCCAGCTCTGTTCCCTTCCCTGGACTCGCTCCAGCCCCTCAATGTCCCTCCTGAACTGAGTGACCAGCACTGGACACAGGATTTGAGGTTCCAGCAGTGCCAGCACAGGGGGACAATCCCTGCCCTGCTCCTGCTGGACACTCTTCCTGATCCAGGCCAGGATGTTTTTCCATTGCTTTGGGACACTCTAAAGAGTAACATTTACTGGTTCACCTTAGACAAGTTCTACTGAAAGTTGAACTAAAATGAGCAGGATAAAAAGGGACTTTTGGCTGAGCAGCTCTTCTCCAGCACCACAGGAGCTGTGCCTGCACACTCTGAAACCACGGAGCAGCACAAGCCTTGTGATGTAACCCAGCCCCCAGAGCCAGCCAGGCCTGATCCCCTGAGGAATGTTTAATCCCTTGCAGTTCCTGGAGGTTTCTGTACATCCAAACACTCCATGTGCAGCATTGCTGAGGGAGCTGGGTGTGGAGAGAAACACTGGGACAGGTGTTCCCCAAAATATAAACTCACTCCTGTGCCTGGGTGGGTTCAGTGAGTGCTGGGTTTTGTTGGCAGCTCAATCCTTTGTGCTGTGTCCTGGGATCAGGATGTTTTATCCTTCGTCCCTTAGTTCCTGTCCATGTAAACTCTCCCCTTCTCATGTGAAAAAGATTAACTCAGATGAGTGAGTCTCACACTGGGCCAGGAGGCTGCACTTGCTGCTCGTTCCCACGTTGAACTGGCTCCCAAAGGCACTGGAATGTGCAGGTGGGTGGGGGGCACCTGTTTCCTTAGAATTCATTTTGCTCCCAAAGAGTTGCAGAGAGGAGGCTCCAGTGAAAATAAATGTGCTGGGAGAGCTGGGGGGGCTCAGCCTGCAGGAGAGAAGGCTCCAGGGAGACCTTAAAGCTTAAAAAGGGAGGGAGAGGGACTTTTTGTGTGGGCAGAGAGTGACAAGACAAGGGGTGATGGTTTTAAACTGCCAGAGGGCAGGTTTAGGTGGGATTTTGGGGAGAAATTCCTCCCTGGGAGGGTGGGGAGGCCCTGGCACAGGTTGCCCAGAGAAGCTGTGGCTTCCCCATCCCTGGAAGTGTCCAAGGCCAGGTTGGAGCAACCTGGGCTAGTGGAAGGTGTCCCTGCCTGTGGCAGGAGGTGGAATGGGATGATCTTTAAGGTCCCTTCCCACCCAAACCATTCTGGGATTCCATGATTCCCCAGTGATCTCCATCCTTGGAAACTCCACTGTTGTGTGTTGAAACCCTTTATTAAATCCCGAAGGGTCTTTAAGGTCCCTTCCAACCCAAACCAGGCTGTGATTCCATGCTTCCCTGTGCTGCCCATCCTCTGGACGTGTCCACGATCTGAGAAGCCTCATTGATGTCTCGGTGTGACCTTTTCCTCCTCCTCCGTGTTTTCCAGGAGTGCGCCCGGAGCGTCTCCCGGTGTTCGATGAGGAATGCTGGCAGCTGATGGAAGCCTGCTGGGATGGGGACTCCTCCCAGCGCCCTCTCCTGGGGATTGTCCAGCCGATGCTGCAGGGGATCATGGACAGGCTCTGCAAGTCCAGCTCTGAGCACCCAAATAAAGGCTTGGATGACTCGACTTGAGGAGGAGGCGCAGCAGGATTTTGGAATTGCGGGGGAACTCCCCCCTCCCCAAACTCTGCAGGAGGCTTCTCCGGGTGGAGCTCCGTGCCCAGCCTGGCTGGGACAGGGACCAGCAGCCAGGAGATTGCTCAGAGAGGTGAGACCTCGGGGCTGTTCCACGCTGAGGAGCAGCCAGAGCAATCCCAGCCCACCCCACCGGTGCCAGTTATCCCACTGCAGCTTTTCCCGTGGAATTGTGCGAACAAGGCAGAGAAAAAAACCCACGCCCTTGAACTAAAAGGGATTTATTTTTTTTTCCTTTTTTTTTTTTCTTTTTTGCCAATCCCACACCACCAACCCAGCCAAGCAAAGCATTGTGTGTGTGTGTCTTTGTCTGTGTGCCCACGCCAGGCTTTACTCAGTGAAGGAAAAGCTCTTCCCAGGAACTGCGGGGGCCACACGGATCCATCCCGGTCTCTCATCGATGGCACTAATTCCAGAGCGGTTGGAGAGGAAGGAGAAAGCAAAAAAAACAGAACAAAACAAAAAAACTCTAGGCTAGAAGTGTTTAGAAGCATCTGTAGGAGTTTCTGCAACACTTGAGATGTTTACATTGACAGGAGCAAAGCTTCCATGTTTTACTGGGGGGGGATTTGCAACCTCCCCCACACACCTTATAAGCTATTTATCCTTTATGTGCCCTTCACCTCTTACTCCTGTTAAAAGACAAAAAACCAAACAAACAAACAAAAAAAAAGCTCTTTTTTTTTCTGGTCATTTTGCTTCCTAATAGTTCTTTGAATGCCTGAAGGAACCTGCCCTTTCCTTCCCAGTCTTGTGGTAAAATGTTGAGACTGCTCAGAGGTTCCACCTGGTAGTGCTGCACCAAAGTCATTCCATGCCCATGGGGAAAGTGCCAAGTCATTTTAATTAAAAACTTAGGGGGGGGGGAGGTTTAATTAGCAGTAAAAGTAATGACAGTTTTAAACTGTGCCAACTCTGCCAGGCACCTTTTTAAAAACTGGGGTTTCTTCAGCTTTTTTTTTTTTTAAACCCTGGGTGTGGTTGGAGAAAAAAACCCAAAAAACAAAACCCAAACACATCCTTCCTTCTCCAGGAGCTGGGCTTTCCCTCTGGGGCTCCAGTTTGGCTGGGAAGACTAAAAAAACTGAGGGATGGGGGGCTCTTTGCCTTTCCCAAGAGGCTGCTCCCAAAAAAAAACCCTATCCTTGGGTGTTTCTGGGGCAGAGTGGGAGCTGGAGCAGAGGATGCACCTCGGTTACTACAGGAGCAAAGAGCGAGTTGGCAACTTCTCCCTGGGGCTGCTGGTCCTGCAGTGCCTCCCTTTTCCCAGGAAAGCCTGGGAATGTGGAACTGCTGCACCTTGCTGCTGGAATTTCTTGGCTCAAACGCAGCAAAATTCCAGCTGCTGCCCTGCCCGGGGGTCAGCCTGGAAAAAGGGGAGGGATCTGGAGCCTGCAGCGCTGCTTTAGGTCAACCCTTCCTTTCTCTGTGCAATAAATGGATTAATTTGCTTTTTATAGAGAAAAAAAAAGACTTTTTTTCCCCCCTTTTTTTTTCTTTTTTTACTTGTCTGCACCTTGTGGGCATTTTGTGGGCTGTGCTGGCATTCCCAGGTTGGTTTTGTGTGGAGACAACCTGCGTGCTGGAATTCCAGGGAGGTTCTGTGCCAGATCCATGGGCTGTACTCCATTCCCAGGGTGGTTTTGTGTGGATCCAACCTCTGTGCTGGAATTCCGGGATGGTTCTGTGCAGATCCATGGTCTGTGCTCCATTCCCAGAGTGGATTTCTATGGATTCAACTTCTCTGCTGGAATTCCAGGGTGGTTCTGTGCCAGATCCATGGTCTGTGCTGGAATTCCAGGGTGGTTCTGTGCAGATCCATGGTCTGTACTCCATTCCCAGAGTGGATTTCTATGGATCCAACCTCTGTGCTGGAATTCCAGGCTGGTTCTCTACCAGATCCATGGTCTTGCTCCATTCCCAGGGTGGATTTCTTTGGATCCAACCTCTCTGCTGGAATTCCAGGGTGGTTCTGTGCAGACCCATGGTCTGTACTCCATTCCCAGAGTGGATTTCTATGGATCCAACCTCTCTGCTGGAATTCCAGGATGGTTCTGTGCCAGATCCATGGTCTGTGCTGGAATTCCAGGCTGATTCTGTGCAGATCCATTGTCTGTGCTCCATTCCAGGGTGGATTTCTTTGGATCCAACCTCTCTGCTGGAATTCCAGGGTGGTTCTGTGCAGATCCATGGTTTGTGCTCCATTCCCAGAGTGGATTTCTATGGATCCAACCTCTCTACTGGAATTCCAGGGTGGTTCTGTGCCAGATCCATGGTCTATGCTGGAATTCCAGGCTGGTTCTCTACCAGATCCATGGTCTGTGCTCCATTCCAGGGTGGATTTCTTTGGATCCAACCTCTCTGCTGGAATTCCAGGATGGTTCTGTGCAGATCCATGGTCTTGCTCCATTCCAGGCTGATTCTGTGCAGATCCATGGTCTGTGCTCCATTCCCAGAGTGGATTTCTATGGATCCAACCTCTGTGCTGGAATTCCAGGCTGGTTCTGTGCAGATCCAGCCGCTCCAGCTGGCAGTGCCAAGCACTACACCACTTTTCCAAAGGAGAATCCCTGTTTCCCAGGGCCCTCCCAGGCCCCCACTAACAGTATTAACCCCGGGCCTGGGGCTCTTAAACCTGATTTAAACCCGGGAGGGTCGAGCTCAGTCCTTGCAAGGACTGGGGGGCGTTTGTGTAAATAATAAAATATGAATAAAACTGAAATCTCTGTATCTGCAATTCCAGAAATGTCTTGTAGAGCTTTTCCTGACACTTCCCTGATGCCTTTTCACAGTTGGTTGTAGCTTCCTTGATCTCTTTTATCCAGTTTTGGGGGGTTTTTGGAGTGTGGGATGTTTTACCTTAAAGGAGTGACACAAAGAACTGGGGTTTATTTTAATTTATTTTATTTATTATTTTCCGATTTTAACTTTTTATTTTATAATTTTTACTTTGTCTTTTTTTTAAAAATAATTATATTTTTTAATTTTAAATTTAATCATAGTTAATTTTTAAAATTGCACTTTTTACATTTTTATTTTATTATATTTCTGTTTTATTTTATTTTGTTTTATATTTTTTATTTTAGTTTATTTTGGTTTTATATTTTTATTTTAGTTTATT
>NW_020884933.1:2836293-2837758 GCF_003945725.1 Corapipo altera
TTTTTATTTTAGTTTATTTTGGTTTTATATTTTTATTTTAGTTTATTTCGGTTTAGTTTGTTTCATATATTTTTATTTTAGTTTACTTTGGTTTTTTTTTTTTAGTTTATTTTGGTTTAGTTTGTTTCATGTATTTTTATTTTAGTTTATTTTGGTTTTATATTTTTATTTTAGTTTATTTTGGCTTAGTTTTTTTCATGTATTTTTATTTTAGTTTATTTTGGGTTTATATTTTTATTTTAATTTATTTTGGTTTTATATTTTTATTTTAGTTTATTTTGGTTTAGTTTGTTTCATGTATTTTATTTTATTTTATTTTGATTTTATATTTTTATTTTAGTTTATTTTGGCTTAGTTTGTTTCATGTATTTTTATTTTAGTTAATTTGGTTTTATTTTTTATTTTATCTTAGTTTGGTTTATATATTTTTATTTGATTTTGTTTTAGCTTAGTCTATGTATTTTATTTTATATTATTTTATTTTACATATTTTTAGCTTAGTTTAGTTTATATATCTTTATTTTAATTTCGTTTAGTTTATATATTTTTATTTTATATATTTTAATAGTATTTTATTTTAGAGTATTTTATTTTAGAGTATTTTATTTTACAGCATTTTATTTTACAGCATTTTATTTTAGAGTATTTTATTTTAGAGTATTTTATTTTACAGTATTTTATTTTACAGTATTTTATTTTGTAGTATTTTATTTTACAGTATTTTATTTTACAGTATTTTATTTTACAGTATTTTATTTTGCAGTATTTTATTTTAGAGCATTTTATTTTAGAGTATTTTATTTTACAGCATTTTATTTTACAGCATTTTATTTTAGAGTATTTTATTTTGTAGTATTTTATTTTACAGTATTTTATTTTGCAGTATTTTATTTTGCAGTATTTTATTTTGCAGTATTTTATTTTGCAGTATTTTATTTTACAGTATTTTATTTTGCAGTATTTTATTTTGCAGTATTTTATTTTACAGTATTTTATTTTGCAGTATTTTATTTTACATTCCTTGTCCCCCGTTAAATCCGCTCCGGCGCTGCCGCGGTTCCTCCCGCCCGCCCCGGAACCTTCGTGCGCGGCCGCGGCGCCCGCCCGGCCCCTCCTGGCGGCGCTCCGGGCTGCCCGCGGCGCTGCCTGATCCCGGCGCCATTCCCGGAGCCGCCGCCGCGCCCGGAGCGAGCGGGGCCGGGCCGGGAGCGCTCGGGGCCGCCGGGCTGGGAGCGGGGAGCTGGACCGGGTGGCACCGGCAGCGCGGCGGGGCCGGGGAGGGCACCGGGCCCTGGTCAGGCGGGGGGCGCGGCGCGGGGTAGGCCCCCAGAGGGGTCCTTCGGCGACGGGAGCGGAGGGAGCGGGACGGCGGCGACATGAACCTGGAACTGCTCGGTGGGGACGGGAACGGGCCGGGAACGGGAATGGGGCTGGGAGTGGGACCGGGAAAGGGGGCGGGAATGGG
>NW_020884933.1:2837768-2838663 GCF_003945725.1 Corapipo altera
ACGGGAATGGGGCTGGGAGTGGGACCGGGAAAGGGGGCGGGAATGGGGCTGGGAGTGGGACCGGGGACGGGAAAAGGGGCGGGAATGCGACCGGGAGCGGCAGGGCTGGGGCTGGGGGTGGGAATGGGAATGGGGCTGGGAATGGGAGTCGGCGGGACCGGGAGCAGCGAGGTTGGACCGGGGGATAATAGGACCGGGGAGAGGCCGGATACGGGCTGGGGATCTGCGGGACCGGGTCAGGACTGGAGCTGACAGGGCCGGGAGCGGGGCCGGGGGTGCGGGAGCAGCGGGGCTGGGCAGGACCGGGGGGTGGGACCGGGCGGTCCCTGCTCCGTCCGCAGGAGGGTTTGGAGCCGGGGCTCGGCGGCACCGGGAGCTGGGAGCGGGGCTGGGAGGCGGCGGGAGCGGGCTGAGCTCGGGGGTCGCCGGGGCTGGGTCTGGGGGGCGGCGGGAGCTGCTCCACCCGGGGGCGGGTTCGGAGCCGCCGGCGCTGAGCGGGGCCTGCCGGGGGCGTCAGAACCGCCTCCCTCGCTCCCTCTCTCCCTCCCTCACCGGCTGCGTTTTCGCTTCCCCCCAGAGTCCTTCGGCCAGAACTACCCCGAGGTAACGCGCCCCCCCCCGCCCCCGGGGCCGCCCCCGGCCCGGCGCTCGCTGCGAGCGGCCCGTGGGGGCGGTGGAGCGGCCTGACCCGCCCCCGGCCCTGCTCTGCCCCCCCGCAGGAGGCGGACGGGACCCTGGACTGCATCAGCATGGCCCTGACCTGCACCTTCAACCGCTGGGGCACCCTGCTCGCCGTGGGCTGCAACGACGGCAGGATCGTCATCTGGGACTTCCTCACCAGGGGCATCGCCAAGATCATCAGCGCCCACATCCACCCCGTGTGCTCCCTCTGGTC
>NW_020884933.1:2838673-2880042 GCF_003945725.1 Corapipo altera
GCTCCCTCTGGTCAGGGAATCAGGGAATCCCCTCCCACATCCACCCCCTGTGCTCCCTCTGGTCAGGGAATCAGGGAATCCCCTCAAACATCCACCCCCTGTGCTCCCTCTGGTCAGGGAATCCCCTCCCACATCCACCCCATGTGCTCCCTCTGGTCGGGAAATCCCACCTTCCAGCCTTGCCTGCTGCTCCAGGGGAGGGAGGAGAGCTGGGGTGGGGAGGTCAGGCTGAGTCAGGGAAGGCTCCAGGATGGCCTGGGAGGGGAGGGATTTCTGCAGAGGAAAAGTGTGATGTTCCCAAGTGGGTTGTCTGTGTTGACATGTGCAGTGTGGGATGCAAACAACGTTAAAATTGGGCTTTTCCAGGGCCTGAAGGGGCTCCAGGAGAGCTGGAGAGGGGCTGGGACAAGGGGTGGGGGAACAGGGCAAGGGGGAATGGTTTCATGTTGACAGAGGGCAGGGTTAGATGGGGTATTGGGAAGGAATTTTTCCCTGGAGGGTGGTTGGGGGCTGGAATGGATTTCCCAGAGAAGCTGTGGCTGCCCCATCCCTGGAAGTGCCCAAGGCCAGGTTGGGGCAACCTGGGACAGTGGAAGGTGTCCCTGCCCATGGCAGGGGGTGGGACTTTAAGATGATCTTTCAGGTCCCTTCCCACCCAAACCATTGTGTGATTCCCTGATTTTTGTTAGATTTTGCCTGTGTTTGCTGAGCACCAGCTGCTCTGGAGCCCCCTGACCCCCTGGGTGTGCTGGGGGCTGCAATCCCAGCCCCTGTGGGACTCCCTGGGGTGCTTCAGGACATTTCCCTTTGGGAGCATTTGGAATGGCATTTATATTTACCTACCAGGTTATTTTCTCAGCTCCCAGGTGTACCCGTGAAGCTGCTACATTTAAACTGTGGGTGTGTTTTAAGCTCTGAGGAGTGACTTTAACTGGCCCTGCCTCTCTCCCTGCTGCAGCTGGAGCCGGGATGGGCACAAACTGGTCAGTGCCTCCACCGACAACATCGTGTCCCAGTGGGATGTGCTGTCAGGGGACTGTGACCAGAGGTTCCGCTTCCCCTCGCCCATCCTCAAGGTCCAGTACCACCCCCGGGACCAGTAAGTGCTCTGGGACAAGGGCTGGAATCCAGAATTGGTTAAATTCTGTGCAAATCCACGATTTTGGTGTGTTGGTTTGGGATTAGGAACTGCCTGGGGTTGTTTGTGGCTCTGTTTGTTGTGGAATATCAGCTCTGTTTATTATGAAAATATCAGCTCTGGTTGTTATGGAAATATCAGTTCTGTTTATTATGGAAGTATCAACTGTATTTATTATGGAAGTATCAACTGTATTTATTATGGAATTATCACTGTGTTCATTATGGAAGTATCAGGATGGCAAGAAACAAGGGAATGATTCTTGGCAATGTGTAGAAATGTCTCACAGAGTTTAGAAGTCACGGCACAGACTTGGAGGAACTTGCAGAGAAAGAAAGGAAATGAAAGTAGGCACAAGCTTAATGTCATTTTGCCTGTTGAAGTAACAAAGACAAGATAATAAAAATGCAGGGATATTCTGTAATAAAAATGGAGGGATATTCTGTAATAAAAATGCAGGGATATTCTGTAATAAAAATATTGGGATATTTTGTATTTCTTGATATAGATTGGGATTTTCTTTTTTACTTCTAAATGTGGAAATCCCTTTCCAGAGGAGGAACTACCAACTCTTCCTGGTCTGTTTTGCAGGAACAGGGTGCTGGTGTGCCCCATGAAGTCAGCCCCAGTGATGCTCACACTGTCAGACTCCAAACACGTGGTCCTGCCTGTGGATGATGACTCTGATCTCAACGTGGTGGCCTCCTTTGACAGGAGAGGGGAATACATTTACACTGGGAATGCCAAGGGCAAGGTGAGGCTCCAGCAGGGAACACATTTACAGTGGGAATGCCAAGGGCAAGGTGAGGCTCCAGCAGGGAACACATTTACAGTGGGAATGCCAAGGGCAAGGTGAGGCTTCAACAGGGAGCTTCCAATCCTTCCTGGCTTTGTCAGGATGCTGAATGTTTCTGGGTTGTTTTCTTTGTTTTAATGTCCCAGCAAAGCTCCCTGAATGTCTCTGGAATTATTGATGTGATCTGAATGAAGCACCACATTTGTCTTTGAAGATCTCTAGGTTATAAACTCCCTGACAGGAGGGGGGAGCCGGGGGGGGTCGGGCTCTGCTCCCAGGGAACAAGGGACAGGAGGAGAGGGAACAGCCTCCAGCTGTGCCAGGGGAGGGTCAGGTTGGACATCAGGAGGAATTTCTGCCTGGAAAGGGTGGTCAGGCCATGGAAGAGGCTGCCCAGGGAGGTTTGGAGTCCCCACCCCTGGAGGTGTCCAAGGAAGGACTGGACGTGGCCCTCAGTGCTCTGGGCTGGGGGACAAGGTGGGAATTGGTCACAGGTTGGACTCAGAGATCCTTGAGGGATTTTCCAGCCTCAATTATTCTGTGATCCTCTCTGAGTTAGGCCTTTGTGCTGCTGTTGGATCCTTTTCCAGTGTAAATAAAGCAGTGTTTTGTCCCAGAACTGTCTCAGGAGGTTCTGCAGTGGCAGAACCCACAGGATCCAGCTGTGGGTTGCTGAGGGTTCTGTTGGCAGCATCAGGGACCGATGGGAAAAGCACCAAGAGGGAAATGAGCTCCAATGAAGACACTGATTGCTCTCTGTCTGCTTGATCTTCAGATCTTGGTCTTAAAAACAGACACTCAGGATCTTGTTGCTTCCTTCAGAGTGACCACTGGGACCAGCAACACCACAGCGATCAAATCCATCGAGTTCGCTCGGAAGGGCAGGTGAGTCACTGCACTGCCCTGCAGGGCTGGGATGCTCTAGGTGGGGTTGGCAGAGCACACGAGGTCTTCAGAACCCCCCCCACAGAATTCTTTGTGTTCCCTTAGTCTTTTAATGCCCTGTGCCCTCCTCCCTCTCCAGCTGCTTCCTGATCAACACGGCCGACCGGATCATCCGGGTGTACGACGGCCGGGAGATCCTGACCTGTGGCAGGGACGGGGAGCCCGAGCCCATGCAGAAACTGCAGGATCTGGTGAACAGGTGGGAGGCTCTGGGATGACTCCTCAGCCCCTCTGGGTGGTTGGGCACTGAACAGGCTCCCCAGGGCAGTGGTCACAGCCCCAAACCTGCCAGAGCTCGAGGAGCGCCTGGACAGCGCTCTCAGGGACAGGGTGGGGTTTTGAGATTTTGTGGGTCCCTTCCCACTCAGGATATTCCATGAATCTGTGAGCAGGTGACTGTGTGCTCAGAGCCCACCAGTCTCTGCCTGAAGGGTGGTTCAGTCTCTCACTCTGTGCAAGGACAGATGTTCTCATTTCAAACCCGCCTTTGAAATTTAGGCACAACTTGAAGCCTAAATATTATCTGAGGATGGGAGTGCTTAAGGTCTCAGCCAGGAGATCAAACCCCCTTTCACCACCCCTCTGCCCTGGGCTGTGGTTGAACCTCTGCTGCTCCCTGTGCTCCCAGGACACCCTGGAAGAAGTGCTGTTTCTCTGGGGATGGGGAATACATCGTGGCAGGATCAGCACGGCAGCACGCCCTGTACATCTGGGAGAAGAGCATTGGGAACCTGGTGAAGATCCTCCACGGCACCAGAGGAGAGCTGCTCCTGGATGTAGCAGTAAGGAAACTGCTGTTAAATGTTTCTGGTCGTTTTGCAAACTGAGCTCTTCTAAAATGAAAACTTAATGTAAGTTTCTCCTCTCCTCTCTTCCCAATAAACCCAGTGGCATCCCGTGCGACCCATCATCGCTTCCATTTCCAGCGGGGTGGTGTCAATATGGGCTCAGAACCAAGTGGTGAGTGTTTGGATCCTTCCCTTGGCATCAGGCCCTGGCACAGGTTGCCCAGAGAAGCTGTGGCTGCCCCATCCCTGGGAGTGTCCAAGGCCGGGTTGGACGGGGTTTGGAGCAACCTGGGACAGTGGAAGGTGTCCCTGCCCATGGCAGGGGTTGGGATGAGCTTTAAGGTCCCTTCCAGCCCAAACCATTCCCTGATTCCCCAGTGCTCTCCATCCTTGTAGTCTCAATTGTTGTGGTGTTGAAATCCTTTATTAAATCCCTTTTCCACAGGTTTTTGGGGCTCAGCTGCCTCACTTGACATTTTTGCAACCTTGTTGAGCGTGAGGAGGGTCCTCAAACTTCAGCTGAGCTTTGCATTAAGCCTTAAATATCATCCCAGGGACATTTTCCTTGGGAATGGTCTCCTCCTGGGTGTGTTCTTTAAGTACAGGAGGTCTGAGTGAGTGATCCAGGGGGCTCAGTGGGAACATTCAGCTTTGGTTTGGGATGTACATTGTTTAAGGAATGTTACAATGTGAGATTTTCAGCAGGATCTAATTTGTGCAGTTCCTGGTTTGTTGTGGGGCTATGGACCTAAAGGAGCCTTGATTTTGGGTTGTCTGGTGTGATTTTAATGTACAGAACGAAATTGTAGGATCATGGAATCATTTAGGTTGGAAAAGACCTCAGTGTTGGAGTCCAGCACTGCCAAGGCCACCACTGACCCACGTCCCCAGGAGCCACATCCACATCCTTTAAATCCCTCCAGGGTATTTGGCTGGGATTGCAGGAATCCTCCCTGCAGCTGCTCTTCCTCTGGGTGAGTAAAACCCACTCTGGATTTGTGCCTTAGGAAAACTGGAGTGCCTTTGCCCCTGACTTCAAAGAGCTGGACGAGAACGTGGAATACGAGGAGAGGGAGTCAGAGTTTGACATTGAGGATGAAGATAAGAGTGAACCAGAGCAGACAGGTACTGCTCCAACTCCTCCTGGGGAGAAAATACTCCTTATCCTCCCTGGGTGGCCCATGGAATCAGTGTCAGCACAGCCACCACTTGGTGGTGCCCAAAAGTCGTGGAAGAGATCATGGAATCTGAAAGGAGGAATGGAAATAAGGATTATTCCCAGCACACCACCCAGCTCTCCTCACCCCCAGCCTTTGCAGCACTTCTCATATTTAAATTAATTGTTGTTTAGCAGTTTCTAAATGTTCACTCTAAAATTGGCCCGTGGGAATTAAGCATCAATTTAATTTAATCAGATTTAAGAACCACTTTAGTGAGAACAATTTGAAGCTTTTAAGTTCTCTCTCTGCTGCTGGTGGGTTACAGCAATAGGTCTGTGTTAGAACACAGGAAAATAAAATAAAAACCTGATGGTTTTAAGAGGAAACACTTTAGGGTTGTTTTGTGCTTTAATTAAAGTTAAGAGGAAATACTTCAGGTTTGTTTTCTGCTTGAATTTCAGAGGAAGTACTTTAGATTTGTTTTCTGTTTCAATTCCCACTTTTCCATGCTTAGACATTTAAGCACAGCCAGCCCAGTTCTTTCTGAGTAATTTGCTCTTTTCTTTCCTCTCTTTAATTTGTGTGTTTTTTCCCCTGGTTCTCAGGTGCTGATGCTGCAGAGGATGAAGAGGTGGATGTGACAAGTGTGGACCCCATTGCTGCCTTCTGTAGCAGGTGACAGAGTATCTTGTTTAAAGCCTGGGTACAAAACACATCCTTAACATTCCCATGTGTAATAACACAATAATGACATTTTTAACTGACAGCAGCTGTTTTCCCTTCCCAGTGATGAGGAGCTGGAGGACTCCAAGGCCCTGCTGTACTTACCCATCGCTCCTGAGGTGGAAGATCCAGAGGAGAACCCCTATGGACCCCCCCCAGATGCTGTGCAGAGCTCCCTGACTGACGAGGGGCTGGGCTCTGAGAAGAAGAGACAATCCTCCTCTGATGGCCCCCAGGCACCAAAGAAGAAGCCCAAAACCACCAACATTGAACTCCAAGGAGTCCCTAACGATGGTGTGTGGGGGCTGCCCTGCTTTTAGTGCCTGTTCTGCATCGTGAGGGGGTTTAGCTTGGTCTGGAGAGCAGAAGTTTCACAGATCTTGCCTTAAATTTCTCCTTCCTTTGAAGTGTTTTCTTACAACAGTTATTAACAGCCAGGAACTCTGCAAGTTTGGGATGAGTTAGGAATCCTGAAACTGCAGGATCTAATTTGTGCAGTTCCTGGTTTGTTGTGGGACTATGGACCTAAAGGAGCCTTGATTTTGGTTGGTCTTGTGTGATTTTAATGTATAGAACGAAATTGTAGGATCATGGAATCATTTAGGTTGGAAAAGACCTCAGTGTTGGAGTCCAGCACTGCCAAGGCCACCACTGACCCACATCTCCAAGAGCCACATCCTTTAAATCCCTTCAGGGTATGGGAGGGATTGGTTTGGGTGGGAAGGGACCTTGAAGATCCCTCCACACCCAGCCCCGTGTTCAGCTCCCCTGTCTCAGGTCTGGCTCAGGAGTTCCTGAGCTCATGGATTGTGGAATCCCAGAGTGGTTTGGGTTGGAAAGAACCTTAAAAGCCCATCCCATCCCACCCCCTGCCATGGGCAGGGACACCTTCCACTGTCCCAGGTTGCTCCAAGCCCCATCCAGCCTGGCCTTGGCCACTCCCAGGGATGGAGCATCCTTTGGGAAATCCCAAAGTCCCTCCCCACCCTCCCAGGGAGGAATTCCTTCCCAACCTCCCATCTCACCCTGCCCTAAGTGAGAAGCCATTCCCCCTTGTCTTTCCCTCCATGCCTTCATCCAAAGCCCCTCTCCAGCTCTCCTGGAGCCCCTTTAGAACCCACCCCCCCCAAATTTTCCCTCTCTTTGTGCGCTGATCCATCTTGAGGGATAACTCACCCCAGAATCCCGGTTTTTTTCCCCCTCCCAGAAGTCCACCCGCTGCTGGGCGTGAAGGGAGATGGTAAATCCAAGAAGAAGCAAGCAGGCAGGCCTAAAGGATCAAAAGGTAAAGACAAAGATTCTCCATTTAAACCGAAACTCTACAAAGGGGACAGAGGTGCTTTACCTCTGGAAGGAGCAGCGAAGGGTAAAGTGCAGGCGGAGCTGGGACAGCCCTTGACAGGTAAGGAACCAACCTCAGCACCCCTGGCTTGCTTGGTGGCCTTGCTTTGTGCAGCCCCCTCAGTCCTTAGAGGTGTTTTTAGCTCCCCCCCAAAGGGCACTTTGCTCACTCAATGTTTGGCTGCTGTCAAGGAGAGGCAAAATTGGAGCTTGGGTGAAGTGGAACTGCTGTCAGGATTCGGGGGGGAAAATGATACCTCACGTAGGAAGAGCTTTAGGAGGGGGTTCAGGGGAGGTTGGGTGTTATTTCCAAAGGAGAAAAAAATCATTTAGTCTCTTCAGTAACTTCCATCAGCTCTTGCATAAATGGGAGTAACGTGGTTTGGGTTGGTTTGGGGGGAGAAATGTAACTGGTGAAGGGTTCTGAAGCTGCAGTTGGCACTTTGTGCCATCAGTGGCAGGCAGAGGGACAGGGAACAGAGAAATCCCACAAGGATGGAGGGAAAGGAGCATCACTAATGGTCTGTTTGATAAATGGACCCCGAGACAAAGCCCAGGAGCTGAATTTTCTAATCCAAGCTGTACAGCAGCCTCATTTAAACTGCAGAAGGCACAGTTGCTGTAGATCAGGACAGGTTTGGGGGGGATTTTTCCCCCTTTTTTGCTTTTGGTTCTATTTTGTGGGTTGTGTGCTAAAGCAGGGCAGTTGCAGTTGCCTTTGTTGGGGCCCAGACTGAGTCTGAGAGAGACTCAAGTGTTTCCCCTGGTCTCATTTGCCTCTTTTCTGGGGAAAAGCTCATCCAAGCCCAGCACAGAAGGCACAAGTTTGGCTCCAGTGATGTGGAATCCATTTATTTTTAGATTTTAATGAAGAGCTCAGGGTTGAAATACGAGCAGCTTCAAAGGCACAGTGGAATTGATACATCAAATTTTGCATTTCCTTGAACTCAGCAGCTGCTGCTGTGGATTTTTAGAGTGTCCAGAAGTGATTGATTCCCCCCCTTCCTTCCCTCACTGCTGGTCCTATGCTGCCCACCCTGCTCCTTGTCCTTCCTGCTCAGCTCCTCACTGTTGCTTGTACTGGTTCTGATGATGATGTGCTGTAACAGGGAATGGGATAAAAGGGATGGAAAGGGGATAAAAGAAACCTGGAAAAACGTGGGGGATGTTTCCTGGGCTTCCATTTGATCCCTTTTCACTGCCCCCTGCAAAATGCAGGAGTTAAACAGCCCAGGGCAGCCTTGGGAGGGGCTGAGGAGCTGCTGGTGGCAGATCCACTGGCAGGGGGTGACTCCTCTGAATTCCCAGCTCAGAAAGGGACATCCAGCAGTGTCAGAGGATGACAGGGATCATTCAGAAAAGAGTTGCTTTATCTAGAAAACCTCGTTCTCCTTCATTATTTTTTTCTGGAAAAGCTGCCATGTTTGGTGCTCTCTGCTTTCTGGTAACTCCTGTGTGGGGCTGGTCACTTATTTTTCCCCTGTCTCTGATCTCTTTAGCAGGTGGTGCAATCTCAGAATTGTTGTGAAGACCCTCCTTTACCCTCCTGTACTCTTTCCTCTGTTGGAACCCTCATGTGGAAATGGCTGGAATGCTCAGTCAGAGGGACTGACAGAGCCAGCAGACTGACTGCTCATGGATTCAGGGAGTGACTGCTGGCAGGAATGGCTCTGGAAGAGGCTGCTCTCCGTGGATCAGTGGGGGATGTTGGCTCAGGTCGTGCCATTGGAGAGGGACTCGTTGGACTGTCCTGGTGGTGGCAAACCCTGCTGTCCCCCCCTGCCACTCCAGAGCTCCCCAGCCTTTGTCTGAATCCTTCTCTTCATTCCTGGACTGAGGAACACCCCAAGTGTGTGTTTTTACTCCTGATGTGACTGTGTATCCTGCAAACTGCCCTTTCCCTGCCGGGAATTCTCCTTTGGAGTCCCGTTATTCCTGCCCAGCATTCCCAGGAGTTCAGTGCTCCCTGCTGACCTTAGTGCTGCTGCTGCTGCTCCTGGGCCAGGCTTTGGGGCATCTCCAGTGGAGGGACATGGATGAGAAGAACCAGGAGACACCTCTGGAGTCTGCAAAGGCTGAGCCTTCACTGGGTGGATATTTTTGAGACTCTGCTGGTGGGAGAAGGAGCAAGTGAAAGGAGCTCTCCATAAAATATTCAGTTGATGTGTTTCCTCCCAGCCTGTGATACCAAAAGCTGTGTTGGCAGGTTCTGTCTGTCCTTGCAAGTGTTTTTATTCCCTTCCCTGGGAGGTGCCCTTCCAGAAATAACTGGGTTCCTCCTTCACTGCTGGGGACTGGGAGAGGGTTAAAAACAGAACCAGGATTTCTCTCAGCTGAAATGGGGCTTTTTCAAAGGGGTTTTCTTTTTTTTTTTTCCCACTTCTGGGTTAAAAATGGAAGAAAGGTGGATGCTGACAGCTCATTCCAGCCATGCTCTAACCTTTTATTCCTTAAGGACAGTTGGAATATTTTCCTTGTAGGGATGGGAAGAGGCACTTTCTCTGTCAACACCCACAGCCTGAACCTCTTGTACTCCACCAACATCCTGGTAAAAAGGAAGTTTTCATTCCTAAGGACCCTCGTTTCACAGACTTTTGTAGCTCCTATGCAACACTTTCAGTTTTTCCCCAGTGTAATTATTGGGATTATCATGATTATTTAAAGTATCAGAGTGTCCTGCAGACATTAAAACCAGGGAGTCACAAAGAGATTTATTCATTTGCAGCCAGAAATGTGCAGTGGCTGCCTGGGGAAGAGGGGGAGACATTTTGATTCAGAAGCTTTTTAAAAACTGTCATTTTCATTTCCAGCTTTGGTACATTCTGCTTCATTTCATGGAATTCGTTACCAGCAAGTACAATATTAGTTTTCTTCGTTCTTTTCTGCTTGTAGGATGACTCTGATGTGTCAAATCCACCAGTTTTTGGTTGCCTGACCCCTCCCCAAGCTTTAAAAATGCACAGCTTGTGGTTTGAAGCATTTGATTTGCCCCCAGCCTGAGCTTTCCACGTCTGGTAAAGCTTCTCTGTACAGTGTAAATGTCCTGGGTTTATTTTTTTCCTCTCAGCTCTGTAATTTTATTTTCTGGTCTCTGGAGTTTTGTACAGTATTTGTCAGGTGCTGGCTTGGTGGTAGAACAAGGTGTCAGGTTGGTGTTTGTAAATAAAGAGGTACCTTTTCATTTCCTAAGATCTTGAGGGTCGTGGTGATATTTGGGAATCCCACAGCCCAGAGGGGAGCTGGGTGGGCAGGGCACCTCCAGGGACATTGGGTGTGGAAAATGCAGCTCCCCAGAATTCCTCATTTGAAGTTCAAGAGAAATGTGTGGATTTCTGTGGAAGGGCTTGGCAATCCCAACGTGGGCAGCCCAGGGGTGGGTTGGTGAGGATGGGGATGATCCTTGGTCACAGCACAGTTCTGTGGCCCAGAAAACTGGGAATGACCCCATCAAAGCCAGGAACTGTGGGGTTTGTGATGAAGAGCAGCAGTGCATTGTTCCTTTGGGATGGCTGAGCTCCAGGTGAATCCCACTGGGATCTCTCCTCTCCAAGCAGGGTGGGAGTGGCCTCTGCTTTAGAGGGACATGGAGATTTTGGGCTCAGATCCCTTTGGAGTGGTGGCTGTGACAGAGCAGGGGACATCCCTCTGATGGGGGGTTGCCAGAGCCTCACGTGGTGCTTTTGGATCCTCATCCCAGAGGATTTGCTTTGCCTTCCCTTTGTTCCTCCTCGGAATGTTTGGGGCTGTGACATCAGCTCTGCTCCCCTGGGAGTGGATCTGGGTGTCACCAGAGGCAAACCCCTGCCCAGACTGCCTTGGATTTCGGTGGGTCAGAGTGTCTGGAGGTTGGAATGTTGGGTTTGAACTGGGGGAGTGCTTTAGGCTGTGGGATGTGTGGGTAGGTCAGGACTGGACAGGTCCTGCACGAGGAACTGGGATTTCCTTGTGCTCCACAGCATTAGTTTAAGGGTTCCTGTAGTGATCACCTCTGTCATTTTGTAGCTTGGTGGGAAAATTAAAGTGGAGCTTCTTTACAGTGGAAATTTGCCTGAAAAGGCACAGAAAGTCTTGCAGGGAGAACATCATCTCCTCTAAACTGTCAGATACCCCCAAATTGCTGGAATGTGCTGGATGGGAACATTCCCCTGCCCTGCTGAAGGAACTGGGATTCCTGACTCACGTTCTGGGGGACACAGGAATGGGTTGCTGGGTCTCTTTTGGCAGTGCTGTGCTTCCAGCCTGGCAGGATCTCTCCTGGTAGAGGGATCTCTATTAGTGGAAGGATCTCCCCTAGGGGAAGGATCTTTCTTTCCTAGTGGAAGGATCTTTCCTAGGGGGAAGGGTCTTTCCTAGTGGAAGGATCTCTCCTAGGGAAAGGATCTCTATTAGTGGAAGGATTTTCCCTAGGGGAAGGAGCTCTCCTAGGGAAAGGATCTCTCCTAGTGGAAGGATTTTCCCTAGGGGAAGGAGCTCTCCTAGGGGAATGATCTCTATTAGTGGAAGGATCTTCCCCAGGATCTCCCCTGGTGGAAGGATTGAAAATGGTGCTGGTGGGATTTCGGAAACACCGACTGTGAAGATTTACAGAGGATGATTCTGGGGGGTGTTTTGGCTGCTGAATTCAGGTTGAGGAGCTGCCATGAAGCCCTTGGAGCAGAGCCACGTCCCCGGGCTGGTGCTGAGTGCCCTGTGTGTCCTGGCCGTGGTGTCCCCGGGCGAGGTGCCCGTCCCGGGCGAGGTGCCCATCTCGGAGGAGATCCTGGAGAAGCTCAGGGCCTCGGTGGCCAGGATTGCTGTGAACTCCACGCCCTGCAGCGTCACCTGTGGGCCAGGCCTGAAGGTGGAGAAGCTCTGTGAGGTGACCCCGGCCGGGGAGAGGAGGAACTGCTCCCTGGTCAGCTCCTACTGCCTGGGCAGCTCCCTGTGCGGGCTCCAGCACCTCACCGTGCCCACGGGGCAGCCCCTCCAGCTGCTCTGCCTGGCCCCTGATGCCCCCAGGCCGGGCAACCACAGCTACAGCTACACCTGGGAGCTGGCCCGGGGCCTCATCACCACCACTGACCTCCTGTTCGAGCCCCTGAGGAACTCCAGCCCTGCCCTGAGCTTCAATCCCGCGCGGGAGGCGCACGCCGGGACCTACCGGTGCGATGTGCGGCTCCAGGGCACCTCCAAGCCCATCAAGAGGGTCTACTTTGGCCTCAGGGTCATCCCTGGAGACCTGGTGGGGCTCAGCTTCCAGCAGTCCCTGACCTGGGAGCAGAAGCTGGAGGGGAACCTGAAGGAGGGGAGCGCCGGGAACGGCAGCCGGGAAGGGCGGGAGCGCTTCTGGGAGCAGGGGGAGTTCCATGAAGCTGTGCTGGGAATTGGGAGCGGAGTGCTGGGGGCCATCCTGCTCAGCCTCCTGCTCTGCTGCTGCCAGAGGCTTTGGAGGAGGAGAGGAGCAGAGAAATGAAGTGAGATTCGTGCAATTGTTTGCATTTGTCTCTTTATTGGTGTTAAGGAGGAATTCGGGGTGTGGTTCTTGGGGTTGTCTGTGTAGGGCTGGACTTTGGTGATCCTCGTGGGTCCCTTCCAGCTCAGGAGACTCCATTGATTCCATGGGTGTTTTATGTGATATTTGTGCTTTATTTTCTGGCTGACACAAATTTATTCTGGAATTTTTCCTTGCACTTTGGTGCTGAGTTAGTGCAGGGTTTTAGAACAGAGCCTGAGTCTCACTGGAGCACTGCAGACGGGTGGGACGAGGCAGTTTGCCTCCAGTGGAGTTCTGGAATGATCCAGGCAGGATTTGGAGGACACTGAGCCACAGCAAAGAGCTGCCAGCTCACAGCTGTGCTCCTCTGATGGGTCTTTGTTTTACCTCGAGGTGTTTGGGGGTTTTATTTAACCTGCCACCCTTATTCCTGTCATTTCCCCAAATTTCTCCTGCCTTGCTGAGAGCTCTGTGGGGCTGGAGCTGCCACAGCTCAGGGGGTGGTGGGGGATGTTCCTCCAGCAAGAGCAGATTCCCTGGCTGGCTGAGTCCTTTCCCCAGCTCCAAGGGTTTGGTCACAGTGGCTGTGGGGACGAGGGATGGACCAGCACTGCCTGCTGTCCTGGAGACACATCTCTTCCCACTGGAGCCTGGAAAACTCCAGGTGTCCTCAGGAATGGTTGGAGTGTGCCCTGTTCCCTCTGAGAGCTGAGCAGCAGAGCAGGAGCACAGACAGACAGACCTTCAGCTTAGGAACAAACAGACCTTGGGTGTGTTTTTAGTCCTGACTCAGAGCTGAGCTCATCCCTGAAATGCTCCAAGGGGGAGGAAGGGAAGAGTTCAGTGGGTTTGTGGATCTTTCCTGGTGGTGAACAGCAGGAAGCAGCAGCTCTGCAGGGGTGTTGCCTCCCCCTTGGAAACACAACCAGGGACCTATGAAGTTCCTTCCCTTCTTACTTTCTTATTTTCCAGTAAACAACTCTATTTACTCTCAGTTTCCTTTTCCCCCCTGTGAATTACAGGAATTCAAAGCACACCCAGTTCCAGGGAAAATAACCATACAGCCCTGATATTAAAGATGGAAACATTACAATTAGTTTTTCTCCTTAGCAGAGCGACACAAAAATGCTTTAAATGGAGGGAAACACTTTTATTTGCCAGTGAAAACTGAAATAGGCACTTCCCACCCCTGGTTTCCAGAGCTCTTTTTGCCTTCTGAACACGAAGAAAATGGGCAAATTGGGAGTGACCCACCACGGGGGAGAGGGCTGGGAGCTGATGCTTAAAATCAACCAGGAGCTGCCCCATCTGGGGACCTTCTCTGCTCTTTGTGATGGAAATTCGGGGCTCTGCATCCTGGGGGCAGCTGTGATTTAAAAAAACCTGGCCAGAACAACATGAAAGCTCCAGCAGAGCCCATTTCCCCCTGCTCAGCTGAGGAGGTCAGAGTGGGAGCCAAAAGGCTCCTTTTTCATCTTTTTATTATGTCTTTTTTTTTTTTTTCCTCCTGAGGGGCCCCAGATGCCCCGAGCAGGGAAGATTAATATATATAATTTTAATGCTTAATTTGAGATGGAAGGCTGGGATGGACAGTGTGGCTCCAGCTGTCAGCAAGGAGGGGACTGGGCCTCTTAATGGCACTTTCCTGGGGTGCTTTTTGATTAAGTGTGTTGGGGGGTGTTTAACTAAACAGGTCTGTGGGGGCTGGAGGGGAGGGAGGGAAAAAGGGACCAGGAGAGGTTGGAGGTGCAGGAAGGTCAGTGCAAGCAGCTGAAGCAGGAACCTTTCCAACAGCATCTCCCCCTCCCTGCTTCTCTTTCCAGCTCTTCCTGAGAGATGAGGGTTTCCTCAGGCACCACAAGTGGATGAATCGCAGGAAGAAAGAAAAAAAAAAGGTGTCTCTTTGTGCCCTGAGTTGGGAACTCAGCTCTTCACCCTCCCCTGGAGGAGGGGGCTCCGTGCAGACCTTTGGTGCTGCCGGTTCCCAGCTGGAGGAGTTTGTGTGGAACAGACTCGTCGGGAAGCAATTAGTGCTGAGCTGCTCCAGCCAGATTGGGAGAGGGAAGGGAGTGGAGCCGCTGATGGCTTTGGCACCTGGGGAGGGGGAGCTGATAACAGGAGGAGGAGCTGATAACAGGAGGCCTTGGCAGGGCCGGGAATCGCTGGGAGCTCCTGGAATAGCTGAGTGACTCTGCAGCAAAGGAAACAACCCCCCAGAGCTGCTTTTGGGCCAGGCTGGGGCTGGGGGACTCCTCCATTAATTAATGGGGCTCCTCAATTGATTAATGGGACTCCCCCATTCATTGTGGCCCTTGTTCCTGCAGCAGCTCCACGATCTGCTGGGATAAAGCTCTGGGATAAGTATTCTTGTCCCCCCTTTCCCCTCTCCTTTCTGCTTCTCCTCTCCAGGTTCTCTCCACCCCACAGCCCCAGCCAGCAGGCTGGGAAGGTTCCCCTGCAGGGCAGGACGGGCTGTGCTCTCTCCACGGGCTGTTCCCAGCAGCTCCTGCCTGTTTGTCAGCCCGGATCCATTTGTTTCCTTGATTTCTGCCGTGTGCAGCCCTTTTAATGAGGGTCCTTGGGCAGGGATTCATCCCAATCCTGGCTGCTCCCTGCTGGGATCTGTAATGATGCTGCCCCTGCCCTGGCAGAGCCCTGGGCAGCAGAAATCCCTGAGCTCATAACACGAGTGATGAGTGGAGTCTCTGCAGCTCCTTTTCCCTTTTTCCTTTCCCTTTTCCCCTTTTTTTCTTTTCCCTTTTCCTTTTTCTTTTTCCTTTTCCCTTTTCCTTTTTTCTTTTCCCTTTTCCCTTTTTCTTTTCCCTTTTTTTCCCTTTCCCCTTTTCGTTTTTCTTTCTCCTTTCTCCTCTTCCCTTTTTCTCTTTTTCCCTTTCCTTTTCCCTTTCCCTTTTTTCCCTTTCCTCTTTTCCTTTCTCCTTTTTCCTTTTTCCCTTTTTCCTTTCTCTTTTTCTCTTTTCTCCTTTTCCCTTTTCCCCTTTCCTTCTTCCCTCCTTTTCTGTGCCTCCCTAACCCCTCTGATAAATCACCAGCACCAGAACTGCCCCAAACAAGCCGCTCTTTGTCTTAATTTGACTCGTACCTGCACAAACCCCGAGCTGTGGGGTCTGCAGAGGGATTTTCCTGCCACCACCCGGCCCTGAACGTGGCTTTTCTCATCCTCCAGTGGGAAGCCTTTGCTGTCCCTCCCTCCTGTCCTTCCCTCGGGGGTTTCCCGGGGTTTTCCCTGCAGTTCCATAACCTGCCACTGCCTTTTCTGGCTCCACAGCTTTGGAGGATCAGCGAATTCCCCCAGACTCGAGGTGGGTAATTCCTGGAGAGCTGCAGAGGGGCTTGGGAATGACAGTTCCTCCCTCATCCTGCTCTGTGCCAGGAGGAGCCTTTGGCTGCTGTTCCCACTTTATCCCAGCTGTTATTTGTCATGGGAACAGGGAGGTTTCCTTCCTTTGTGCAGGTGGGCTCGACATGTTTAGAAACTTCCATTAAGTTTATTTTTCTTTGCCTGGTTGTTAAAACATTCCTGTTGTTTGCTAAACACAGGGAGCCTCCTCCCCTCATCCCAGAGCTGCTCATCCCACCCTGGGAACCCACCTGGGCTTTTCCCTCTTTGCTTCCAGGGCTGGGGAATAACTGTGATGTGGGGAATAACTCTGGATATACACAACAGGCATCACCCTCTGGGAGACCAGGGGGTTTATGGAATCATGGAATCATTAAGGTTGGAAAAGACTTTTTAAGATCCTCAAGTCCATTAGTGATCAGCACTAAACTACATTCCTGAGTGCCACATCCACAGGTTTTTTGGATGTTTCCAGGGATTCTGACTCCAGGGCAGTCCCTGGGCAGCCTGTAATCTCTCAAATGCTCCCCAAGACTTAGGACACAGCAGTTTAAAATGGTTAAAAAGGGCAAGGAATTGGCATTTAGTGTGGAAACTGTGCCAGGGCCTTGGCAGGGCTCAGTCCTGCAGCTGCAGCCCTTTGCCAGGTAATTCTGGGGGCTGGGAGTGTTGTCCTTTGGGAAGGAGGGAGGGAAAGGCCCCTAAAAGCACCCTTGGGATCAACCCAGCAGCAACAGGAATCAACCCTCATTAACTTTGGTCACTGCTTTACTGGGAGGCAGAGATTTCAACAGGAACATTATTCCCAGGCAGTTCAGGGAGTGGTGCATCCCATCTTTTCCCAGCTAAAGGTGCCCCTCAGCATCCCTGTGCTTTGGGCTGTTGAGCCTGAAAGCCAGACCAGCTTCTGGGCTGGATCTCAGTCCTGCAGCCCCAGGCTGAGCCTGACATTTGGGCTGGATGAACTCTGTGTGCAGGGAGAGGAATCTGAGCCCAGATTCTCCTTCTTGTCCCAGTGGTGGCCTCCTCAAGTCTCCAGTTCTTGTTTCAATTATATATATATCTGGAATATACTTTTCCCTCCTCCTTTAAGCCCCTCAGTTGAACTGGGATTTATTGACACCTCCATTTTTAGGAAGAGCTACTCTTTTTTTTTTTTCCTAGAAAACTATCTCCTTTTCCCTTTTTCCCCCAGACAGGAAGGAAAGAAGCAAACAGGGTCATGACACCACCCCAAAAGCACGTGGGATATGGGGAAACATTGAAGTTGCACCTCAGAGCAGCTGAGACAAACCCCAGGCTGGGGCAGAGATCAATCCTCCCGTGGCTGTAGCTCCTGGGGCTGGTTGCTGCAAAATTTGGCTCATGTTATGGGGAAGAAAGAATAAATCTTGTCCCATAACTCCTCAGAGATGGGGTGGAACGTGCTGCTCACTGAACTCTCAGTCCCTGTCCCCCCCCAAAAAAAAATTCACTGTACAGAGTTAAAAAAAAAAAAGGTCCAATTTAGCAGTCTGTTATCTCATACATGGCTTCATAAGGCAGAAAACCTACTGGGTGCTGTGAGGGGAGGGGGCAGTTGGCTGCAGAATTCCTGGGGAATTCTTCCTTTCCTCATCCCTTTAAAAAAGTTTCATCGGTCAAAGAGCTGCGTCTCTCGTAGGAAACCTCACGTTCCTCCAAACCAAAAAAAAAAGCTGTTTCTTTCCTCCTCCTCCTCCTCCTCTGTCAAATCCTCTCCCTGTGGTGCTGCTCTGGTACAAAGTGGGAGTTGCAGCAGCCGAGTGTTGTGGTTTTCCCGCTTGGATCGGGGGGAATCACATCCCGAGTCCCGCGTCCGGCCTCGGTCAGAGCTCCAGGGAGCTGATCAGGGCCACCATGAGCAGGGAGTTGGTGGTGATCACCACAGCCTGGGGCCTCGTCCCCGAGTCTTCCACCATCATACTGGTCCCTGGAAAAGAGAGGGACAGGGAAGGAGCAGCTGCCTGGTGGCACAGACAGCGGGGGACTCGAGGTGTTGGTTGTGGGGCTCCGTGTGCTCCTGTTTGTCACTGAGGAACCTCCCAGGAAGGCTGGTGTTGGAACAAGAATTTGGAGGTGGGGTCTGAGTACTCACCCCCTGGAGCAAGGGAACCTGCTGGGGGGGCCCAGAGTCGGGGTGGGTCACAAACAGTCAGGATTTCACTCGTAGCAAAGAACTTACTCTTAGTTTTGAACTCTGGGTGAGTTGGGGGACTGGGGGGGGTCTCGAGGGCTTTAGCTGCAAATATATAGGGTGGGTTCAGGCTGGACTGAAAGGTTGTCAGAGCTTGGGGGGATCGAGAGTGATGTGTCAGGAGTTCTCCTGAGTGAACAGCACAGGGGAACCAAGGGCCATTAGCAGAAAAGCCCGATTCTGGAATCTTAACCTAAAATACCAGGGTAGGATGTTCTCCCGTGTCCCTGGAAGGGGGAGTGGGATTTGAAAACACCCTGGCATTGATTGTTACGCCCTGGCATTGATGGTTACACCCTGGCATTGATGGTTACACCGTGCTGTGGGGTCAGGTGGGGGAGGAGGTGGGACTGGGTCACCCTTTATCCGGGCCACAGCAGTGGGAAGGACGGGCAGGGGAGCTGCGGGTGACTCCTCCTCTCTCTCCGAGCTCCTGGGAAGCACCTTGTGAAGGGCAGAGGAACAAACCTACCACTGTTTCGGAGGATGTGAACTTCTGCAGGGGTCCCATCTCCCCCTGGCCCCGTGACCCGGATCTGCACGAAGGCGTGGGTGAAATCCTCGGGGATGGGGATGTCGATCCGGCTCTTGCTGGCCAGGTACAGGGTGGGGGCAGAGTGGGAATCCTGCCTGTAGAGCATCTGTTGGGAGAGGGAACTGTGAGTTTTGTGTTTTCCTGGGGGTCACTCCCCCCTGAGGGCAGCCCAGCCCCGTCCTGCCCGTACCTTGTACCCCGTCACCGCCGACTCGTCCGCCCTCGCCACCACCGGGTCCCACTTGATGGTGACTGTGGAGCCAGAGAAAGTCCAGGAGATGTTGCCAGGTGGCCTTTTCGGTGCTAAGGGATGCAAAACAAGACAGGGGTTCAGTGATCTGGGTTGTACTGGTTACAGGCATCTCCTGAGGCTCCGTGAGCAGGGCTGATGTCACACCGGGGAGGGTTTAAAGGCCACCAAAGGTGAGCATGAGCACAGAGCTCAGGGGAGGGATACAGAGATCTCAGGGGAGGGATACACAGAGATCAGGGGAGGGAAAAACAGCTCCAGGGTGAGGGATACACAGATCCCAAGGTGAGGGATACACACACCTCAGGTGAGGGGTACACAGAGCTCAGGTGAGGGGTACACAGATCCCAAGGTGAGGGGTACACAGCTCTAGGGTGAGGGATACACAGACCACAATTCTGATCTCAGAAAATTCGGGGAAACCGTTTCATGGATGATGTAAAACGGCCTCAGAGCAGCAGGACAAAGAGTGACTCAGATTTTTGGGGGTCCCGAGGAGGAAGCAGCAGCCCTGGGGAGGAGGGGGATGTGCAGCTGGGGGGGTCACTCACGTGGCCTGGTGGTGGTGACGTTGGTGGAGGCGCTGGGGGGGCCGGTCCCAGCCCGGTTGTAGGCTCGGACTGACACGTGGTAGTTGGTGTTGGGGTTCAGCCCTGTCACGTGGGCAGATGTGACCAGCCCTGCTGTCCTCACCCTGTCAGCTGCCTCCTCCTTGTCCCCGTCCTTCCAGTACCGGATCTGGGCAGAGAAGGACCCGGGGGGTTTTAGTAAGGACAGAGGCATCTGCAAATCCACAGCCAGGGCTGGAGACCCCTGGCTGTTATTTATTATTTTGTCAGTGTGTGCCTGGAGTTGAGGTGGAAAGGCAACCAGGACAAAGGGGATGTTTCTCTCTCAGTCTCTCCTGTGAGCAGCAGTCCCAGCCCATTCAGAGCCACTTGGCTCTTCATTATCCTCCCCCTTTGGCAACAAAATGCTGTTTCCTTCCACCTCACTTGACCTGGGGGAGTTTTCTTTGCTGGGCTCTCCCACCTCAGCCTCAGTGTCTCCCATCCCAGACCTGTACCTCGTAGCCCAGGAGCACTCCTGTGACATCCCCCTGCTCCACGGGCTCCCAGGACACATCCATCTCCGAGGACAGAACAGACTTGGCCACAACCCTGTAAGGAGCCACTTTGGGTTCTGAAAAAGACAAGGAAAGGGAATAAACTCCTTTTTCCTGGCTCTGGGCAGCAGCACCTGGGCACCAGACAAAGGGCTGCCCTGCAGCCCCATCCCCCTGCGGGCAGACAGCTGGTGCTGTGGGACAGAGCAGAGCCAGGGGAAGGGATTTAGGGACTTAGGAGGACAAGCAGGGCCACAGCTGGGTGTCCTGGGGGTCTGTGTCTGCTCTCAGGCTCTGGGGCAGTCGTGGCTGGGCTGGGGGAACATCTCTGGGTGTTTGAAGGAGCAGATGAATGTTACAGTGTTCTGGGAGCCAAAGGAAGCTCTCCTGTTGCTGAGCTCCCAGACAGACCCAGCAGGGACCTGGCTGAGGGCAGAACAGGGGGGTTCTGAGTCCCTGCAGGCATAGAATGGTTTGGGTTGGAAGGGACATTGAGGTCCATCCCGTTCCACCTTCCACTAGCCCAGGTTGCTCTGGACACTTGGACACTTCCAGGGATGGGGCAGCCACAGCTTCTCTGGGCAACCCGTGCCAGGGCCTCACCACCCTTATAGTAAACAATTTCTCCTTAAAATATCTAATCTAAGCCTGCCCTCCTTCATCTTAAAGCCATTCCCCCATCCTGTCCCTCCATCCCTTGTCCCCAGTCCCTCTCCAGCTCTCCCGGAGCCCCTTTAGGCACTGGGAGGGGCTCTCAGGACCTCCAGGCTGACTCCCCCCAGCAAATCCCCCCGGTGCAGCCCCTTTACCTTCCTCAGCCGAGTACACGATGGCAGTGAGGCTCTCAGGCCCCTCTCCCTTCCTGTTGTAGGCCTTGATCTTCACCTCGAAGGGGGTGTAGGGCGCGATGCTCTCGTTGCGATACACGTAGTGCAGGGACTCGGCGTGGGGCACCCGCGCCGTCAGCCAGCCCTGGGAGCCCTTCCTCCGGAAGGACACGATGTACCCAAAGCCATCCCCGTTCTGGTAGTCCCTCAGAGTGGGCTGGGAGGGGAGAGAGTGCCTTCAAACTCGCTAAAAATCATCAGCAACGAACGAACCCCCCCGAGCCCACCTTTGAAGGGTTGGTGGGACAGGCACTGCTTCATCCTGGCCAGAGACAGGCAGTGAATCATTCCAGCTGCCTGTGCCCCTTCCAAGGATTGTCATATATTTCTATTCTATTCCTATTCTATTCTATTCCTATTCTATTCCTATTCCTATTCTATTCTATTCCTATTCTATTCGTAGTTTAGTTCTATTCTATTCTATTCTACTCTATTCCTAATTTAATTCTATTCTATTCCTAGTTTAGTTCTATTCTATTTACTTCTATTCTATTCCTAATTTACTTCTATTCCATTCTATTCCTAGTTTAGTTCTATTCTATTCCATTCCATTCCACTCCACTCCATTCCATTCTATTCTATCCTGTTCTGTTCCATTCTCTTCTACCAAACAAAGAAATCAACGTTCACTGGTTCTAAGTTACACAGTTCCCCTCATTAATTAGTGCTCTGTCCTTCACTGCCTAATTTGCTCCATATTCTTTGCTCCCCTTATCCTCAGACAGTCTCGGACTCTCAGGCTCTGATGTCTTTGCTAATCCCCTCTGTATCTCCTGATTACTCCACCCTGTCTCTGAATGGCCACGAATTTAAGATCCCAGATGTCCAATCTTCAGCTGCCTCAAGCCTTGTCTCCTAAAGCCCATCAGAGCCACTCCAGAGGAACTCAAAGGTTCGGTGGTTTAAAGATCAAACCGGCAGGAGGCTGCAGAACCAAACCCAGGCACTTGCTGCCATCAATTAAAATGTAGGGAACTTCTATCATTTCCAACAAAGCCAGCGGGATTTTTGACCAAGTTTGGCTCAACAGAATCCTAACTGGAGCAGGGATTTCCCAAAGGGAGTGGCCTGGGCTCCCCCCCTTGGCCCCCAGCCAGCACTCACCGTCCAGTTGATGATGAGCTCGTTGGGAGCCCCTCCACCGCCGCCGAGCCCAGATGGTGCCACAGTGGGTGCTGTCAGGTCCCCAAACAAAAGCAGACAGCACAGGTTGGGTTAAGGGGGTGGCAGTGATGGAGACGGGCACAGACACGGCGCATCACAGGCAGTGACAGCTCCTGTGGAGGGGCTGGTCTCTTTTTTTTTTACCCGTGGAAATCAGGTCTGGAACACCGGCTCGTGCCTGCCCAGCTCGTCTCCGAGGGGACAGGGATGAAGCTCAAAGGCAGGGATGTGGAGGGGAGCTTTTATTGGAAAGGAGTTACTTTGCATTTGGCACACTGAGAACTGAGTTCTGCTGCTCTTCCAGCCCTTGTGCTGGCACGTTCGGGCAGCCAGGGATGGGATGAAAATTCCCAGCTCTTTGATGGGAAATCTGCCTTGCTCTTGCAGAACTGTGCTCTGTGATACAACAGCTCTTTCCCCTTCCTTGCCTTGCTGCCCAGAAGGTTTGAAGGCAGGGTTTATAATGCTTTCATATGCTGGCTCTAACGTCGGGGAAGTCACTGCCAGCTCTGCCACTGCTTCGTGTTTGCCATGGAAATGGGCAGAGAGGCAGAAAATCCTGTGATGGCCTCACCTCCAGGAGCACTCAAGGGGATGATTAATCCTTTGGGACCAAGCCAGCCTTCCCCCTCCAGCAGGCAGGGACAGATCCCTCGGGTTCCCAGGGGTGTCCCCACACCTACCTGCTTCCTTGGTGCGGATTTTGCTGGAGGGTAAACTCGGCTCCCCCACTCCCAGGATGTTACTGGCCAGGACCCGGAACTCGTAATCCATCCAAGGGATGAGGTTCACCACCTGGGCTGTCTCTGCGTTGCCTTCTATGTTTACAGGATCTATATAATCCAATAACACCAGAGGAGGGCCAATAGAGCGAGTGGCAGCACAGAGCAGGGGCTCACCAGTGCCTGGTGGCCCTCGAGGGCCGTGTCCCCAGTGCTGCCATCGAGACACTTACTGGTCCTCATCTGCTTCCACTTGCTGGAGAGGAGGGTCCTGGCCTCAATGAGGTACCTGGCGATGGGGCTGTGGTTGTCAAAGCCACGGCTCCAGCTCAGCTGGACGCTGGTGTCACTGATGTCTCTCACCACCACACCCCCGGGGGGGCCTGGAGGCCCTGGGAGACAAAGGGACGTGTTACTCAGACCAAAGATTTGGAGCTTCATCGCTCCTTGCGTTGTGCAGGTCGTAAATTGACATCAGGCCTTTCCTTTCTGGAGGCTGGGAGGCCTCACCTCCGGTTTTACCCTCCAGAAAAAGCTCCTTTCAAACCTCACAGAACCATCAAGGCCGGGAAAAGACCCCCAAGGTCACCGAGCCCAACCTTTGGCAGAAAACCACCACGCCCATTAAACTGTGTCACGAAGTTCGGATATCAGACGGTGGGGTGGCTGCAAGGGGAGGGCAAACTGATCCCTTGCAAGGGTCATGCCACGACTTAGGGGCCTGTGAGGAGCAGGGAGGCTCCTGGCAGAGCAGTTACCCCGGACGGTGAGCGTGGCTGACTCCGAGGCGCTGTCCACCACGGTCTGGGCCGTGCACGTGTAACGCCCCGAGTGCCTCAGCTGCGCGTTGGAGATGCTCAGGTCCCCGATGGCTTCCTTCTGCAGGGGGGAGAGAGAACAGGCAGTGGGGAGGGTGTTTGAACCTGATCACAGGTCAGAGTTCGTGGTTTGGGTTTGCAAAGCTGGGTTTTGGTAGCGGGGGGGGGTGTGGAAGTGGGATCTGTAAGGAGCTGCTGGAGGATCGCCCTGTGTGTGATGGAGCCACAGGGCCAGAGTGTGATGGAGCCCCAGGGCCAGCTGGCCCCAAGAGGGACCCACTGCTGGCCAGGGCTGAGCCCATTGGGTGGCCTGTGCTGAGTCTGTTTTGCTCGTGGTGGTGATCACTGAGTGATCTGAGTGACCTCTGAGTGATCCCTGAGTGATCTCTAATGAGTGATCTGAGTGACCTCTGAGTGATCTGAGTGATCTGAGTGATCCCTGGGTGATCCCTGGGTGATCCCTGGGTGATCACTGAGTGATCCCTGAGTGAACTCTGAGTGATCCCTGGGTGATCCCTGGGTGATCCCTGAGTGATCCCTGGGTGATCACTGAGTGACCTCTGAGTGATCCCTGGGTGATCCCTGCCTGCCCTCATCTCAACCCACGAGCCTTCCCCTCTCCCTTGTCCAGCTGAGGAGGGGAGTGATCACGGAATCATGGGATGGTTTGGGTTGGAAGGGACGTAAAAGATCATCTCATCCCACCCCCTGCCACGGGCAGGGACACCTCCCACTGTCCCAGGTCGCTCCACCCAACCTGGCCTTGGACACTTGCAGAGATCTGGAGTTCACAACACCTCTTTGGTGGGCGCCGGTGCCCAGCCGGGCTCAGCCCCCCACAGACACACAAACAACAAGGCTGGCACTAATTCCCTGTCCCTTTTGGTGGCACAGGAGTGCCCTGTGCCCTCACCACGCTGGCTCGCCGGTAGTGCCCCTCAGACTTGTCAAAGTCGATGGGGAAATCGTCCAGGGCCCAGGTGAAGGTGAGGTCCATGGTGGGGTCGTGGGACGCGTGGCACTGCAGGGTGAGGTTCTCACCCACGTTGATGTCAGCGCTGGATGGTGCCAGGGTGATCTTGGTGGCATCTGCAGAGAAAGAGCAGGGAGGGCTGTCAGCTGAGAACATCCATGTGCCAGTATCCCAACCAACCAACACCTTTCCAGCTCGTCCTCCCTCTGGACTCTGACAGGAGGAAGAGGAGGGATTGTGGTCGTTAGAGAAGGGAAGTGCTTTTCTCCAGGTTGGTGGGGGATGTTTTGCTGCCCCACAGGCTGAGATTACTTTGATTCCCCAAGTACTGCATTGGTTTTGGGGGTATAAGGAGAGGAGAAATATCCCATCAGTCATTCTTAGATGTTTCTTGCTCGATTGACCCCAAATCAAGGCAAACAGCTCTACCTCGAACAGAGAGGATCCCAGTGCTGTTGGCTTTGCCCATGAAATTCTCAGCAAAGCAGGTGTATTTTCCCTCATCAGATTTGCTGATGTTCTGGAGGATCAAGGTGCCATCTGGAGTAATAGTCACCCTGGAGAGGGAGAGGAACCACACAAGAGGAAGGTTAAAAATGGCTGTTCACTCTCTACCCCTGGTAATTTCCAGCACTTGCTGCTTTTAGAGAAATCAGGGATAAAAAAGACAGACAGAAAAATATCATGTAGGAGTTTTCTAAAGAAGAAATTAGAGGAACAACAAAGCTCAGGGACGGAGCAGCACATTTGGGTCATCAAGTCCAGTCTTCTGGCAAGAAAAAAAAAAGTGATTTTAGCTACAGTTTCTAGGCAGAAGCTGAGTCTGTGCTGCTACCTGCTGCTGTTGACCAGAAGCTCAGTCCCCTTGGTCCAGAGCACAGTGGCTTTGGGTGCTGCTCGTGGCTGGCAGGGGATGATGACCTTCCCACTCCGGGCTGCCGGGATCAGCCGCTTCACTGGGCTTAGTCTAAAATCTGGTGCTAAGGCTACAGGGGGGAAAAGACAGGATTAAGGAATGGTCAGAACCCCCTGCTCGGGGGGCGTTTGAAGGGCCGTGTGACTGGGTATTGATCTGTTGTTGGATGGCTTGGTAAGAGAAGCGAGGCAGTATCTGGAGAGCGGGATGAAAGGAGTGGTTCCTCTGCTGCTGGGTGGGTTCTAACACCTGCCAGGGCAGGTGTTGGGTGACACACCTGAGGCAGGTGTCGTGTGCCACACCTGTCATACACAGCAATGGGAATGGCCCTAACAAGTGCAAGGTCTTGGAGAGACACAAGAACAGCTGCTTTGGAACATGTTGAGGATATTCTCTTCAATATCCTGCTCATAGTCCCCAGCACAGACATCCAGCTTGCCTAAAACTCCTCCTGGGATTGCAGAGAGAATTGGGATTTACCTGTTGCCCTCAGTGTCTTAATGTTGAGCTCAGGGCCTTTAATTTACCTCTGGAATCTCCTGACAATGAGGAGATAAACTTTTAGACCAGTGTGGAACAGGTTTAGCATCAGTTCAGCTCCAGTCACCATCCACCAAAACAGGCTGAATGGGTGCTGAACTCTTGGGGTTTTGACCTTTTCCCTCCAAAAAAGAGGAGCTGGTAGTGGAAGAGAATTTGTAGTGCTGCTGCTGGGTGTCCTATACACTCTCTGTGGCTAAACAGATGTCCTTGTTCTCTTTCAGAGTTACTGAATTTACACAGGATTTAGATTTTTAAAGGGTTGTAGAGTGTCTTATTGGACCAGCAGCTACATTTCAATGGTGAGTGAAGCAGTTTTTTTCTGCTCCCATCTTTAATCTGGGATCGCGAGCATCGGGACGAGTCTAAAATGCTTCAGTGTCCCATTGAAACCCAGAGCTCTGGGAAGGGAGGAATTACCTTGCACTGTTAATTCAGCACTTGCATAAACTGTGCCATGCTTGTTCTCAGCCACACACTGATACATGCCAGAGTCCTCCAGGACTAGCTTGGAAAATCTCAGCTCTCCACCGCTCACTTCGATGCGGTTCTGTGCAAACAAGAGGATGAACCCATTAGATGAGAAAAAAACCAAAAATGGAACTCAATCCTCGGGTGGCCAGGGTTGAGTTTCATTGCAGGCTCTTCGGAGCCAGCCTGGTTTTCCATGGGAGAAAACTCAGGGTGTGTTTTTAGGGCCGTCCAGTCTCTCCCCCACGTCGCCGTGCTCTGCTCGCTGAGACTGCCGAGCGCCCGGGCAGCACCGTGCAGCTCACACCAAGGCAGGTATTCACCTGCCCTGATAACTGGCTGTGAGTCCCTGCAGTTGCACGAAGCAATGGCTGGGATGGCAGTGCCAGCAGAGGGAACTTGGGATCGTGGCAGTTGCTTTGCAGCCTCATGGGGGCACATGGAAGGGGGATGCGGGGTGAGGAACGGGCTGGAGATGCGTTTGCAGCGAGGCAGGAGAAGGGGCTGAGTCTGGAGGAGCAGGGTCGGTCCTGGGGGAGTTGGGGGGGTTGTCAGGGGTACCTGGGAGCTCAGGGGCTGCCCGTCCCGGAGCCACCTGACCGTGGGCCGGGGTTTGCCGGCGGCCGCGCAGCTCCAGCGCAGGTCGGACCCGATGTCGGCCTCCGTGTCCGCGATGACCTTCAGCCACTCGGGCTGGGCTGTGAGAGAGGGGCAGAGCAGCAGGAGCTCAGCTCAGGGGCAATGCTGCCAGGCAGGAGCAGGATGCCGTGGCACCTTAGTTGGCACAGCAGGAGCAGCCTCATCCTCCTGTGAGTGAGGCAGAGCCGGGTCCTGCAGGGCTGCGGCTGCTGCTCTGCACTGAATGGATCCACAGGCAAGGAGGAACTTGGTGGGTTCTCTCCCTAAGAGTTAATGCAGCCACTCCTGAACTATGGAGTCATGGAATCCCAGACTGGTTTAGGTTGGAAGGGACCGTAAAGCTCACCCAGTGCCACCCCCTGCCACGGGCAGGGACACCTTCCACTAGCCCAGGTTGGTCCAAGTTATCCAACCTGGCCTTGGGCACTTCCAGGGATGGGGCAGCCACAGCTTCTCTGGGCAACCTGTGCCAGGGCCTCCCCACCCTCCCAGGGAAGAATTCCTTCCCAATATCTGACCTAAACCTGCTCTCCTTCAGCCTAAGGCCATTCCTGAATTTCAGGATAAGAGGCAGGATTCGAGGTGGTGGTTTTGCTCCCAAAGCCTCACTTTGTGCCCGGGGCACCTTGCTGTGCAAGGTACATATTTAAGTAAAAGACCCATGTTTGAGGGTGTTCCCTTGGATGAACACACGTCCAGGGGTTACCTTGGATGATGATCCGGCCCTGGTGGGTGTCTCTGCCTTTGATGTTCTCAGCCTCACACTCGTAGGTGCCCTCGTCCTCAAAGCCAACATCCTGGATCTGCAGGAGGGGCTCGCTGCCGATCCACTTGGAGGACTGGGAGCCATCCAGCTTCCTCCACTTTATCCGGGGGACAGGGCTGTGGAAAAGCCAGGCTGGTGAACCTGGGTGACACCACAGCTCAGAGCAACCCCGTCCCCACATCCCCTGGGTGCCCTCCCAGCTGGGCCTTGGCCAGCAGGACAGATGGCTGCAGCCACTTCCCCTTTCCCACTCTCCCTCCCTCTCTGGCCTTCACCAGGGCCGTTGGAGAGAGGGGGTGTGAGGCTGCAGGTTCTGCCATTCCCTCCCCATCCCAAGCCCGAGTGACATGGACACTGCACTCACTTCCCAAAGGCAAAGCACTCCAGAGTCACCACCTGCCCTGCCAGGGCGTAGGTGTCTGCAGGGAACCTGGCCTTGATGCTGGGGGCGAACTGCCGGGCATCTGTCGGGGGGAAAACGTGGTGAGGAGCCCTGGAGGACTTCAAAATATCCTGGAGGGCTCCAAGATGTCCTGGAGGGCTCCAAAATATCCTGGAGGGCTCCAAAATGTCCTGGAGGGCTCCAAAATGTCCTGGAGGGCTCCAAAATGCCACCCAGGAGGTCTCAAAGGGCAGAGGGACCCACGGGGTGACATGACTTTCCCAGACTTTTGTGTGGGCAGAGGTTTCATTTGCTTCTCACAACAGTCTCTAAAAATCTCTTTACAACATCTCAGGGCTATTTCTCCTTGGTTTCCTAGAGCCACAGAATCCTACAATGGTTTGAGTTGGAAGGGACCTTAAGGCTCATCCAGTTCCACCTGCCCTGGGCAAGGAATCTCCCACTAGCCCAGGCTGCTCCAAGCCCCATCCATCCAGGCCTTCCTACCTGTTTAACTCCCTTTCCCCCACCCCAGAAACATTTTTTAAAGACAGAACCCCCCCCCCGGCTGAGGTTTGGGAGGGCTGCCTCCCCCCCATTCCAGCCAATCCATATTTTTATAAACTCTTAAGCTCCCCTGAGAGGCTGCTGGGTGACTTGGGCACCTCTGGTGTCCTGTGGAGTGGCTTAATTTTGCATTTCCCCCCCAATAATTGGCACTATCCCGCTGATCCAAGAGCACTTGCCCAAGGGCACTGACCCTCTGCCGTGAGGCTGAGCCGGGAGAACTTGCTGAAGACGCTCTTGGTGATGAAGTCGATGTGGCTGGTGGCAAAGCAGGAGTAGTTGCCCAGGTCAGAGGCCTCTGTCTTGGCAATGTAGAGGTTTCCCGTGGTCTGGGAGACGAAACGTCTCCCGTCGGCCGGGATGAAATTGGGGAACTCGTTCAGGAGCCACCGATAGGATAAACCTGGGGAAGAGGGGAGAGGAATGATCTGCAGGGCCTGTCTGGGTCCTCCTGGGAGGGGTGAACCCAGACTGGTCCTTGGAGTTGGTCCTTGTGTGGACACACCAAGTCCTGCCTCTGCTTTTCTGCTGAATAAACCTCCCTAAAATTCCCAAGGAAAGGCAGGAAGGTTGTGTCTCCCCTGCCTGTGGAGATGTGGAGGTGCCAGAGCCTTACCTGGGTAGTGGGGGGGAGGGCTGCAGGCAAACATCACCCCCCAGCCCTCGGTGATCCTCACGGGGTCCCGCTCCTCCGCCGAGAATTCCTGCAAAACTGAAGGGGCAAAGTGAAACCCGGGCAGAGGAAAGCTGGGGGCACCACTGTGCTTTATCTCTGGGTCTTCTCAGTGCTTGTACAGAGGGAGATCCCAAAGGATTACTGGGTTTCTCTGTAGCACAATAAATTTCCATGGCACGCCTGTGGAAGTGCCAGGGGGTTTCTCCATGGGGTGGGGTTGGGTGCCATGGGCAGAGCTGCTCTCCCACATTTCTCCAGGTGAGCAGGGGGGCTCAGTTGGCCCCCCAGCTGCATTTCCTTTACCCTGGGGAGACAAACTTACAGCCAAAGCGGAGGGAGGCCTCCCTGCTGACCACGGTGCCCCTGGAGTTGGATGCCAGGCACTGGTAGGATCCAGCATCCTTGGCTTTCACGGGGTTGCTGATCACCAGGTCCCCTGCAACCAGCCTGTAACGGGAGTCTGGCTCCACCTCAATGTCTGTGCCGTTCATCTTCCACCTGCCCAGAGCGAGAGGGGGGAGTGAGGGGGTGAATCCTCCTGGCCACACCCTGGGGCCTCACAGGGGGCTGTGCTGGTTGGTGTTCCAGCTCTGCTGGGATTGGAGTTAGATTCCTATCCTGGCTGTGCCCTGGGAGAGATGGCACAGCACAGAGTCACTGAGGCTGGAAAATCCCTCCAGGTTTGAGTCCAACCCGATCCTGGTTCCCACCTTGTCCCCCAGCCCAGAGCACTGAGAGCCACGTCCAGTCCTTCCTTGGGCACCTCCAGGGGTGGGGACTCCAAACCTCCCTGGGCAGCCCCTTCCAATACCTGACCACCCTCTCCAGAGAGAAATTTTTCCCTAATATCCAACCTGACCCTCCCCTGGCACAGCCTGAGGCTGTTCCCTCTCCTCCTGTCCCTTGTTCCCTGGGAGCAGAGCCCGACCCCCCCCGGCTCCCCCCTCCTGTCAGGGGGTTGCAGAGCCAGAAGGACCCCCCTGAGCCCTCCTTTTCTCCAGGCTGAGCCCCCCCAGCTCCCTCAGCTCTCCTGGTTCTCCAGCCCCTTCCCAGCTCCCTCAGCTGCTCCTCCTGGGACTCACCCCCCGTGTGGACAAGAAGGCTCATTCCCACCTTAATAATATAAAAGTGGAGAAGAGGAAGCAAATCCCAGCTGGTTTTCTCCCGGTGCTGGAGCAGAGGGGGCAGCTGAGCTCACCTGTGAGTCTGAGCTCACCTGTGGGTCTGAGCTCACCTGTAGGGCTGAGCTCACCTGTAGGGCTGAGCTCACCTGTAGGTCTGAGCTCACCTGTGGGTCTGAGCTCACCTGTGGGTCTGAGCTCACCTGTAGGTCGCAGGGGGGTTGGCTCGTGCCCGGCAGGTCAGAGTGACCTTCTCCTCAGCTGAGCCTTCAGGGAAGAGGGTGTGGGAGGGCTGCTCCTCAAACACGGGCCCGTAGCTCCTGGTGCTGCTCTGGGCCTGGCACCAAACTGCAAGAGAGGGAAAACTCACTTGGCTTTTCCTAAAAAACCGCTCCTTTCCAGCTCTGTAGGGTGTCCCTGGCAGCAGGAGGAGCAGCGTGAGAGTCACAACCCACCTGTCAGCACAGCCCAGCCCTGGCTCGGGGCTCCCAGCCTGAGCTTCCCATGGAGCATCCCACCCATCCCACCCTGCCAGAGGAGCATCCCACCCATCTCACCCTGCCAGAGGAGCATCCCACCCATCCCACCCATCCCACCCTGCCAGAGGAGCATCCCACCCATCCCACCCTGCTGGAGGCACCGATGGCTCCGGAGACGTGGGGATGGAGGATATGAACACGCAGCCCTTGGAAAACCACCTGCACACAGGCCTGGGAAGCCCTGGGTGCCCTCCCTGGGCTGGTTCCTCCTCTCTCTGCACGGCCTGGTTGGTTCCTCCTCGTCCTCTCCAGGATGAGGGAGCAGGAGGAGACCTGGGATCGTCCCGGCTCTGCCGGTCCCTCACCCCCTGCATCTGCAGCACCCCCAGCTCTGGCCACTCAGACCAGTTGGCTGCTGGTGTTAAAACCAGTGCAGACCATTCTGTTCCAGGACTGGGATGAGCCTTGAGCTGCTTTTGGAGCCTTCAGACACGGGTTGGACTCTGATCTTGCTGTTGTGGGCGCGGCTCAGGCTGAGGCACGAGAGGAACAGAAGGACCCTCCTGCTTTCTCCCACGCTGTGTCTGGGTCCCCCTTTGGAGCCAGCACCCTTTGGTGACCCTTTGTCACTGGGAAGTGCCATCTGTCCTCACTGAGGGGCTCGTGTCTCAGATAAAGAACAAATTCTAGCAGGCCCCCTTCCACACAGGCTGGATGGAAACCACAATCCCAGAATGGTTTGGGATGGGAGGAACCTTAAAACCCATCCAGTTCCACCCTCCTGACCACCTTCCACCAGACCAGGTTGCTCCAAGCCCTGTCCAAAACCTGGCCTGGCAGCGACACTGTAAATAAGACCAAAGCAGAAGCTGCCTGGAAATCTCTTTATTGCAGGAGCAGCTGGTGGGATAATTGCCAGCAGGTCTGTCCTCTCCCTGGCACCTTGGAAATGCCTGTCTCTTATCAGGGAAGGAGCCACCAGCACAGTCTCCTGCTCACTGATAAGCTCCAAGATGCTTCTGTAGCTCCAGGATCCTTCCATGCTTCCTAATTGAATTAATAACTGTCTCAAACCCACAATCTGTCTCCTTCCCTCCACTCCCCAGCATGGGCACTCCTCAAATTAAGCAGCTCCAGTGAGTTTGATGTTTTATGCAAGAGTAACTTCCAGCAGGGAATGGCCAGCTCAGCTCTCTGGGATCAGGGGGAGCAGCCCCTTTACCTGCAGCTCCCGGGGTTTGGCTCCTGCTCCGTGCAGGGCCGAGGGTGGGATGGGAAAAGGGGGCTCTGCTAATTGGCTCAGTGGGTTTGGAGCAGCTGTCCCAGCACCAGGCAATTATCCCAGAGCTCGGGATGTGCTGCAGCAGGAACCTGCTGGTCCCTGGTGTCACACAGGGAGGGGGCTGAGCCCGGGGCTGACTCTTTGGAACGAAAGAAAAGCAGCATTTTGAGAGTCTTGTCCCCTCCAAACCAGTGCCATTTCCTCCTTGAAACCTTCTATTCCTGAAGGAAAAGCTCGTGGAAGCTGGAAATCTCCTCCCAGTTGGGTCAGCAGTGGCTGTGCTGAGCAAGTCCCAGCTGGAAAGAACTCTGCTGACCAGCAGGGAAAACAATCTGGAGTTAATGGGGAATTAATAAGAAAGTACTAATTGTGTTCTGACAGGTGTGTTAATTGTGTTCTCACAGATGGCAGTGACTGGGCTGAGGTTTAACAGCTTTACATTTTGAGATTAACGGGGAGCACGTGGTAAATAATTCCTATTTATTTAACAAATAAAATATATGTTGTTACCACTCCCATCCACGCCCTTTCTCGTGGGATGCTCTTTTCCAGTCGAGCCAAATTAGGCTCATCCTCCCCTCGGCTTCCACCCAGACTCTGTGTCCCATTGCTCTCCTCTGCTGTCCCTTTTTCCCTGCCAAGGTTATGGACTGCAACTGTGAGGGATTGATTTTCCCCAAGGAAATCAATGCCAGGAGTTCAGGTGAGTTTTTATCTCCAGTTCCAAGGTGTCTGGTCGGTGCTGGGGGTGAAATGCCTGCATCTCACTCATTAAAAAAAACAGATTAAAGCCATAATTAAACAGTTCCAAGATGGGGACAAGGGTAGAATTAAGAATTGAAGGTAAATCAGGGTGGTAAATCTCAGAACCTCCGAGACTGATTGTCTGGGACATTTCTGTCCCCTCAGAACTCTCATTTTTGATGGTACCAAGACATTCTGTCCTTGGGCCCTGTGGTTTGGGCAACAGGGAGAACAGACACAAAATCAAGGTCTCCTCCAATTCTGCAAGGAGCAAAGTGACCCGCTCGGAATTGTCTGTGCTGCTTCCAGCCAGGAGAGCAGGAACGATGGCAAACCCACCCCTGCACCTCCACAGCGACCTTCAGGAGCAGTGCAAATCAATATCAGCACCAAAATAAACAGAAACAGGTGCGAGTGGAGCATCTGAAAATGAAGATTTGGCAAAGCAGCTGCGGGGAGGTGACTCCAGAGCCTCCCTGGGCACCGGCCCCTTCCTGGCATTATTTGTGGGGTATTTTTAGGAATATGCTGAGAGCCAGACCTGGAAAGCCCAGGTGTGCAGGAGGCTGAACCTTTTCCCCTTTGAGCTGAGCCCTGAGCCAGCTCTGGAGGGCAGGGAATGATCCAGGGCTCAGCTGAGTGTTTTCCAAGCCGTATTCCAGCTCCGTCCATGGCTCCGGAGTGCTGCCCACAGCCTGGAGCCTCAGCACACGAGGGAGCTGGGCAATTAATTGGTGTTTTGGGCAGCCTGAACACACATGTGCCCAGAACCTGAGTGGTTATTTTTGAAGGGACAGCTCCCAGAGGAGCAGAGGGGTTTATTTTTAACGAGAAGCTTTGTGAGGAACAAAGGGTCGGGGCTTTAACCAGCCTTAGATCTCAAGATTTTCCAGAGCTTTTCCCAAATGAACAAAGGCCAGGGAGGTTTTTAGATTTTAGAGAGCTGTCCCTGTGCACTTGAGAAGCTTTAAAGCTCTACAGATTGCTCCAGACCTTTACACTTTGCTCCAGACCTGGAGTCTTTGGCTCTGTGGTGTCTCCTCGAGCCTCATCTCTCGCTGCTGCCATCGTTGTGTCCCCAGTCCCTCCCTCGTGTCCCCAGGGAGGATTTCCCAGCTGGCTCCTGAGATCCATTGCACCATCAGCCAGAGGTCAGAGAAAATCACCCTCCCAGGCTTCCCAGAAGGGCAGTTTTGGGGGGCTCAGCTTGGGCTGGGAGCGAGTTGCCTGAACTCAGGTGGTTAATGGGAGAACCCAAGTCCATCTCCATGCCCAGATTTGGGTCAGACCAATTTCCAAACAGGATAATTGCCTCCCAATCTAGGGCAGCCACCCCTCCTTCTGCCTCCTCAGGGATCCAGAGAACATTAAAAGGTAATTAGATATTTATAAGGACAGGCGAGCAGCCTCTGCCCGGGATGATGAATTAGCTTGAAGACATTATCTAATTCTCAGTTGGCTGAAATGAAATGTCTCCCTGCTGAAAAGGGACCTACAGAGAGCAGCCTGAGCCTCCCTGAGATCCAGAAATGGTCCCTGAGATCCACCAATGGTCCCTGATGAACAGGAATCTTTTTGCAGTCAGGGTGTGGCCAACAAGGCATTCCCTAGAAAATCCAGGATGGTGAAGTGGCTTCACCACGGGTGACTCCCACTGGCAGAAGGGAATTCCTCCTGCATCTCCTGATTTCACCCAAACCTGGATTTAGAAAGTGGGGAGAGGGAGATGTGTCAACCATTCCTGTCCTCTTTGAGCAGCACAAAGGGAAATTGGGAATAACATGGACACAGCTCTGGGTGGCACAAACCCCCCCGAGGATTGGGCTGATCCCAACTGCTGTGTGTTGTCCCCCCGGACACCTCCCACCTCTCCCAAGGGAAACTCTTACCCAGGAAGGTGCTGACAGCCAGGGACATGTGGACAAACCCTCTGGTGCCTCCCATCCTGTGCCAGGTCACGGTGTGGAGCCTCTACGGGGACGGTGGCCCTGCGAGGGATGGAGAGCGGGGTGAGCTGCCAGGAGCTGCAATCCGAGTCCCTTCCCGGGGATATTCCACGATTCCGTGATTCCAGAGGCTCTGCCCGAGGGCACAGCGTCCAGCTGTGCCACCCTGCTGGCCACAGGCCCAGGGCAGAGTCACCCCAGGGCGAACATCCAGCTGTCCCAAGGGCAGGGCAGTGGTTGAAGGAGCTCTTTTTTTCTCCCTGGCACCACAAATCTGGCTGGGGAGTTGTTGTTGTTCCTCCTCCCTCGTTATCTGCTCTCCTTTCCCCCCCCCCCCCCATCTCCAAAAATAACACTCCCTCCTGAGCGTTTCTGATTAAAACCCACAAAGGCAGAAGCACACACAGGATGTTGGTGGGGGGGAGAGGAGGAAGAAATGATCTGGTATTTTGTGAAAATAACAGATATTGGGAAGGGATTCTTCCCTGAGAGGGTGGGGAGGCACTGGAACGGGTTTTTCGGAGGAGTTGTGGACTCTCCATCCCTGGAAGTGTCCAAGGCCAGGTTGGAGCAACCTGGGCTAGTGGAAGGTGCCCCTGCCCGTGGCAGGGGGTGACACTGTGTGATCTTGAAGGTCCCTTCCAACCCAAACCAGGCAGGAATTCCATGATTCTATAAAAAAAGGCATCTTTGAAACTCCTCAGGCACTGCCTGATTTTGGGGGCTGTGCCAGCCCCAAGTCCCTTGTTCTGGACAGGTTGGGGGGCTCAGCCTCTCACCATGTGCTGCTCCCCAGCTTTTAGAGCCTCAGGCAGGGAGCTCAGGCTTGCAGGGGGATGTGCAAAGGGGCAACACAGGGCTGGGTCCTTTCCTGCTTTTCTCTTAAGTTTAATGCATTTGAACAGTTAATGAAGGGCTGAGGGAGTGCCCAGGCATCTCCCGGTGCCCTGGGATGAATTAGCAGGGGCAGCAGAGCTGTCCAGTCCCCTCCACAGCCCCCTGCCTGCCAAGATCTCCCAAAAATTAAAAAACCCAACCAAAACCCTGTGCCCTCTGTGCTGCCCCTCGTCCCTGAGTTCTCCTGGCGCTGGAGCAGCTCCAGCACAGGCACCTCTTCCCCCGGCACTCCAGCAGGGATATCGGGCTGGGTTTTTCCCCCCTCTTTGTTAACGGACCCGGCAGGAGGAGGAGGAGCCCGGGCTGCCCTCCCGAGCGCACAGCCCGCTGAGCCGCCGCTCAAGACGCTGCCAAGAGCTCCCGGGGCCGCCCGTGCTGCTCATCCCCCCTGCTCCAGCTGGTGGTGCTCCGCTCGTGTCCCGGCCCATCTGTCCGCCCGAGCTGCTCCCGAGCTCCCCCGAGCCGGGATTAGCCCCCGTCCCGCGGGATGCAGCCCCAGCTCGGCCGGTTTGTGACCGGCAGCCCCGGAGCTGCACCTGAGCAAACAGGAGAGCCCGGCTTTGCCCCCCAAAACCCCCCTGGGGGGACCCTGCCCGCTGCAAAAGCCACCTGGCCCCTTTGTGTCCTCACCCAAATCCTTGATTCTTATCTCGTTTGGGTCAGGGGGCTGGATCCCCTCTGCCCCCAGCGAGCTCATGTCCTGGTTGGGGTTTGTTATCTGCCAGGCGCCAAAATAAGGCTGGAGCTTAATTATGGTCTGTGTGGCTGGGGGAGGAGGGACCCCTGCCTCCTTTTCCCCCTATTCCCAATCAGGCCATGGCAGCTCCTGGTGGGAGCAGCGTTCTGGGCAGGGAATTTGGGGACGGAGCAGGGAAGGGCGTGGGGCACATTTCGCACATGGAAGCTGCTCCATTTGTTCCAGCAGCCCCGGAGTGAGTCAGTCACACGGAGTCACTTGATGTCAACGACAATCACGCCCCAAACGGCGTCCTGAGCCCACGGCCCTGCAGCAAACACTGTCCCTTTGTTCCCTGCCCCGGCCCTCAGCCGGGGGTGCTGAGCAGGCAGAGCTGCCACCGGGGGTCTGCGGGCGGTGCCAGCTCTGCACTAATTAACGGGTTGGCTTTTCCAGGTCTCCCCAGTTTGCTTCCTTGAGGGTCTGTGGAAGGCAGGGAGCACTGGAGCTGTTCCTGCACCAGTCAGGGAGTCTTTGCTCCGTCGCTTCCAGCCCCGATTGCTGGGTCTGGATCTGCAGCCCCAGAGCTGCCCTGGGAAGCTCTGAGTGGCTGCAGCTTTGCTTCCCTTATTCCTTTTCCCTCTCGCTTTTAAAACAAATAGGAAAGAGGGTGGAAAAGTTCAGTTTGGTTATTTTTTGTAGAAACACGAATGGTTTGGGTTGGGAGGGACCTTAAAGCCAAGCCCATCCCATCCCATCCCATCCCATCCCATCCCATCCCTTCCCTTCCACTAGACCAGGGCATTCCTGGCCTTGAGATGGGATTCATCCCATCCAGGGATGGAGCAGCCACAGCTTCTCTGGGCAACCTGTGCCAGGGCCTCCCCAGCCTCACAGAGGGGAATTCCTTCCTAAAATCCAATCTAAACCCACTCTCTGTCAGTTTAAATCCATGTAATAAGGAGGAGGAGGTCAGTGTGGGCCACTGTCCCTCCTGGGGGGCTGGAGGCTCCTCTGGGCAGCTCCTGCCACCTCCCTGGTTTTATCAGCACTTCCCACTTGCTGCTGGATGTGCTGTATCTGAACAAGTTTCCTCCTGCCTGTCCCCTGTGCCTCCACCTCAACAGGAGGTGTTCCGAGGGCTGGGCTGGGATCCGGGCAGGACTAGGGAAGGAAGAGCTGTGATGCCTTTGATGAGACTACAGCCCCCAGCACCCCCCTCAGCTTCACTCCCTGCAGCCAAGCCGAGCTGGTATCCTGTGGAAATCGAGCTGATTTGAATTGTTGGATTATTTGTCGGTTCATTATTTGTGATGTAAACCCACAGCTCTGTGCTGGCTCCGGCTCTGCCTCTTCCCACCCCGCTCTCCCCATCTGTTCTCATCCCTTTTATTCACCACGTTCTCTCTTCCCACTCCCCTGTGCTCATCCCTCCACCTCCCCAGAGCCCCCCTCCCGGGTGGCTGTTCCTGGAATGCTCAGGGTGTCTTGGGGTGGCTCTGGAGGTGGGATGTGCTGAGCTGCTCCTGGGAGGCTCCTGCTGAGGGAAGTGCTGCTGCTCTGCTGCTTTAAATCCAGCCTGTGCTTTAACTTGGTAAAAAAAATCGGGAATGTGACAGCCAGGAGGAGCTCCAGGTACCTCCCCACCAAATGGAGATGGAAGAGAGAAACAGAGGAGTTTCTCCGAGTGCTGACACTGAATTTATGTGCAACCAGAGACTGGATGAACTAATCCTCATGGATGCTGCTTTCCCTGGTCCTGGCTGCCTTGTCACCTAAAAGCCACGATCAAATTGTGCCTGAGGGGCTGCTGCTCTTGAGGTCACCCCTGGGGCTGGGCTGGGGTCTCAGGGGCCTCTCCAAAGCCACGACCCAGAGCACCCGACCCTCAGCTCCTCCCAGGTGTGCCCAGGCACTCTGCATCTCACATTCAGACCTGCCTCCATCCCTAATTAGAGGAGGGCCACAGGGACCTGTTCTTTCCCCTCGTCCTGGGGTATTTTGACAGTCACTCGAGAGCCTTCTGCTGCACTGAAAGGGGATCTGCCCTCCCTGCTAATGGATGTGTCATTAATACCTCCTGCAGCAGGGCAGGCATGGGCACAGTGGGAAAACCACGAGCATTAGCCCTTTCCTCTGGAGCCCCTGGGATCTGGGAATGATCCATTATCGTGGAGACGGAGTCAAGGAGCTACAGAGAGACTGTGAGGAGTCCTGAGCCTCTGGGAGAGGAGACACTGCCTGGTCCTGATCCTGGTCCAGCTCTGGCTGTGGAGCAGCATCCTCTGCAGGGGGGGACTCCAGCTGGATTTTGGGTGTGGGGAGGCCAAGGGTGGCTTTTGGGGGGAGATGGGCTTTGACAGGAGGTGACAAGGCCGGCAGAGCACTATCCATTACCAGGAGAAATCAGTGTAATTCCATCTCCTGTGCTCGCTGACCACAGGAGCACTTTTAAGTGGGGCAGCTCCTTGTGCTGCCGCCTTCCCTGGGGAAGGATTTTGCTCCTGAGGGTGGATGATGCTGCAGCTCCTCCTGTGCTGAGTGTCTCTTTTATTCAGGAGCATGGCAAAGGCTGGGAAGGGCAGGCTTTTGATGTTCCCTGGGTTTTGACTTGCCCAAGGTTGGGAACAGTCTGTCCATCCCAGCACAGCGTGTTTCATGAGCTACAAATGGGTTTGTTGTAATGGATCTGTCCTCCTGTAAAACTGCCTGTGCTCAGGAGATTGATTTAGAGGCAAACTCTGAATTCAGCCTCTCCTGAGCTTTTCTGGGTTCTGATCTCTTGGTGGCTCCAGGACCTGCAGCAGCAGCTGCTGCAGAAATCCTGCAAACCACCCCAAACCCACCCCAAGCAGTGAAGTGTCCAAGGCCCAAATGGGGACCAAAAGCAGCCTCAGAGGGTTCAAAGCCTTGTGGTGGAGCTCAGCCCTCCCCAGGCTTGTCACACCCCAAAACCAGACCCCAAACCCCACTGCAGTTGCTGGGGGACCCAGTGGGGTCAGAACACGAGGCAGAGGAGTGCTGTGGGCACTGCTGGTTTTGATATCTGTCCCCCGCCAAAGGACCTTAAATTGATAATAATCAATTAACTGTAGCAACCCTGGCTGGATAAGGATCAATGTTTGATCAATGGCTCCTGCTCTTTCCTCCCCAGGTGGATGAATGGGGGGGGGACAGCTCAGAGCAGGGTGAGAGGAAGAGCCCAGGTTATCCAACATGATGGAAAAGACAGAGAAATCCCTGTGGGGGGAGAGAAATCCCCCCTGGGAGCTCAGGTCCAGGGGGGGAATCACTGGGAGAGTTTGGAGCTGCTGAGGGGCTGAGGTTGAAACGTTCCCATCCTCCCATCCCTGATTTTGTGTTGGATGGGACCGGGTTGGAGCCAAGTGCTGGGAGAAGAGCTGCTGCTCCGGGGCTGTGCTTCCCTGAGCAGATTTTATGGATGCTGGAGGATCAGTGTGTGGCTGTGCCACGGGGGAGGCAGCCCTGGCACCCAGGAGCAGCTCCTGCTCAAAGCAGGGAGAGGTTTGGCTTCACCTGGGGGTAAAAAGAAGCCCTTCTGGTCCCACTGTGAGGGGCAGGCGGGCTCTGGGGTGATCCCAGCAGGAAAGCTGCATCCAGGCACGGGCTCCCAGCACTCCCTGTTTTCCCTGTGCCTTTTAAGTGCCTTTCCCTAATAATTGGCTGGTGCATGCAGGGACATCGTGGGTCACAGCCCCTCATTGTCACGGGGGCTCAGTGGGAGTTTTCTTTTGGTTCAGCCCCATCCAGGCAAACCCTCCCTTTTGTGAGGAGACAAAGCCGGGATCTGCCTTCGCTCCAGGGACATGGGATGGGATGTGGGAGGCACGGGATGGGCTGGGATCCCTGATGGGATCCCTGGGGGGGTAAAATCTAATTCTGATAAAAAGGGTGATGTTATGAGGGGGCCTTTCCTGCTCTCCTGTTATGTTGGGAAGTCTGAATTTTCGATCTGAGCTTTGCAGTCAGCGGGTTTGCCTTTTTTTTTTTCTTTTTTTAATTATCATTATTATTCTTTTTTCCACCCCCACCCCCGACCAAACCAGTTCCCATCTCTGGCTGCCACCACCTTGGTGCCTTGGGGTGCCTGATCCTCTGCTCTGCTGCAATAAACCCTTGGAAAATCCCCCGGGTTTTGGGGCTGAAGCTCTTGGGGTGTCCCCACAGCCGGACCAGGCTCGTGTCATCCCCAGGAGGGACCTCAGGGCGGCTGCAGGAGCTCAGCCCTGAGGAGATGCCTTGGGGCACGAGAGAAGACAAAGCAGACTCACAGGAACAGCCAGGAAACCTTTCTGTGCATCCCCAGGCCCCGGGGCACAGGGGATGGGGGAAGTTTGGCTGGGGAGATGAATTCCCCACGAGCTGCAGCTCCGAGCTCTCCCTCCAGACTCGTGTTTCAATCGATAGCTTTGTCCACAGCAGCTGAGAAGACGCTCAGAGTCTTTGAGAACAAGGCCACGAGTGACTCCAGGTGAGCACAGGGGTGGCTGGGAGGGGATGTCTGCCCAAAACCCTCGTTAATGCTGATTATGGCGGGTAAAGTTCCAAACATTGGGCCCTTCTCCCAGACTCTCCCCTGCATGTTCACTGGGGTGCAAAGCACCCTCCAAGCATCTCTGGGCACAACCTGCACCCCCTTTCCCTGGGAAATGCTGGTTATTCCTCAGGGATTGCACAGGAGGAGATGCTCAGACAGGCTGGGAGTCGAGGTCGCCTCCTCCCCAAAATAAAACTCCAAAAAAAAGCTCCCCACTGCAGGTCTCCCCTTTCCTCTCCACGCCTGGAGCAGGCAGAGCTGAGCTGTGGGGAGCTCTGCCCAAACCCTGGGCCACCCCCAGCTCTGCCCAAACCCTGG
>NW_020884933.1:2880052-2881420 GCF_003945725.1 Corapipo altera
CCCCAGCTCTGCCCAAACCCTGGGCCATCCCCAGCTCTGCCAGCCTTGCCAACCCACCCCCTCCCTGCTATTAGAGCTCCGTGGCGTCAGCAGCAGAGATTCTTTGATGTGGCACAGGTATAAATAGCTCCCTACCTGCACCAGAGCCTGCTCCATCCCCTCCCCGCTGCTGCCTTGGCAGGAACTGGTGCTGGGAGGGAGGAAAATCAAGTGGAGGGCTTTGGGAAACCTCGTGGCTGAGGCAGCCCCGGGGAGGTGTTGGGATCCCTGATCCCCCAGCCTGCTGCTGCTGTGACCTCACCCAGAGCCTTCCCGGTGTCTTGGGGGTCCCTCCATGGCACTGGGCATCTTCCCCAGCCCCACAGAGCTCCTCAGCCCTCACCTTGGCCCCACTGGTTCTCATACTCGTGGTGCTGGGGAGGTGCAGAATCCCCAGGGGGACCTTGGTGTTCAATCCCCTCCCTCCCAGGACGAGGGGAAGGGATTCCCTGCAGTGGTGTCGTTTATTCTGCTCCTGGGAAGGCACCACCCAGGTGTCCAACCCTCTCTCCTGCCTTTGTTAAAGTGGTTTTAGGATTCAGCCTCCAAACGGTGTCAAGCTGCTCTTGCCCTTATGGAAACAAGCAGGAATCAGCACTGAACACTTATCCCTCTTCCTTCCTGTTTTATGGCTCTCTGGTGCAGGACTGACAGCTCCACAGGCTGTACAATAAATAATACATGTAATAATTTAGCATCCAGGCTGCTGGGGGGGGGCTGGGTTTGGCTCTGGGTGGGAATTCCTCGTGTGCTCCCCAGAATCTTGGGACACCCCCCCTGGGTTGTGCTGAACACCCGCAGACCCCACACGGTGGCAATGGGGCCAGGAGTGTTTCTCATGGAATAAATAACATTTTGGGTTCAGGGGAAGGGGTTTTGTGTAGCTTGAGAGCAGACTCTGTTTCCTTGTCTGCCCAGAGCTGTTCCTGCTCTCCAGCTCCACGAGAACCCGAAGGCACCGAGTGCAGGAAAAGGCAGAAAGTGTCTAGAAAGAGCCTGATCCATCCTGTCACAGCACATTTGAATCGTGTTTCATCTCCTCCATCCCTGTTTTTTGGCTCTTAAAGGACTCCCCAAGGAAGCCTCTCCCCTCTTTCCGTGTTATCTGTGTTTTAACATCTCCGAAAGTCCCTGCTGGGGGTTCCTGCCTGTGCTGTTTGTTTGTGCTGCAAGTTCCCCTGGTGGGAGGGGGCTGTGTGAGTGCAGCAGGGGGGTCCCACCGCCACCAGCCCACCCCAAAACCTTCCTGGGAATGTGCAGCTCCTCGTGCCTGGAAAGCAGCGCTGGTGCTGATTTAGGAAGGAGAGGGATGTGCTGAGCAAACCCCCA
>NW_020884933.1:2881430-2906285 GCF_003945725.1 Corapipo altera
CCAGAGCCATCCCAGAGCCATCCCAGAGCCAGGAGCCACCCCAGAGGCCACGGATCCCTCCCTGCCTCCCCCAGCTCTGCTCCACTGAGCAGGGAGCCCTGTGCTGCTGTGTGGGAGCTGTCGGGAGATCCCTGCAGGTGAGATGTTTTCCAGGTGGCTGCGTGGGTTTGTGTCATCCCAGCACCTTCAAACCTTCACGGATTGGGGGGGTTGGCACAGCCAGTGCCAGGGACAAAGTGCTGTGGGAGACCTTGGAGCTCTCAGGGGTTGCTGAGAAACGCGGGGAGGTCTCTGCTTCTCGTCAGAATCCACGAGTTTTCATGGATAATTTGGATTTTGGATGTATACAAAGCATTCAGTGTGGCTGAACAGCCGGGCTGGGCTTCACTGTGAGCTCAGCTCCACGTGGATTCCCAGCTCCAGGGAGCCTCCCTGTGCAGGTGGAGCTGCTGGGAGTGTGGGAAATGCCTCCCTAATGACACCCTTGGGTTCTGCCTTTTCTGATTTGTTTGTGGTAAATCTGCAGAGAAAATGATCACCCAGGTCATGAAACCCCCTGCAAAGATTGTGGGTGACAGAGGTGGTTGCTCTGTTTGGTGGGAGTCTGTCAGGGGATGGAGGAGAGCATTGGCATCCCTTTGCCTCCATCTACCCGTGCCCCAGGAGCAGCTGGGCTGGCCATGACCCTTTTGCTTTGTTTCTTTTGCTTTTGGGTAATTCTGATCCACCCCTGGGAAGCGCAGCTATTCCTACAAAGTTTGGGACCCGCTGCTTCCCTGGGTGAGCAAAGCAAGTGGCTTCTGGGGCTGTTTTAGCTGTTGGGTGTGCTCAGGACCAACTGTCTGGCCTCGAGAGGCTCGTTTTTTGGATGCAAACCTGTTCCTAAATCTCAGGCAAGAGCCTGTGCTTGAGCTTTGTGCCCTCAGAGCTTCTGGTGGGCCCGTTTTGGGGTGGCCTGGGAGGAGCTGAGCCACGCTCAGGGTTTGGGGAAAGCCAGAGGCTGCAGAGGCTGCTGCCTCCCATCCTCAAAGCAACCAGTGTTTCCTTGGAGAGATGACAGTGTCCCGTGAATAGTCCCCAGTGCAGCCAGAGGAATGATGCTGGGACTGATGGGAGTGGAGCAGGGCTGGAGGAGCCACTGGGGCAGCGTGGGTGGGATAAAGAGGGAGCTCGGGAAGTTTCAAGGCGTGGGAAGGGGGAGCCCCACGAATCACCTCCAGCCTCCCCTCCCACCGGCTGCTTCCCCATCCCAACATCCATCCCGTGTGAGCAGGGAGAGAGCACAGGGATGCCCTGACTGCCGGGTGCCCCCCACGGGGTGGGCAATTCATCCATGACTTTGCAACTTCCCCACAGCCCTGAGCCCCCCTGACCCAAACCTCAGCCGCACAAATCCCCCTCCCCTGTGCCCGGAGCATCCCCCTCTCCCTCCTCTCCCCTGGGATCTCCCCTTCTCCCCCCTCCCAGGAGGGTGAATTTGGACACCACAGTGTCCCTGCTCCCTCCTCCCTGGGGAGGGAACTCTCAGGTGCTCAGGGCTCAGATGGAGACGCTGAAATAGTTTTGTGGCAGCAGAAGCCCCGCGGACCCCAAAACCCCTCCCCGACCCCGCGAGCCGGAACGCGCCGACAGGGAAAAGCAGGACAGCGGTAAATAACAACAAAAATATTCCCGGGCTCATCCCACAGGAGACATTCCTGCTGTGACAGCCGCGGCCGCCTCGGCCGCTCGGCCCCTGCCACAAGTGCCACCGCCGCGGCCCCCCCTTCTCCCACCTCCGCCCCCGGCTCCGCTCCGGCGCTGGCATCGCCCGCCCGGGGATGCCCGAAGGATGCCCGAAGGATGCCCGCCCGAGACCCGCGGGCTCCGGCACGTTCCCCCCGGCCGAAGCAAACCCAACCACGAGTTGTCTCCGGTGGGGAAGGGGTGCCCCGGCACGCGGAGCCCCTCCCGCACCCCTCCAGGGCCGGCGCGGGGCGGGGGGAAAGGCTCTTACCTTGCGCGGGGCGGCCGCGTGGGCATGAGCCGGGGGGCTGCGGGGCCTCGGCGCTGCCGGGGGGCTCGGCTGCGAGGCAGCGCTCGGCTGGTGGCTGCCCGAGCGGGGATGTGTGTGCCCAGAGCCACTGCAGCATCTCTGCATTAGGATGTGCTCCTCCCTCCCCTCCCTCCTTTGCGTGCGCGCTCCCTCGCTCGCTGCCAACCACCGCGCCGCTCCCCGGAGAGCGCAGGGTGGGTTTTTTTTTTTCCCCTCCTCCTCCTCCTGCCTTTACCTCACTTGCCACAGTCCAAGGACCAGTCAGGGAGGCAGAGAGACTCGCAGCATCATGCATAATTCATCCCCCGGCCTCCTGCCTGCTGCGCCCACCAGCCCCCGGCAGAGCCCCCTCGTCTGCTCCGCTCGCCGCCGGCTCGGCCCGTCCCTGGGGCCGGAGCAGGTGTAGGGCCTGGGGGGGGCTGGAGGGGTCCGAGCCCCTCTCTGTGGGGTGGAAGGAGGGAAGGGATCAGCCCCAGGTGGGGGGTGACAGGCAGGGACGCCCATCTCTGTGGGGTATTTCTGTCCATACGCACCCCCCGTGCCCAAATATATACATATATTATACAATAGATCCATATATATTGCACAATATCTCCAGATATGTGGGTTTTTCATATATATATATATATGGATATCTGTATTTATATGCACCCAGCCGGGCCGGTGTTCCCGCTGAGGAAATTGCTGTACGGCCAAATTTTGGGATGCTCCGATGCTGAGCTCGGGAGGACGCGCTTTCCTCGGAGGGGGCGGCGCGGGGGTGGCACCGCGGTCGCCTTTGGGGTTTTTGGGTGAGCCGGAGCCACCCCTGGCTGTGCCTGTGGTCCGAGGGGCTCGGGACTGGCACCTGGAGCCTTTCCCGGGAATATCTGCAGCCGCGAGATCCTGGCTGGGGGAAGGTGTGTCCCGGCGGAGCGATGCCGTGGGATGAGACAGGGACACTCCAGGATTTCCTCCGCGATTCCCCGCGGGCACCGGAGTTCGGAGGGAAGAGATGCCGCCGATGCCACCCCCGCCGAGGTGCGGAGGGTGCCCCGGTGCGGGGTTTTGCCGGTGGGCAGGTCGCTGCCGGGCTGTGGGAAGCGGAAGGATTTGGGAGCGTGTCAGGGACCACCGTGCCCTCCCATCCCTCCCGGCTCCAGCCCGGACCTGTTAATGATGTGAGGAGATCAATGGGCGCTGGGGCTGTCCACAGGTTAATGGGTTGCAATTACCGAAGAGTAATTAAGGCATTAGCGTCTCTATTGACCGGCAAAGCTCCCGCTGTCCCGGAGGCTGCCTGCGATGGAGTGGGGCGCGGTGCTGGTCCCAGCTCCCTTCCCCTTGCCCCCTTTGTCCCGGTTTCTGCTCCCCGCTGCCGTTTTGGGGTAAAACTGGCAAAAACTGGCCCCAGCCCCTTGCACAGCCCTCACCTGGGAGAGCTGGTGCCGTGTTGGACAGAAAGGAAGAGCAGGGTTGGAGCCTGACCCCCAGCAAAGGGAAGAACGGAGTGAAATCCAAGGGAATTCTGTCCCGGTGGAGGGAGGGGGACCTGCCCTCTGCCCCCTCTCCTTTGTGTCCCTGCTCTCAGCAGCTCTCTGAGGGTCTCTCTGCAGGTGACAAGGACATCAGTGACCTTTTGGGTGTTTGTCCTGGTGCAAACATGGACCGGGACAGCACTCTGGGGGGAAGGCAGCTCTGTAAGGACTCCCTTGGATATTCCCGGTGCCAGCAGGGAAGGCAACAGGCTGGAGCTGCCTCTCCGAGGAGGAGGAGGAGGGTAACTGGAGACACTCTGCCGGTATCGATCCAGCCCTGCTGCCCCCGGGCAGAGATCGGGCAGACACGGGTGTCATTATCGTGCTGATGTGTCCGTGTCTGCCCCGCATCGATCCCGGGGACGGGCACGGTCCGTCGTCGCTCGTTCCTGGCTGATAAAAGCCCCCTGTGTCCCGTGGGAACGGTGGGAGCAGCCGCCTGCACAGCCCCGAGAGACGCCCAGACCTTGAGCTTGGAGGCTCCTGTGGGCAGTGGGAAGCGGTGGATTTGAGGGTTTGGAGCAGTCCCTGCCTTCCAGGAGCTTGGAATTTCTGCCCCAAGCGCAACCCCTCTGCCATCCCTCCCTGGGGCAGGGACTGCGTGTGGCCGCTGCCTCCACTGCCCCAGTCTGCGCTGGGGGGTCTACACTGGGCAAAAAGTGCTTTTTTTTGGGTCACCGCTGTTGCAGTCGGGGTGGGGAGGGGGTGGGGGGAGCCCCCCCTGCAGCAGGAAGCGCTAATGCCTTCATCCTCTTAGCGAGCAATTCCACCTCCATCATCCACAGAGCTCCGCTGCTCCCCCTTCCCGCAGCCCCTTCCCGGCAGGACTCGGCCCCGGGGAACCTCTGCCGGGAGGGGGAAGGGCCGGGAGGGCAGGATGGGCCCCGGGGGGGGCGGCAGTGCCAGGAACGGGGGGCTGGGTGAACCCCGGGGGCTCCTTCTTCCCGCATATCCCGCATATCCCGCGCTTCCCGAGGGTGCGGGGGCGCAGCTGGCACCGGGAGGGTGCAGAGCTTTGCCAGCTTTGCCAGCACAGTGTCCCAGCCGTGCTGAGCTTCCCCAGGGGGTGCAGGGACGGGGCAGCCTCGTGCCCCGGGTTCCCCCCTGGAAGGGACCCCATTGCCCGCTCTGGGGTCGCGTTGACCTTGGCAATGGTCAGGGAGGGCTCCGGGAGGAGTTCTGGGAGCAGATAATCCGCTGGGAGATGGTTTTGGGGGCCTGAACACCCTCCTTTCCTGGGGAAGGGTTGGGGAGGGAGGAGGGGACGCTGGGCACCGGCACAACCCCGCAGGCTCCGGAGCCGTGGGTGGCCGAGGGAGGTGACCCCGCAGGCTCGGCGTTGAGTTTTGAACAATGTTTTATTATATGTTTAGTGTTCTCTATACAAAAAAATCCCGTATTTTTTTTCTTTTTTACAGTGATTCAAAAAAAAAAAGAAAAAAAAAGATATCTGAGTATTTGGGCCTTCTTTCATCTCTCATGCAGTCGGTTTATAAGTCCTTATATTAAACGTTTTTTTTTTCCTGTAGTCCATAAATCTCCTCGCTGTAAATGGGGGATTTTACAGCCTCAGCTAGACATTTCTGGTTGGGACAGCTGGGTTAACTCAAAAGTGGTGGGGTTTTTTTGTCTTTTTTCCCTTTTTTTTTCTTCTTTTTTTTTTTTTGCTTTAAAAAAAAAAAAAAAGGCAAATACATACATAGAATACTTTAGACCAACCAGGAGGTTTCACAGAGAGGATGGATGGATTGTGATATATATTTACAAATTAAAGAGAAACAAAATAGTCCCAATACTTTCTGTCTGGATGTGAGCAGGAGGAACAGACGTGGAAAACTCGGTGCTGTGAAGGAAGGACTCTGGTCTGCGGGGGTTTGACACGGCGTTCGGGGGGGGTTGACATGGGATTTTTTGTGGCTTTGACGTGGGTTCAGACTGTGTTGGACAACCAAAGCCCGATGCCCGAGGCGAGGACATGGAGACAGGCGCTGCTGGGCAAGGGGAGCTACCGATGCAGTGGGTGATTTTTTTTATCAGGACCAGAAAAGCATCGTTATTCTCGTTAATAAAACAGGTTTTTAGTGCAAGAAATAGATTTTTTTTTTCCTCTTTTTTTTTTTTTTGCTTTTCTTTTTTCTTTTTTTTTTTTCTTTAAAACAAGTTTTTATTGCTTAAACTGAAATCGGGTTTGCTGCTAAGTTACACACGCTAAGCCTGGCACGAGGGTGAGGCGTTGCAGGGCGAACTCGCAGCTCTGCTGGGACCTGCGCGACGAGGAGAGGCGGTGGGATGTGCCAGGAGAGGCGGTGGGATGTGCCAGGAGAGGCGGTGGGATGTGCCAGGAGAGGCGGTGGCACGGCCTGAGCGAGGGGCTGTGTGTGCCAGGGCGGTGCCGGGTGGCACTGCCCAGCCCTGCCCTCCACCCTCCCGCTCCCCCCCCGGCGGGGTCGGCGGCAGGAGCGGCAGCTCCTCGTCGCTCTCTCGGGTCAGAAGTGACTGTGACGCGGGGGATCGGGGTCTGGCACCCGCCAGAAGGCAATGCTGGCACAGGGGACGCTGTGGGGGCGTCGTGACCTGGTGTCCCCTCGGGTTTCCGTGGGCTTCCAGGATTTCAGGGCTCAGACCAAAACTCCCGATTTTTCCCGCTGCTTTTCCCGCCTCTGGCTGCGCCAGCACTCCAGGGAGGACGGGAGCAGCCTCGGGATCAGGGACCCACGGCTGTGTCCCCCCATATCCTGCGCTCCTGGGGCTCCTGTCAGCTGTCACACACAGGCAGGGTGCCAGGGAGGGCAGGGTGCCAGGGAGGGCAGGCTGTGCCCGCCGGGATAAACGAGGGTTATTTTTTTTAAGGGAGGCGTTTAAGCTGCATCCTTCCCTCCCGTTTTCCCTGCGGGATCAGCAGCAGGAGCCACTCAGGTGCCCAGGCCCGGGATCCTCGTGCCACGGGCAGCTCAAAGGACGTGGCCGAGTCCCTCTCACCAACCCCCAGCAGCAGAACTGTTCCCGTTAGAGCGAGACGTGTCTGCAGAGCGAACCAGCTCGAGAGCTGAAAGAACAATTGCATTAATCCCGTGGCAATCAATCCACTGTGCTGAACACAAAGAAAAACCTCCTCCTCGGGGGGAAAAAAAAAAGGAAAGGAAACAAAAATCCATCCCGACGTCGCTCGTGGTCCGGAGGAACCAACCCTTGGATCTCTCTCTCAGCGAAGGTACCTTTGGTTTCAGAAGTGCAGGAGCTGGGAGGACACGCGTGGCTTTGGCCACTGAACACGGGCTGGTCCACAGCTCTGCCTCCTCCTGCGTGATCCGTGCTGTGCCAGCCGGGATCCATGCTGTGCCAGCCGGGAATGCTGCCCGGGCATCCTGCTCCTGCTGCCCTGGGGGTCGGAGAGTGCCAGTTCAGTGAACACCCCGGGAAGTTCCAAGCTGTGTAAGGCATGTGGGGCAGCGCTCCCACCCGAGCTGGGGGTGTTAAATGCAGGGGGTTGATATGTAGAGAAGACGGGGGGGGCGGGGGGGGGAAGGGGTCCCACGGGGAAGGGGCTCGCTCAGGCTGATTGATGGAGGGGGGAAAGGCCACTGTCAGAAATGAGGAGGGGGGTTAGTGGGACACACTGTCCGTCTGGCTCGTCCCAGAGCCTGGGGAGGTGTGGACTGGGCTCCTGGGTTCCCAGCACGTGCCTTCCTGGGGTGTCCCTGAGCCCTCTGAGCTGCGGTTCCGGGGATGCTCCACCTGAACCCGGGGGGTCCTTCCATCCTCACCCTCTGATTCCCTTCCAAAAACAAGTGATTTCCGGCCTCCTCATCCTCGTCCTGCTTCCACTCCCTCTTTGCTACATAAGATTTACGGAGTTGCCTTTAAAAGAAAGCAGGTGTGGGCTGGGGGCAGGTCCCCCCCAGATCCTTCCAAAGCAAAGGCTGAACCCCGGTGGTTGGTTTGCCTGCAGTGCTGTTCCCCCGGGGCTCGGGGGGTGGGAGGCACCTCGCTGTCCTTCCACCAGTCCCACGAGCCCTTCTGCAGCCTCTCGTCCTCCGAGGGTGCTCCGGGTGAGCTCCCGTGGGCTCTGCAGGGGGGAGGTGCTGGGGGAGTGCTGGGGACCTGCTCTCCCCTCAGATGTGCTGCTCCATCTCCGGGGAAGGAGGTTGTGGCTGTTTTGGGAGAGGCCCTGGGCGAGGTGCTGCTGTGAGGATGGATGGCTCAGGAGTACAGTGTGTTGTCACCCGAAGATCCACCACTTTCCTCCTCTCCCACATTTGTGCTGCTCTGCCCAGGCCCCTCTCACCCCCCATTCCCTCCCCCAAACTCTTCGCTTTAGTTCTACCCCTCCCCTCTTATCCAGAACCTTCCTGCCAAAATTAAATAGAAGAATTTTCAGCTCCCTCCCAAAAGAACAGAAAGGGCCCTGGGGAGGGGGGTGTCTGGGCGGCCCAGCCCACCCTGCAGCCCCTCGGGGCTGGCTCTGGGCGCCGGGGGCAGCCCCAAAACTGGGGTTCACCTCGAGCATCTCCCCTTCCAGCCCAGATCTCCACCCCAGCTCCAACCCCGCGAGTTCCAGCCGTTGGCTTTGTTTGCTAAGGATAAATGGCCTGGGCAGCCTCCTGGGCTGCCTGTTTGCTTGGATTCATTTCTATTTTTTTTTTCTTTTTTCTGTGTGTGTTTGTTTGTTTTTTCTTTTTTTTTTTTTGTTTTTCCCCCTTTTTTTTTTGTCTTTTCATTTTTTGTCGGTTGGTTCCATTCCCACATTCCCACTGGGGGGGGGGAGGGATGCTGTAGGACCCCCCCCAGGCCCTCCAGACCCCCTCAGGCTGTCGGTGTTCCCCGGGCACTGGGCTATGCCAACGAGTAGATAGCGTTGACAGGGGAGGTGGCCTCGGAGCTCTCGTTGCCTTCGGTCTCCTCCTTGTCCTTCTTCACTGTGTACTGGCCGATGAAGGAGCCGTCCTCGTTGAACTGCCCCTCTCCCCCCTCTCCATAGTCCACCAGGCTGTCGTCGCTCTCCTGCTGCTTTATCGTCCCGTCCAGCGACGTCTGGCTGTTGGGAAGAGGTTTGTTGTCTTCATCGCTGGGTGGCAGAGGACAGACAGACAGACAGACACAGTGAGGGGTCAGAAACGGGGCTCGGGAGCCTCCACCCCGAGGGCTCGGGAGCTCGACACCGAATCCAGCAAAGGGGGTGCTGGGGCTGTTGTGGGGGGGTTGATGTGCAGGGGAAGGGGGGCCCAAGCCCAACCTTTGCCTTTTTCCTTTATAAAAATCGGGTTTTTAATCCCTATCACACACAATTCTCGGGTGTACATTAGAAACACCCTTCCCTCGCCGCTGCTCTGTCACTGCTTTTATTCCTTCTTTCTTTCTAACCCGGTTTAAGTGGTTTGTTGCCAGATCTCCTCACCAAAAACACACTATTTTGGGAGTCACATGCAATGGGAGGGCACTCCAAGCACTGCAAGGGGGCACGTGGAGGATGCCAAGTTCTGTGCAGCTTCCAAAACTCGTGGGAATTCACCTTTCTCAGCCTATTTCTGAGCCCCCAATTCTTTATGCTTTTCTCTCTTTTTTTTTTTTTTATTTTATTTTTTCCCCACTAGAAAGATTTAAGCCAGGTCACTGGAAAATAAAACGTTTGACCCACGGGGGAAAAAAACCACCACCACTTTAAAGAAAGCCTTTTAACAAAAAAACTAAATGGGGAAAAGCTGTTTTCCCTCAGGAGGGGAAGGGCTGGGGTCTCATAAATAGAGATTATATTTTGTGGAGGATTAGAGTAGATTCTCTCTCTCTCTCTGAATATATATATATCAATTAATTTTCATATCAACTAGTCCTTAGTTCATGTTTGATCTCATGTCCAGCTTGCAAATTCTGTTGTATTCTGGAAGATATCACATTGAGACCTTAAATATTTGTGCTCCCACCTCCACTCCTGTCTTTTTATTGCTGTTATTTTGTCTTGGGGCTTGTCAGACTCGCTCCCTCTGCTCTGCTCCTTTATTTTCCTTAAAACAGGTAAAAGTACTGGGCTTTTTTTTTTTTATCATTTTTGCACTTTGCTTGGGCCAGGGAGCAATTGGGAAGGCATTAATTCTCTCTCATTCTGTCTAATTAGTGGCATCAGCTCTGCAGTGGGAGAGGAATTTGGTGTCCCAGGGCACCACAGGCAGCTTTCCCCCCGTGTTTCCTCGGATCAGCACTTTGGGAATGAAGCAGCAACAAAACCCCAGGGTTTGAGACCTCGTGTTAACTTGGCATCACAATAAAAAATAACTTGTTAGCTCTGAAAGCAGCTTTTTTTTGAGGGGGGTGGGTAAGGGGGTGGTGGCAGAGGAAGAGTTCAGTCTGCAAGCAGGACTGAAGGTTAGAAAGCCCCAAAAGTAGAGAGTGGCAAAACCCAGATCCCTTCATTGGCAACATCCCTTCCCAAGGTTTGGGGGGCAGATAAAGCTGGATCCAGAGCCAGATTTTTCCCTAAATGGGAAAAATGCATTTCCTGGGCCTTCCCCCTGGTTTTTACCTCTCTCCAGGCCCATTTATCCCGTTAGTGCATGGGGAGGGTGCAGCAGAGACTCACCAGCCCCTCGATGTAACACGACCCCAACAAAGGGATTCCCGGGGCTCTGCCGGGTGTGCATTAGAGAACCAGAGCACCCAGATGGAAAAAACCAGCTGGGAGACGTTGTCCTGAGTGCCATAAATCCTCGGGAAGAGGGGGAGGCTTGAGCCAGAGGGAGGGTTTGCAGGGCTGAGACAAAGAGCGTCTCAGGATCCAGCGGTTCGGGGCTCGTGTCCCTCGTCCCCGTCCCTGAGGGTGAGGACACCAAGGTGCTGAGGGCACCAAGGTGCTGAGGGCACCAAGGGCATCATTCCCAGGTCCAACCCTGCTGCACCAGGAGGGCTCAGCAGCTCGAGCTGGGGGGGGGAGGCCTGGCTGGCTCCTGGGGGGGACCCCCCAGCCCACAGAGCAACTTGGTGGATGTGGGGGGTACCCCCAGTGCCAGCAGGAGTTAGAGGGGTCTCATTTAATGTGTTAGGTGAGGCAGGAACACGGGAACAGGGGGAGGGGGAGGGGTTGTTTTGGCTGTAATGAAATCAGTGGGCAGAAGGAAGGAAAATAAATTTAAAAAAAAAATAAAATAAAAAAAAAAGCTAAATGTGCCGGACTTCTGGCAGCACGTGGTCCTACCTTTCAAGAGACCTTCATGGTCCATGTGGATAGACCAGGTGAAAAGGAGAAGAAAGAATGGGAATAAAACAGAGAGAAGCAGAAAAGAGCCTGATCAGAGAGAGAGATATGATGAGCTCTGCATTTACAGGGGGCAGTGCTAAAAACCAAAAGAGAAAGGCCCGCGTTCCTCGGGTGCCTCGTTATACCAAACAGGGACCACTGCTGGGAGCTGCAGGAGCCTCGCTGGGATGTGGTTGGAGTTCACCAGGGAGCAGCTGTCGGGGGCAGTGGTGGCTCTGGGGACCAACATGCAGCAGGACAAGGGCCAAGGGAAAGGGTGGCTCTTGGTTTCCCCTCCAACCTTCTGCTGGATCTCCACGCCAGGGCCTGGGTCGTGGACTGCCAGACCTGCCCCTGCCCGGGCTGCTCCTGCAGAGCCCTCCCAGGGCCCTGAGGAGGGTCTGTGTCCTCCTGCCCTGCTGAGGGGGCCCATTCTGGCAAGCTGGCACTGCCTGCAGCGTGGACCCTCTGCCACGGGACTGCCCTGACCCTCAGCTGGAATCCAGCAGCTCAAACCACTCCACTTTCCCTTCCCAGCATCCCGGCTTTCCCACGTGCAGCGTTGGAACATTTGGTATAATGAGGCACAGCCACCGGCACAGAACATTGTCCAAGGATAATGGTCTCCCTGCTTTGGAAAACAAGCTTTCTCAGCTTTAGCCTGTGCTCGGGAAAACCATTATTCCGTGAGTGGAAGGGGAAGATGACAGCATCTCTGAATTAATTACGGGCTGCAGAGACCTGCGAGTCGCATGCACGGGGGGCACTGAGGACGTGGGGTGTGATGGGAGCACAGCAGACATGCCACGTGGAGGTGGGGAGGGGGAGCCACCGAAGGACTCACGTCAGCTCAATCCCTGTCCTTGCTGGAAACACTAATTGCTCCCCTCCTCGAGCCCAGCATCACCATCATTTCCAATCTTAATCAGCCACCAGCGTTTCGTGGCCATCCTTCAGCTTCACCTTCCTTTCTGCCTCCTTGAGGGGAAGCCTACTACTGCTTCTCTCCCAGGAAACCTGTTGTTCCCGAGGAGGGGGCGAAGTTTATGGGCTGTTGGGGTTTTTTTGGTTGTTCTTGTTTGATTGGGGGTTTTTCCCCCCCCCCCTCTGCTTAGTCCACAGGACAACGTGTTTGAAAACGTGGGAGCATCCTGGAGCTTGGTTGTTGTCCTCCAGCTGACCTGTGCCTTTAGCCTGCAAACTTTTGGGAACGGGGCTGTCAACAAAAGATGGAGCCTCAGCTGAAGCAGGAGGGTGAAGGATTTACCCCATTCCTTCCCCTTGCCTGGGAGTCCCTGTGCCTTGGATGGTGCTGGGGCAGCGAGTGCAGCACTGCTGCCAGCCATGCCAAGAGCTTGGATTGCCTTCTGTGCCAGGCAAGTGGCCCCTGGCAATGGATTTGCCTCGGGAGCGATGGATGGGGGCGAGGAGGCCTCGGCTGGGACCACCCTGGTGGCCCCTGGAGAAGAAGCAGAGCTGTGAAATGGGGGGGTGCTGCCAGAAGCTCAGCTGGGCAGCCTGGGCTGAGCTCCGGGGGATGAGCTGAGCCTGGGGGGTGTGAGGGGGGAAACCTCTGGGGGGATGAGGGGTTTGAGGCTTCCTAGGTGGGATTCACACATTCCCACACCTCTGGGAACCAAGAGGCTCCCTGTCAGACTGAAACCATCAGGGGGATTGTTCTGGACACGAGCTGTGCGTTGGGGTTACGGCTCTGATCTGCACCAGGAGCACGGGTAAAATCATGCTGGGAAGGGATGTGTTTGATCCAGGGCAAAACCTGCACCAGGACCAGGCTGAGCTATGTCTCCTCTGCTGTTCTCAGCCAGGAATCCGAAGGGAAGGTGCCCAGAAACCTCTGTGTGGATTTCCTGCCACCCCTCCAAGTGCTGCCCAGCTCTCCCGACATGGTGAGGAAGGTTTTGTCCCCGGGTGTTGTTCAGGGCAATAAAGAACATCAGCCTTTCCCTACGACATTCTGCTTATTCTGGGCCCTCCTGGGTGTATTTGTATCCTGTGTTGTGCCCTCAGAGGACTGGGGAGCTTTGGGTTTTAATGACATCCTTTGGAGAGGAGGAATCGCTGCCGAAATGGGGTTTCTGTGCCCCCAACAGCACAGACGTGATCTTGGGGAGGCTGCAGTTGTTCTGCCTCCATTTATTGGGGTGTGCAGCCAGACTCGTTTGGCTTCCTCTAAAGTCTCTGGCAGAACACCTGTGTCTTCTTCCATCCCTCACTGAATCCCAGGTAAATTCCTCCCACCTTTGCTCCCTCGCTTTGTAATGCTGGGAGCACCGGGAATGTCGTGGGGTGGAGTTGACCCCCATCTTAAATCAGGAGAAAAATTCCTGCTGGCCTGATTGGGCTTTGGATCCAGCTCAGACGGGGGAAAAAGTGTGTTTTAGTTCTGTAAAGCAAAGCCAAGCCCAGTGGAGGTGCTGGAAAACATCCCTTCACCTGTCAGGGGGGGCAACACAATGAGACCTGACAGCGGGACCTGCTCCCGCTCCTGGGGGCAGCCACGGAGAGCAGCAGAGCTGGGAATGCTTGGGAACGTGCCTGTCCCTTTCTGACACATCCTGGGAGTTTTCCTGGGGTGGAAAAGGGCTCTCTGCTGCTCTTTAAAGGGTGACATTTGCGTGCAAGCAGCAGAGTGGAGCCGGGGGAAGCCGGGGAGGTTTTGGGTGAACCCCTGCTGGGCTGGGCTGGAGCCCTCCAGGGGGGTTTGGGTGGGGTGACCTCACAGAAAATTCCTTGTTTGGAACGCAGGTAGACCCCCACATCAGAGTTCTTGTGTGCTCACAGGGCTGATCCAAAGAGAACTTGGGGCATTTCTTCCCTGGATACTCCCCGTGGGCGGGAGAGAGGTTGAGCTACAGGGTGATGCTCCAGAAATACCCTCAGGCTGGCACAAAGTTTGGTTTTTTGGGGGGTTTTTCTGTGTTTGGAGTGTCATCGAGGTTGTTCTGCTCCTACTGAGAGCTGTCCCATGTAGCTGATGCCAGATCCCAGCTCTGCCCGGAGCTGCTCATCCCAGGCTGAGATGGGGGGGAAGGAGGAGCCCTGAGCAGCATCCTGGTCCCTCAGGAAGGGTTTCCTTTGGCAGAGGACTCTCAGAGGGAAGGAGGCAGGAGGAGGAAGGTGGGAGGAATCATTTCAGAGGCTGTGTGGCCCCAGGGTCTGTGGTTTTGGGAGGAGAGCACAGTGAGGGCTGTGATGGCTGGGACAGGGGCTGATGGGGGGCTGGGGGGGGTCCACATGCCACAGAAACGTACCTGTAGTCAAAGGATCCATCCTCCACGTTCTTGTCTTCGGGATTTAGGTGCTCATCTTTATTGTCCCGGACTGGAAACAAGCAGAGCCCCAGCAGTCATGTTAAAAGCAGGGCAGGAAATCAAAGATTTACGAGGCAGCACCAGCAGCTGTGGGGTTTGGGGGGGTCTGTGACACCCCTGGGGGGGTTGAAGGGTAACTGCTCATGGACAGGTGAAAAACCTGCACCTGGGAGGGCTCACAAAGGGTTTGCAGAAGGGTTCATAAAGGGTTTGCAGGAGGGCTCACAAAGGGTTTGCAGAAGGGCTTCCAGAGGGTTCTCAAAGGGTTTGCAGAGGGTGCTGGGTGTGGCACCCAGACATGAGTGACAGGGGGCATTAATTGGAGGATTCCCTTCAGTCTTCCCTTTGCTTTGCAGAAATTTGACTAGATTTTTGCCTGAGAAGCTCTTTTACCAGCTGAGGACGGGGAGATGTGCAGAGGGGGGGCTTTTTTAGAGCCCAGCTCTGAACCCACCCCGAGCCCTCGCCCGGCCTTGAACGACCCGAAACTCTCCCCACCACCAACAACAGAGGAAGGAAATCCCGGTAATCCCAGCGATCCCAGAGAGACACAGCCTGACCATCCCCACCCTGGGAGCCTCACCTGGGTACTTGCCCCCTCTGCTCCTCTTGATGAAGCAGACGATGAGCAGGATGAGCACGAGCAGGGCGATGGCACACATGAGCCCGATGAACCAGCCCTGCGTGGCGATGTCCACCTGGTTCTTGGTGTAGGCTGGGGAGGGGAGGGCGAGACAAAAAAAAGCAGCTGTGAGGGAACAGAGCAGGAGCACAGGGGGAAGAGACGAAGAGCAGGACAGTTTGCTGGTTTGGGGATTCCTTTTGGGTGTGTCTGTGTGTATTAGAGGATCTGAGGCTGTAGCACAACGTCTGGGGGAAGCACAGAGGGAAGAGCTGAAGAGCAGGACAGGTCGCTGGTTTGGGAATCCCTCTGGGTGTCTCTGAGTGTATTAGAGGATCTGAGGCTGCACCACAACGTCTGGGGGGGGGGGGTTGGGGTGGGTTTTTTGCTTCCATTTCGTGGTGGTTGGTCAGCTCAGCGTTCCCCCAGGAGCTGCAAACAGCTAAAGGGCACAGCATGAAGTGAGAGCTGGCACAGAGCAGGGGGAAAGGGGCAGAAAGTCACGGCAGAAGCAGCTGGGGGACAGGTTGGAGACTTTGTTTGCCAGGTGTGGAAGCTGCCCTGGGAAGGGAGAAGGTCTGAGCCAAACGTGGCCAAGAGGATCCAGCCCTGGGGTCTGACCCCAGGAGGGTGCTGAGCCCTGAGGGATAAACTGGAGTCCTGGAGGGGATGGGCAGAGGCTCTGCTGCCCTTGGGGGACCACAGAGGGTCCCCAGGGCTCAGAGGGGACTCGTGGGAGCCCACCAAGACCTGGCTGATGCACGAGAGGGGAGGCAGCAGTGGCAACAGCTTTGAGGGTCCCAGGGAGCTGAGAGGTGGTTTGATGGCACAGGAAAGTGTTTCCTCCTGGGGCAAACCCTTCCTATCGCTGCTTCCAGCACCCTCCCGAGGCTCATGACTATTCATGGCATTCATCCCCAGCAAGGAGGTGTCCTGTGCCCCAAAGAGCTCCTGACTGCTGTGTCCTCCCTGGCTCCTTGTTTGCAGCTCTCCTGCACGGTCAGACAGACAAATCTGTGTCCTATAAATAGCTCCACGCTGCCATTTTCTGGCTCTCATTGACACGCACTTGGTATTCAGCAAGACAGAGTAGAGGAGAAAATAACCTTCAGCGCAGCAGGGGGGGCTAAATTTACCCAGGAAAACACAGAGGTGTTCCTGGGGGAAGAGCTGGGCTGCTTGGGATCCAGTTGGGAACTGGGAGGGGCAGGGAGCAGCCTTTTGTCATGGCAATCTGACAAGAAGGAGGACGGTGGAAGGAAAGCATGGAACAGCCCGCCCTGAATGTGTTCTGAATGAAAGGCTCCTGTGAGAGAGACAGCACCTGGAAAAATGGGTGGAGTTGGTAAACTTTCAGGCATTTCAGGGCTTAAACTGTGCTTATTCCATCAGAACTGAACCCAGGAGGAGAAATCCTTTCCTCAGGATGAAATCTAAGCCACGGGGGGAACTGCAGACAAATTATGATGAGGAAATTCAGATAAAAGAGGAGAGTGACAAGAAGGAAAATGGCAAAGAAATGATGTCAAATCCTGAACATTGTGTGTTTGGGAGCAGCACTGACCTCCTGGGCTCACCCAGGAGCTGCCTGATGGTGCCTTGGCTGCTCTGGCTGCTTTTTCCCCCTAATGCTGCCAAATTCCACATTTACCTGAGCCCCACAGTCCTCGAGGATGTGCTTTTACCAGGAGACAATGAGATTATAACCCAGTGGAGCTGAGAACTGGATTCAATTAGCTGAGTGCTTGGGGAGGGAAGGGGAAGGAAGCTTGGAGATGGACAAAGATTGTATTACCAGAGATGGGATGGGGTTTTTACAGCCAGAAACAAGGGGGTCTTCAAAGTATCAAATGCCTGAGAGGGGGGTTGGAGGGTTGGAGGGTTGGAGCTGAGTTTTACAGGCAGGGAGGAGGCTTTTGAGCCCCAGGAGATCTTGCAGCAGGAACCTGTCACCAAGGCAGGGGTGTCATTGCCATCCTTCCCAAAAAAGCAACACATGAGGACCAAATTACAGGCACAGCAATTTGTGTTTGGGGTAAACGAGTGACTGTCATTGCAGCGTTGGGAGAGGGGAGCTGGAGGACGTGGCTGTCAGAGGGATGCTGTGATTTGCTCTAATGGAAGGCCAACATCAAGGAGAAGGAGGGGAAAGCAGCTGTGTGATCCCACAGGTCCTGATTGGAAATGCCACTGCAGAGCCTTTTTGTAAAAAAAAAAAAACTTCATTATGAGCTGATGGCAGCAAACACGTCACCCAAGAGTCAGGAGCAAAGCTGTGCTCGCCCAGCAGGGAAGGGTTTGTGAAGTCCCCCCATCTCCAGCCTTGTGGGATCCTTTTCCCAGAGTCCCAGAGTCACTGAGGTTGGAAAAGCCCTCCAGGATTATCGAGTCCACCCTGAGCCCCATCCCCACCTTGTCCCCCAGCCCAGAGCACTGAGAGCCACGTCCAGTCCTTCCTGGGACACCTCCAGGGGTGGGGACTCCACCACTGCCCTGGGCAGCCTCTTCCAGTGCCTGACCACCCTTTCCAGGCAGAAATTCCTCCTGATGTCCAACCTGACCCTCCCCTGGCACAGCCTGAGGCCGTTCCCTCTCCTCCTGTCCCTTGTTCCCTGGGAGCAGAGCCTGACCCCCCCCTGGCTCCCCCCTCCTGTCAGGGGGTTGCAGAGCCAGAAGGTCCCCCCTGAGCCTCCTTTTCTCCAGGCTGAGCCCCCCCAGCTCCCTCAGTTCTCCTGGTTCTCCAGCCCCTTCCCCAGCTCTCTCAGTTGCTCCTCAAGAGACCCTCCAGCCTCTTCACCAGTTCCTTTCCCTTCTCTGGACACAGGTTGAGGAACTTATTTATTCCAAATGTAGAAAACCTCCTTCTATTGAGCTCTTTCTGCTGTTTCAAAGTGTCCTTTGCTCCTGGGAGGGGCTCTGAGCTGCCACTTAATCAGAGGCAAAGCCAGAGGGCCGTGTCCTGCAGCCACAGTGCAGGTGGGATATTTCTTCCTCCTCTGCCCTCAAACTGAAGAAACCTTTAAAACACCTCTTTGCAAAATATAGAAAAACCACCCCTCCCCCCCAAAAAAAAGAAAAATAAAATATGAACAGTGCTTTTTTTTGTCCAAAGCATTCCTGATGGCATATGATTGTCAGCGGGGGCCGAGCACTTGTGTCAGCAGATCCAGCCAGCAGAGAAGTGGATGTGCATTTATTCATGCACATCCCACAGTGCCAGGGCTCAGGTCACCACCAGCCTCTCTCACAGGGATAAAGGTGGCCCCATCCTTTAGTCTCCAGGAAAATATCAGTAGGAACCTCCCAATTATGGAGAACATATGCAGAGTCTCCCAGCGTGAATCAGCCAAGGATTTATTGCCTTTTAACCCCCCTGTTTTTAATGATTCCCAGCCCCTTGCTGGCCCCTCACTCCCCCCACAGACTCCAAAGTGGGTGAGAGGCAGGGCAGAACAGAAAAGAGGCGGGTCCAGGTTGGGAATAGTTGTCCAGAGGGATAAAATCTCATGGTAGGGCATGAGCTGGTGGGGTGTGTCGAGCTGGTGGTGATTTCGGAGTCAAGGGAGGGTCTGGAATGAGAAACAAAATTGGGGATGTTACACAGCAGCTGGAGCTGTGCTGGGGAGAGTCTGAGCTGAAGAATCAGCTCTAAGGTCTGGGGGCACAATGTTCCAGGGGCTGCTGTGCCGTGGGTTTGATCCCATCCCGAGACAATGGAGCAGCCTGGGGAGGAACATCAGGGCTGGGCAGAGCCAAGGGCAGCACTCCCGGGGTGTTCCTGGGCAGCATCTGACATGCAGAACACACGTGGATGTGGCACCTGGGGCCAAGGGTTAGTGGAGGCCTTGGCAGTGCTGGGTTAGTGGTCAAACTGATGATCTTAGAGGTCTTTTCCAGCCTTAACAATTCCATGGAACACCAGCAGCTGCCATCTGGCCCTGTGTCATCTGAGCACGTCAGGGGGTTACTCAGTGCAGTCAAGGCTTGCCAAATTTTTGGACACCAAGCAGGATGTGCCTGGGGGGTGTGGGGAGCTGCTCCCCCTCCCCGTGGCTCTGCCTTGCTGGGAATCCCATTTTCCCTCTGCCCTTCCCAGCAGAGCCCACTCGGCTGCATCCCAGCAAAATCCTTCCAGCTCCTTGAAAATCACCCTCCTCTACCCACTACACCCGTCAGGGGTGGCTGCTCCAGCGTTTCCCTGCTCCGTGGTTTTCCAGCTGAGCGTTTGGAGCCATGCCCTGACAGGCAGATCCCTATGGAAACCCCCCAGGGAATATCCAGGGAATACGACGGGAGTTACGGCTGTTTGGATTCCCTGGAAGCCCCCGAGTGTGACCAGTGATGTTTTTACAAATGCATAAAGCGCCTGTGGGAGTCAACAGGGGTCAGCAGGAAGCCCCGAGCCAGGGAGCTGGAAAACCCACTGGGGGTGCTGAGCCTGGAAAATCGCTCGTGCCAACGAACCCGGCGCCAGATGGGAAGCCCTATGGAGATTCTGCCCGTGCAAACACCACGTTCCCACTCCCAGTCCTGCATCCCTTCCCACTCCCAGTCCTGCATCCCATCACGGGTCCGGCCCCTCCAGCCCCTCTGGCACATCCTGGGGCAGGACACGTGCAAGTCCCACGGTCGAGGGAGCGCAGACACCCCGAGAGGGGGGGCCCCAAGCAGAGCCACGGGGACACCCCGAGCGGGTTCCCCACCCTCCTGCAACCCCCTTTCCTTCACGGGCACCCCCAAAGCCCTTCCTGGGGCTGCCACGTGGAGCAACCTGCTGGTTGTCTCCTGAACGGAGGCTGGGGGTGAGAGGGGAGGGTTGGATGAGGGTTTTTTCCATGCAGTCCAACCACCTCCCGCCACGGGAATGCCGTGCTGGATGTCACATGCTGTCTCACCTGAGCTGGTGGTAAAGGTTATGTACGAGTGCTCGCTGGGGCTAGACCATATGGGGAACACCCACAGCTTGTACATCATCCCCGGCGTCAGATCCGCCAGCTGCACAGAGGAAGGGGTCTGAGCCTTAACAGGGATAGATCTCTCTGTCTTGTTACCTGAGAAACAGAAACCGCACATCAAAGGCAGCCGCGGGAGGCTCCGCGATCCCCCGTGTCGACCCTGCAGGGCAAGGCTTTGTGCCCGCGACAACGAGCTGCGAACGGCTCGGTGCCGGCTCAGCGGGGGGAATCAGGGATGCGGGAATTCGGGAATGCGGGGTGGGTCGTGCTGCACACCCCCCCCGTGCCACGCCGGGGGAAAAAAAAATACCGGGAGCTACTCAGATCTCTCCCTGCTTTTAAGACCTGGTTCTTTTTATCTGCCCAGCCTCGGGTTCGGGGATTTGGGGGGTTTAGCACAGGAAAAAAAAAAAAAAAAAAAAAAGCTGAAATTTGCCTGGTCGTGCTCAGCTGGATGAAGGTGCTGCAGGATTTGGTAAATCCTGCAACTGTTGGGGGTGATACCTGTGCATCAGGTGTTCTGGGGGGTTAAGGATGAGCTGGATAATCCATTAAACTGTGGAACTGCCCACCCCAGCTGGCACGTTGGTGCTTTTGAGGGAAGAGTTCAGCCCTTTGACTCAAGAAGGGCTGCTCATGGGCTGGTTGCTCCCAGGTTCTTTCCAAGAACAGCCTGTTCTTTGCATTGTGCTGGGAATCATTTGAGGATGAACTTAATTCTGAGAATTATCCACGGAATTCCAGCAAGCCTGCAGCGGGGCTTGGCTCTGTGGCTCTGGAGGTGCTGCAGGGAAGGAGAAAGGATTTGGTTGCCTCAAACGCCACCAAAAAGGGTGGAGAGCCCTGACTGTCCAGGAAGGGCTGAAATCTCCAAGATTTCCTCCCTGGGCTGGATCCTGGGGAGGGCATCCCAAGGGATTGCTGCTGCTGCAGCCCAGCCCCAGCCCAGGCTCAGCACGTGGGCACTGGAAGGGCAACGCCTGAGCTTTGTGCTCCCAGTGAGGGGGGAAAACCAGGGCTGGCAGAGGGTGCTTTGGGACCTGGGATGTGTGATTATTTAGGGCTTGGCAAGCTGGTGTTATCCTGAATTATGGAAATCATGGCCTGCTGGAGCCCCGGGGGCTGCGGAGCCGGACCTGGCTCTGCACGGGGAGTTGCTGCAAAGAGAATTCAAGGTCATCACTTCAGGGATGTTTTAAGTGTTTTTCTGGTCTAACTGGTGTGTTTTAAATGCCCATTTCAGGCTGGCACAGCAGCTGCTGGGAGGGTTGGGGTGGCTGGGAGGTAAAGTCAGAGATAAGCAGTGAGCACTGCCCATCTGGGAAACCCCAGAACAACCAGCAACACACCCCAACATCCTTCTGAACAAGCACTAAGCCCAGAGAGACCGAGTTTCCAGACTAAGTACGAGCCTTACAACGTTAAGAGACAACGATATCCGATATGACAGGAGGTTTGGGATCACAGAGGATTCTGCCAACTCCAGGTTCAAAAAGCCCGTGTTCAAAGGCACTGAAAGGCGCTCTCCAATTCACACAGATTGCAGGGTTAGAGATGGTTTGAAGGCTCTTTGTGCAGCCCAGCTCACAGTTCACAAAGGAACAGCCTCGCCCATCTACATCTCACACACAGGAAGGGGATTCAGGATTCACTCTGGTCCACCTTAAACAGCCACGAGGAGCAGGATCTTCTCCTCTCCCATCCTCCACCTGGCCGTGGAGCATCGCTCCACACGCAGTAATCAAGGTAATTAATTAAGTGGGAGCTGGCAGGATCTCTGATGGCACCACCACCCTGTAGAGTCCCCACGCGATCTGATGCTTACTGGTGATATACTTAACCACAAAGTCAGTTCCTGCAGAGTAATTGTGGCTCCAGGTGATGTTTGCCCAGTTACTATTAGCCATAGCTCTTATGTCCCATATGGACGATCCATTGGTGGCTGGTGGACAGGTTAGAACAGGAGTTGTTAGTATTTTGGATTATAAGGAGACCTCACCCAGCAGCTGGTGCTGGGAAAACCTCACAAAATAACTCCTGAGGTCAATGCTTTGAGCTCAGCCTAAGCGTGCCTGGTCTTTTCAAGATTCTCAGTGTTTGTTCTTTTTCAAGATTCTCAGTGTTTGCTCTTTTAAAAATTCTCAATATTTGTTCTTTTTCAAAATTCTCAGTGTTTGCTCTTTTCAAAATTCTCAATATTTGCTCTTTTCAAGATTCTCGACTTTTTTTTTTTTTTTTTTGGGAGGGGGGGAATTTTGGAGGCAGAGACTCGCCGTGAATTGTTATTTAAGCCAAGTCCAACTGCCTTCAGCTCATCCTTGGAGCCTGGAGGCTCCCGTGGCACATCCCTGAGCAGGGAGATGAGGGATCTCATCCCCACCGTGCCCGGGTGGAGGTGGCAGCCACGTGCATGGCTGCACACGGACTCACTGCCACAACCAGGAGCAAAGGCTGGCAGAGATTGTTGTCACCAGGCTGGGCCTGGGGACAGCCAGTGGGGCAATGCAGTCACTCGTTTGTGAGGTTGAAGTTAAGGATTGTCGACGTCGCTTTGGAGAGCGGATGAACTCGGGGCTCTGCTGGAGTGGAGCTAATCCCCCCCTTCAGAGACTGTTAAGGGGTGTTGGGTAAGTCACACCTTGTTGTTATTCAGGGTGTAGCTCATGTTTTAGAACACAGATCAATCACTGCAGGCCCTGGGTGAATTTTGGGGGCACCACAAGGACCTGATGCTTTGGGGTGACCTAAAATCCCTCTGACACAACGCTCTGACACCCTCTCACAGTCCCTCTCACACCCCACAGCAGGGCTCAGCCTCTTCCCTCGTGTCCCCAGGGGGGTTGGTTGGTTCCTCTTGCACTCCCATCCCCTCTCCCTGCTCTGTGCCTCACCATTTAATTACTTATTTTCAATTAGCAATGTTTTCCCACCCAGCAGTGACACTGTTGTGGTGATGATCTTGCTCTGTTACTGTCAGGTGGAGGCAGGACCTCCCAGCATAAGGTTTTGGTGGTTTTTTAAACCACCCTGAGCTAATCTCATGCAAGAATATAAAGAAAGGGGTCTGAACTGAGTAGTAGAATCATCCCAGAATGGTTTGGGTTGAAGGGACCTTAAAGTTCATCTCATTCTACCCCCTGCCTTGGGCAGGGACACCTTCCACTAGAACAGATTCCTCCAAAGCCCGTCCAACCTTTAGATTTTGTTTGCATTCCTGGCTTGACTCACTTTTTAAGTTAATATAACTATCCACAATTATTTATTAACTGCAGACCCCATCACAGCAATGCTTTAAAAACAAGGCTCAGGGAGATACATCCCTAAAAAACACACGTAGCTGGGAATATTCCTCCACCAAAGCAGAGTCTGATCCCCCTGTTCCAGCTGATTGCACGGGAGGTTCATCCCCACCTGGCAAACCCCTGGCTCACCCCCCCTGTGCTGTAACTCCCCCACTGCCCAGCTCTCCTGTGGCAACCCCAGAGAGCAGGAGCACAAACCCAGAGACTCCTATAAGTGCTGACAGGTCTCTCAGCCGCCGGCTGATGTGCTAAATCTGAAGTGACACCTTTCTCCAGCAGCCCCAAACCCCCTTTGAGCGGCCCTGAGATACAGGAGAACACTCTGGAGAGCCCTTTGTAGGGTTTGTCACCTCCTTCCCAAACCCTGCTGCATCACCACACCCCAGGGAGGGCTCTGTCACCCCAGAGAATGAGACCAGGAGGGTGGAACTCAAGGAACAGGAGCCACTTGTGCCCTGGGATTCCCGAGCCTGTGGCACCTCCAGCTCCTCCCAAAACCACTCCCAGAGCTTGGGATGCCTTAAATCTGCCCTGTGCCCATCCTGGGTGGGCTCTGGGGAAGGTGCCAGCAGGGTTTGAGGGGTTAAGAGTATGAGAAATGAAAATAGGGGGTTTTTTATATAGGTGTATCACGACATCCAAGTTCCAAAAACTGGACTTGAGTATCGGGGTGTTTTTCGGCTGGATAAGGGAAATACAAAAATTAGATTAAAAATTAAAATGCAAAGTTTTTAAAATTTTTTTTAAAATTAAAAATGGAATACAAAATTAAAAATTAAAATATTTTGGGGCCATTTTGTACCGAAGGTTTTCTTTTCTCTCTTTGGGCTAAGGACGAAGGGAGGTCCCTCATCTTTGGCAGGGGACGCCTTGCAACTGATGGGAATAAAGGGAAAGCCTCTTTTCAGAGAAAAGAAACCTTTTTAGGCAAAAATGAATATATTAAACTGATCTGAAAAAAACTATATTTTTGGGGGGTGGGGGAGAATTTCGGTGGCAGAGGCTCACTGTGAATTGTTATTTAAGCCAAGCCCTTAATACATTAAAATGTATTAATATCTAACCCCAAAGGGTCTTTTTTTCCCCTGGAAACTCGGCCCCGAATAAATTCTTCCTCGTTTCTCCCTTCCCTGAGTTTGAGCCGCTCTTCTTAAATTATTTTTTTTTTTTTTTAAAAGAGGGGGATATTTCCCCAGGAGAGGAAAATAAAAAAAAAAAGGAAAGCTCAGTACCCAACTCCTGCTTTGTGGTGGCAGCCGGAGCCCTCTCGGCGGCGGCCGTGGTGCTGCTGGTTGTGGTGGTGGTGGCTGTGGTTGGAGCTGTGGTTGGAGCTGTGGTTGGAGCTGTGGTTGGAGCTGTTGTTGTGTCAGGAGGAGTTGGGGTGGTTGCTGTGGTGGTGGTTGGGGTGGCTGTAGGGCTGCTTTGCTCCACCGCGCTCGGAGGTGTCCCAGTGGCGGCTGGGAGAGGGAAACACCGGCTTGGGATGTCTCCTGAAGGGAGGGGGGGGTTTGCCCCTGTCCTCCCCCACACTGCCTGGGCAGGCACGAGAGGGGAGGGGAGCACAGCACGGGTGGGATGGGAGGGAGGCAGCGAATCCCACCAGGAACACGAGGCTGGAGTGCTCGTCCCCCCTGTGCACCCGTCCGGGGGCTGGGAGAGGCACTGGGGGTGAGGAGGGGGCAGCAGAGGGGGAGATACCCCCAGAAACGCCCTCCTGTGCCCCCAAGGTGATCCCCAGCCCAGGGCTGAACGACCTGCTCCTGCTCTGCCCCGGGGTCCCTCCCCACCCCGGGCTAAAATCCCCCCAGCAGGAGGGAACTGGGGGGTTTGGGGCTGCACAGACTGTCCCCAAAGCCACCATCCATCC
>NW_020884933.1:2906295-2923057 GCF_003945725.1 Corapipo altera
AGCTGGGGGGGTTTGGGGCTGCACAGACTGTCCCCACAGCCACCATCCATCCCCCTGCACAGAGCTGTGCTGGGAGCACTCTGAGCTCCCTGAAAAATGAAATGGGATTTAGCTCTTAAGAAAACACACTAATCCCATTTGTCGTGGGCCAGGCAAGCTGCAATTACATTAATTCAGCTGCCCCTGGACTACACCTCCAGCATTTCTGAGCTGCCAACTCAGCCTGCAGCCTCCCAGCTCCTTCCAGCCTGGCTGCTCTCTGTGCTAATGCTGCTGGTGATGGAGCAGCTTCAGCATTAAGGTGGATTTTAGCTCGTGGGCGAGTGATGGATGGTGCTTTGCCATCACTGCCCCTCAAAATTTACATTTAAATTAAGACCCAGGGGTTGCTACACCCCAAGGTGTCCAGGGGGAAAGTCTGAGCAATTTGTTTGCTAAATGGCTCCCGTGTCCACGTCTCACCTGGGCTGTGTTTCCCCGGGAAGGGGGAAATGTGCCCTTTTCCACCCCCAGCCCAGAGTGTGGGTGAGGGTCCCACTGAAGGGGAGGGCATTGCCTTGGGCCTGCAAACCTGCCAGTGGAAAATGCAGCTGAAATGCTGCTTCAAATACCAAAGGTAACTGAGAGGAGATTCGCCCTGGGATGCTCACATTAAATTATATTTACTTAGTCTTCCTGTGGATCAAGGGATTACAAATCCCTCTTTCAGGCAAATGAAACCAGTCACGATAAAAATCACCCACAGACAAGAACAGCTCTAGGAAAGCACTTGAAAAGGAGTCCCAGCACCAAGCCAGGGCTTTTCTTTCTCACCAAGTCCATCCCCCAAGGAGACCCAACCCCTAAAACCTCAGCCCTGCCAGGGATCCAAAAGCAGAGAAGAGCAGGAGGTCGCTCAGTCCATGTCCCCACCGCCCCCAGCTGCAATAGAACCACAGTTACAGCACGTCCCAAACCCCCAGAGCAGCCACAGTCACCCCCAAACCCCCAGCCCAGCCCCAGAGGTGCACCAAGAACAGCCACAGTCACCCCAAAACCCCCCAGCCCAGCCCCAGGGGTGCACCAAGAGCAGCCACAGTCACCCCAAAACCCCCAGCCCAGCATCCTCTCCGGGTGGTACCCGCAGCATCCCCGACAGCCTCATGCAGCCCCCAAAAAAAGCCCCCCCCGTGCACAGCCCATCACTGCCCCAGCCCAGGGGAGGTGGTGGGGACAGGGAGGGGACACAGCCTGGCTGGGACAGGGCACAGCTTTGTCCTTGGGAGTTCGTGGAGCAGCAAAAAGGGGGGTTGGGGTTTTGCTGCTCTGGGTTTTCTTTTCCCCCCTCCCTCGCCCGTGAAGGACTTTGCTGCTCTGAGGCCACTCTACAAATCCTTCCTTGGGTTGGGAAGTGCCAACATCCATCTCTGGTGATTCACAGCGGGTTTTTGGGGGGTTAAGAGATTGGTGTCACTGGGTTAATGTCCCCATTAACGTGATGGAGCTGCAGCTCCTCGATGGCTTGGCCCTGGACACAATCAAACAGCACTGGAGACACTGGTTATCAGCTAATGCAGTCTCAGCACTCCCCTGTGAGCCCCTGGCTCCCCTCGGAGGAAAATAAGACTCAAAAAGGCAGAAAGTAACTTTCTGAAAGGCAGGAGCTGGTGGAAAGCCTGGTACAACCTCCCAGCTCCCAGCCTCTGCATCATCAAACCTCTCCTGCTCAGCACCTTCCAGGCCCATCTGCTTTGCCCAGCACTGCTGGAATGGCTTTAGCAGAGGGAGAGATTCAGCTTTAATGCTCCCCCCTAGGCCTTAGATGGGAAGAGATTATCTGGGATAAGTCCAAGCCTCGCTATCCTCGATGCAGGGGATCATCTCTGTGTGTTCCCTGCAGCCCCCAACACACGCAGGGGGAGCTGCAGCACCAGGACCCTCCTGGATTCAGCACCAGGACCCTCCTGGATTCAGCACCAGGCTGAGCTGACAGTGATTCCGGGCAGGATTTGCCCCCCAGCCCTGCAGCAGCTCTGGGGGAGGCGATCCCCGGGAGCAGAACTATCACATTCCATCAGGATAACGAGGGCCCAGCCCCTGAGCGAGACCGAGGAGGGGGAGTTGGCACCGGGGATAAAAATCATCTTGGCAGGACTAGGAGCAGGTGAAGAGGGGGACTGGGGGAGCTGGGAAGCAGCAGCTCAAAGAGGGGAGGATGGGAGGGTGGCTCTGCAGCCGAGCAGGGCTCCCCTGGTCGGGGGGGATTTAGTCCTGAGCTGCCCCGGGATGCAAAGCTACGGCCTCATTAGCGCTTAAATATGAAATGTATGCGGGAGAAAAGCTCAGCTGGGAGATTCGGGGCAGAGACAAGATGAGGGGCATTTGCTGGGCTTTGAAATCCATCCCCTAATGAGAGCTGCTCTCGGAGCAGGGGGGGGATCAAGGCGGGCTGGGACAGAGATCAGAGTGATCCCGGAGTCTCCCGAAGAAAAGGGCACCTGAGCACAGGGAGAGCCTCTTCCCCGGGGCTGTTGGGCCCCCCAGCCCCTGCCCAGCTCACCAGGGAGTGCCACATCCCTGCTCCAAGGGGCAGATGGAGGTTCAGGCAGGTGTTCCCAGCACGGCTCCCTCTGGAAGCCTGGAGGTCACTCCCGTCCTCCCAAAGCTGTGGGTGCCTCAGCGGGCAGGACCTTCCTGGGCTTTGCAGAGTGGCTGGAAATGTTTTCCTGTGCTCTCACAGCTCTGACAGCAGCTGCCTCCGAGTTTAAGGGGCAGGATCTGGAATTCTTGGGATGGGGAACAAATCCCCACTCACTGAAAGAAGAGAAGGAGCTGCCACTCCCCCCATCCCGGGGCAGAGCAACCCCCTAAAAACCAGCCCTTGGAGCAGGTTTATCCCGGGACACGCAGGAAACTCGGAGTAAAAACCAGCAACAGCCACTCCCAGCCCCTGTTCCCACTTTCCTGGAAGCTCCTAAACGAGCACTCAGCCCATTAATTGCCCCTCTTTGCCGGGTTGTCTGCGAGAAGCATCATTATTTCCTCCCAGGGTGGGGGAGATGGGCTCTGATGAGGGGCTGGGGATGCAGCAATTAATGGTTTCAGTGCTGCTGCTTTGCTCCTGTGACTGGACCAGGAAAAAGGAGCCCAAACCTTGCACAAAAAACCACCTGTTTGAAGCTCAGATCAGAAAAAAAAAACAAACAAACAACAGAGAGGAAGAATCATAACAGCAAAAGGGGATATTTAAAGAGGGAGGTTCTACAGAGAGGACTCAAGTCCTGCTCTGAGTAGTGTAAATTCAGGGAGTAGCTGCATTTAGTTTTGCAAAATACAGGAAACAATCCCTGTCTATGCTGCTCTTTAATTATTTAAAGTGCTTTTTAATGCGTTGTTAGGGCTGGAGTAGCAGCTTTCCCTTGGGTGTGTCTGCAAAATAATTAGGCTTGGAGAAATTGGATTAATTTTTCATGATTTTTGACGATTGGGCAAATGCATTCTCAGTGATTTATTTTTTCCTCTCGCCCTCTCGGTTTGTGACAACGGGAGGAAATTGTAAAGTCTTTACCATGAAAGTGCTGCAAGACTGATGTGAAAAGATAAGAGATTTGAGAATAGAAAGGGGTGATTGAGCAGCCTCCAAAAGAGAGGGGTCAGCAGTTCTCTCTGTTCCTAAAATGAACAATGGGATCTTTCTCCTCCAATTCCTAATTATGGAACAACACGAAGAGAACAGAGAAAAGTCATTTTTTTTCCCTTCAAGTCTAAAACCAATACTCTTTATGGTCCCTGATGATGTTTTTCCACACACACGGGGGGGTGGGAGAGGATCCAGGTTTGATTTTTTTTCTCACTCAGAGTATAAATAAAATGTCTTCTCTTTTCCTGTATCCACTCTCCTGTTATCCAGGTCTGGCTTAGGAAAGGTAAAGCCTTTCCTAAGGGAAAGTCCCTGCACTTCACTTTGATTTCATCAGCCTGGTCCAGTTCCTCCTGCCCACACAGCCCAGCCCTGACCCTGCTTGGGTGAGGTTACCCCTGGAAAAAAAGACCTTTTTCTTCTCTCTCAGTGCCAGCAGCCCGTGGCAAAGAACGTTTTACTGCAATTTAAGGCAACTTTCACCTTGGATCCATAAAAATCCACCCAATCTAGGTCAGTGAGCGGAGCTGGGAGAGGTCAAGCAGCATTTCAATGGAACCAGGACTTGTTAGGAAGAGAAACAGCCTCTGGAGCCAAACCCTGCCCAGACTATGGAACACTGAGGCCTGAGGAGAAATGACATCCAGCAAAAGAGCAGGATGGGGATGGGAGATGGATCTTCCCGTGGCTGATCCTGCCCTGACTGCCCTTGCTGGGGGATGCTGGGAGGGAGCTGAGGCAGCTCTGGGTGACCTCCTGCTCCACTGCCCCATCTCAGGCCCCTCTCAGCCCTGGCCCAGCTCTCCAATTCACTCTTTCCTCTCTTGGAAGGTGAAAAACAGAGGGAAGGGCTCTGTGCTTGGAGAATCAGCCTTTAAGTGGTAGCTAATTCATCTGGTGGGGTAAGAAAGGAAGCCTGAAGTGAAACGATGCTGGAGGGATAAAGAGGTCAGGTCGTGCTGGCGAAGTTCAGCAACATCCACTGCAGGTAGAAAAGGACTTTGGGTGATCCTGATCCACGAAGAAAATCTGGATTCTTGTGGATGAGCTAAACCCTGGGTGGAGGAGGAGCTGTAGCAGCAGCACAGCCCTCCAGGACTTGGAGGATGGAGATCCTCTAAGCCAAAATATGGCCCTTTTCAGGTGTCCACCACCCAAAGCAGACCAATCTGTTACCCCCTTTTCTTTCTTTTTTTTTGGGGTGGGGAAGAGAAGAGGAAAAGACAGAAGAGGAAAAGAGGAAAAGATTGGCCTCTGTTCAGAAAGGAAAAAAAAAAAAGCAAGATAACACAGGGTAGAGAGACACCACTGCAACCAAACCAAAGGAGGGGAAACATCTCCGAGGCAGGAAAGCAAAACCTACAGGTGCAGAGAGCAGGTCCTGCACTTGTATCCCTCGGGAAGAGCCTTCCCTGGGAAGCTGTTCCTCCCTGGGCAGCCCCAGGGCAAAGCAGGAGCTCTGGGGGACGAAGTGCTGCTGCTCCACTCGCCCCCAAAGCTGCCCCACAGCGTTCAGGGGGTGGGTTTTGGGGTGGCTGCACCCCCTGGCTCTGCCACTGCCCCCCCTTCTGAGCTGGGCAGGGGCCGTGCCACCGCTGGCACAGGGCTCAGAGCTGTGTTGGGAGTGGGAAGTCACGTCTGTCAGGGGTGGGAATCCTTCCCTGGGAAGCAGAAGTTGTGCTCTGGGCCTTGCAGGGCGGTGCTGGGGGGGTTGGTTTTCCATGGAAGCAGGAGGAGGTGCTGCCCCCAGCACTGGAAGAGGCTCATCCCTGCTCTGCTGCTGCAGGGAGAGCCCCCAAGGGCCAAGCCAGCAACAGCCCCCATGCAGAACATGCACAGCTGTGGCACAAACCTGTCCTTAACCCTTTCAATGGGCACCTGGCAACAAGGGGATGCTCCTGCCCCACAGCCCTGGCACAGCCCTGGCACAGCCCTGGCACAGCCACGGGAGCTGAGTGGTGCCCCTGCACCAAAAACACCCCCCCACATGTGCCAGGGCTGGCACTGCAGCTTCCTGGGGGGAAAACCCCAGCTTAGACCCCCAGGGCAGGGCAAAGGTGCTGTGGTTGGCACCATCGGGTCAGGGCTGGCTGGAAATATTCTGCGTTTTGCAGGGCGGGGATGGCGAGGCTTTAAAAAGGGAGAGGGGCTTTGTGCAGAGCTGGGATTAAAAACCTCTTCCTCAGAGGAAAAAAACCCCTCTTTAACAGAGGAAAAAACCTCTTTAACAGAGCCAAAACCCCCTGTTTAATAGGGAAAAAACCCTCTTTAATAGGGAAAAAAACCTCTTTAACAGAGCAAAACCCCCTCTTTAATAGGGAAAAAACCCCTCTTTAATGGGCAACTCGGCTCTCCTTTGGGCTTGTTCAGTGTGTGGCCACTGCAGGGTGTGGTGGCTTTGGCCATCATTAGGCATCTGGGAGCTTTTTAAGCCCCGCTCAGGGGAGATTTTGATCTCTGCAGGCCCCGCTGTGGAGCCTGCCCTCGTCCCTCCTGCCCGTGGGGGCTTTGTTTTTACCTGCCATGGTTTTGAGTGCCCAGTTTGGCCCCTCCTTGAGGCTCAGCTTTGCCATTGAAAGGGTTAACAGAGCTCATGCTTTAATTGGCAGCACAGAAAGCACTTTTTTTTGCCCCATGCCTGTTACCTCCAAATCCGGTACCTGGGGTTGGCGTGGCTTCGAGGGCAGCGCCAGGGGCAGAGAGGGGGGTATGGAGAGAGCACGGCAGAGAAGGGGAGAGAAAACACAGGAACGTGTCAAACAACCAGAGCACACCCACGGGGCACTCGGGACCACTCACACACAGTCAGGAGAGAGCTGGGAGGGAGGGAATGAAGGCAGTGGGAGCACAGCCTGGCACAGCAGGGCTGCCCCCTCGGGCACGGCGGAGAAACCACACCAGATAACTCACAGCCCAGCTCCAACACCCCCCAGCCCCTCAGCAGAGGTGCCAGGGGTGTCTTTGAGCCAAGTGCTTAAGCAGCTGCTTAGATACAATCCCAGTTTGGACTCTGAATTTCCCCCTGGTTTCCCCTGGTATCACTCACATCTCGTCCTGCCCCGTGCTGGCATTTGGTTTGAACCTCCCTGGTGAAGGAGTCTGGCGAGCAGAAAACAATTACCCAAGAAAAAACCCATTCGTGGGTTTAATTTTCTTATTCTGCTTATTTTCTTTCAATCCCAACCTCACTTCTGCAGCAGGTGCCTTCCCATCAAGGTGGGCACTCGGAGCTGCTCGTGGTGCCCAACCTGCCTGGCACGAGCAAAACTCACCCAGGTCACGTTGTCCCTCAGGGTCTCATGTTTTGGGGGGGCAAACTTTGCCCCCAGAGTTTCTGGAACTTGACTGTAAACTACTTTAATTTTTCTTGCTGCTTGATTGGCCAATGCTTTGTCCTTTCCAGCAGGGGAGCATCAGGTGCCACCCCAAACCCTGCAGAGAGGGTGCCTTGCCTTGGCACACAGGTGTAGGCACTGCCTGCTATCTCCTGAGACAAATCAAATAAGTTTTACACACCAGGAGTTGGTTCTGGCTGTTATTTCACTGTTCACTGCCCACAGTGGCTGATGCCAGCGCACAGAAACAAACCCAGGAAAGCAAATGCATGAGAAACAACCAAAAATATTCACCACTGCTCTCAACCCAACTGCTGTGCTCTAATAGCTCAGCAAAGCTCCTCTTTAAAGCCCCTCTCACGATTGCCAGGGTGTAACTTGGCTGCTGTTTTCCCCCACAGCCCCATCTCCCATCAATTAGTGCCCCTGGAACCCACCTAAGAGGTGTTGGGAAGCATTTCATTTCCACTGGGTCATGGCAGGAATTACTTTTCCTACTCAGAGCCATTAGCTGGGGAGGGGGAGATGGAGGGAAGGAGACAAAGCCCCCATTAAATCCGAGCACTAACCCAATCAAGGGTCTGTTAGAGGAGGATAAAGAGAGGAAAGAGCCGCCTTCTGTCTCCCCACATTCCCTCAGGGCTCCTGAACTTCCACTTGGTTTGATGGATGTCCCACGATGGGCATTTTATCTGATTGTGAATCTGAGAGTTGGGGATTCGTTCTGGGTGGGGTGACTGGGAGGTGGCAGCTGCTTCACCCCCTCTGAGCCACCTAAAAGCCACCCCCATCTGCCCCTTATTCAGCTCATACTGAGACAACAGAGGGGCAAATTAAATCACCTTCAGCAAGAGGAGAGTGAGGTCACAGAATCACAGCACGGTTTGGGTTGGTTGGGATCTTAAAGATCACCCAGTGCCACCCCCTGCCGTGGGCAGGGACACCTTCCACTAGCCCTGGTTGCTCCAATCCCCTTCCAACCTGGCCTTGGACACTTCCAGGGATGGAGCAGCCACAGCTTCTCTGGGCAAACTGTGCCAGGGCTTCAAAACCCGATATCTGATCTAACCCTGCCCTCTGGCACCACAACCCCACAGTGCCCTCCTGCTCTCCAGGGCACATAAGGAACCCTCACTGCCTGTGGGGGGACACTGAGGTGGCTCCCTGGAGCCCAGGACAGTCTCTCAGTCCCCTCTGGAGTGTTTCTGCTGCAGCAGTTGGTCCTGACCAGTCCCTCTGTCCCTGCAGCAGAGTGGCTGTGCTGTCTCACTGTGCTGTCTCCATGCTCCTCCTGCTCCTCTGACCCGCAGTTTTTGGCTCATCCCCGTGTCCCATCACCCTCCCAGGCCCTGGGCAGAGCCAGGAGCTGTTGCTGCTGCACATACCTTCGTCCAGCAGGGCTGGGGACTCCTCCACTACGGGCTCTCCTTCTCCCACCTGGGTGCGGGCGCGCAGCACGAAGCGGTAGCGGGAGATGGGGTCTGTCCTCTGCAGGGTGAACCTGGTCTGGTTGGGGGAGAAGTTCTCCACCACGGTTCGGCCCGTTTTGGTCCCATTAACTGAGGAGGAAAGCCAGGGGGTGGTGGGTTCAGGTTCAGGTGCCCTCCAACTCCTCCAGCCTCACTGCGGGGCCTCGTGCTCGGAGCTGCTGCTGCTGGTAAAGACTCTTTGTTTGGGGCACTTGGGGACACTGGTGGGGACATCCAGGTGGTCAAGGAAGGCTCTGCTGCCCCAGGCATCGTGTGGGCCTCTTACACAGCAGGAGGTTGTGTTTGAGTGAGCACAGGAACTGCTGGGACTGCGCTCAAAACTCAGATCAAACTTATTAGCGCTCAATAGCCAAGGCTGGGGAACTGCTGAGCACCCCCCACCCTCCCTGGCTAACTCCACCGTGCCAGGACCCCTCCCAACACCAGCTTGGCTCATCATGGAAGTCTCCAGCTCCTTATGGAGAGATCCCTGGGCTGGGGGAGGAGGGAACCAGCAGTTACTAAAGGATTATCACTCAGAGGAGAAGGTGGAACGTACAGGGTTGGTATCTAAGGCTGTATCCTGTGAGGACTCCATTGGGATGCTCGGGGTGATCCCACTCCAGATTGATGATTTCCAGGTTGGGCTGTCGGATTCTCAGGTACCTGGGGGAGCTGGGCACTTGGGAGAGGAGGGAGCAGGGAGGAGAGGGAGAGAAGAGAAAACACACGAGATAACACACCTTCCACTGCTGAACACGCCACGGGCCGACCCACACGCCCAGGACACTCCCAAACAGCCACACAGACACACAGCAAAGGGCAGGAACGGCCTGAACGAGGATCTGTGCCAGAAACCAAGTGCCAGCAGCAGTTGGGGTGTGCAGGAGCAGAAAGCAGAGCAGCTCTGCATGCAAACCCAGCCCAAAGTGCCCCGTGCTGGGAACCCCCCAGCGAGGCCACAGGAGGTGCTGCAGCTGAAGCAGAGCTGGGACTCACTTCAATCCCTGCTTCTCTCTGTTGTAAACAGACTTTTTTTTGCATCCCCCACCCACCCCGAGGTTTTCATCTCCTCGCTCTCTCCCTCCAAGCCACAAAAAGCAGGACAGCAGCTTCTCTTATCACCAAGTGTGGTATCAGTGTCTGGAGATCTGCGTGTCTCCAGTGTCCTTACCCTGGGTTATCACTGCTGGTTCAAAGCCAGTCAAGGAAGGAAAGAATTACACAGCCCTGAATTAAATTATTCTCCTGGTTGACTCATAATTGCGGTGCCTTAATTGGGGAAAGAGCTTGGCTTGCTGATCTGGGAGATTAGGGGTGTGTTTATTTTTAACCAGCCTGTTGTGCAGAGTGTCATCCAGTCTCCTAAATGTCGATATGTAGTCAATAAAGTAGCTTAGTGGTATGGGAAAAACAAAAAATCAACGTTTTCCTCATGACAGGGGTGTAATCTGCTGTAATTGTTTCAATTAATGCCACCCATGTATCCTCATAGCCACCCCAAATGCCTATAGACACCCCAAATATCTACAGCCACCCCAAATCCTTGTGCCTCCAGCACACAGATAATCACCTCTCACAAAGCACTTCACTGCAAAACCTACAGGAACTACAAAAACCTACAGTCCTTCCTCTTAAAACAATCTTAATTATGGCTGATCAATAGAAAATCCTTAGGAAGCAGTGACAGCATCCCAGAAAATCCTGAGGAAGAGGCAGGGCTGAGAGCTGCTGCTCCTGTGCAGCAGGGGCAGGATGAAGAGGAAGACGAAGATCCCACTGGATTCTGAGACAAGATTTGCCCCTGGCAAAATTTTCTTTCCTGCATCTTTCTGTGTTAAAATTCTGTGCTAATTTTCTTTCCTGGCTTTTTTCTGTGCTAAAATTCCAGGCTGATTTTCTTTCCTGGCTTTTTTCTGTGCTAAAATTCCAGGCTAATTTTCTTTCCTGGCTTTTTTTTCTGTACTAAAATTCCAGGCTAATTTCCTTTCCTGGGTGTTTTCTGTGCTAAAATTCTGTGCTAAAATTCCAGGCTAATTTCCTTTCCTGGCTTTTTTTTCTGTGCTAAAATTCCGGGCTAATCCATTTCCTGGGTGTTTTCTGTGCCAAAATTCCGTGCTAATTTTCTTTCCTGTTTTTTTTTTCTGTGCTAAAATTCCAGGCTAATTTTCTTTCCTGGCTTTTTTCTGTGCTAAAATTCTGTGCTAAAATTCCAGGCTAATTTTCTTTCCTGGCTTTTTTTTCTGTGCTAAAATTCCAGGCTAATTTTCTTTCCTGGCTTTTTCCTGTGCTAAAATTCCGTGCTAATTTTCTTTCCTGGGTTTTTTTTCCTGTGCTAAAATTCCAGGCTGGTTCTGCTCAGCCCGTCCCTAAAATCCGCCTCTCCGCCCGAACCTTTCCCGTTGGGATGGAGGAACAGGGACATTCCCAGCCCCCCTGGGAACATACCTCCTTCAGGAGTGGGGAATTCCTTCACCTCACTGCGGGGCCCATCTCCTCGGCCGTTGGTCACAACCATCTCAAGTTTGTAGTTGCTGTAAGGGAACAGCCTGGACACTATGCCCCGGTTTCTGTCTCCAGGAAAACTCACAAACTGCCGTTTTCTGGAGACCCACAGGTTCTTCAGCAAGCTACTGTCTCTCCAGAAATAGGCCTTCAAGAAACATGCATGGCAAGTGAAGCTTGTCCCATGGAAATGCAATTTTTTTAGGAAAAAAAATATCTATGTACAAACCAAGAGCAGAACTTTGCAAAGAGAAGCTTTTAGAGCAATTAGTGAAGCTCCAGGTCCCACCAGCTCCAACCCTGACCCACCAGGTCAGGGGTGTTACCTGAGGAAGAGGGTTAAGTGCTTGCCAAAGAGCACAGAGCAAAACCACCGAGCTCAGACTAAAAGCTGCCTCTGGTTCCCAAGAGCTGGACATCAAGCAATCCTCCCTTTCCACCCAAGGAAAGGTGGGACACAGCCAGGCACAAAGGAAAGCCTGGATTTTGGAAAGTCTCCCATTCAAAGCCCTGACTGCAAATCTTATTTTCTTCAGAGATAAGATTCATTGAGAAAATGGACCAGAAGAAGAGCAGAGGCAGAAAGAGGAGAGCAGAGCCCAGCAGATTATTGGATTTGAGGGGCTGGAACTGTTTGCAGGGCACGTGGTTTTGGTCTGAAACGCTGAGAGGAGGGCCCTGCTCAGACTTTTGCTTGTTTGGAACAGGGTCCATCCTCTGTACATAGACATTAGTAGTTTACTCCAGCAGTAAATAGCAAATATTAGCAGAAAACCCCAAAGCACAGCAGGATCCAGGCTGCCCGTAGGGACCAGTCAGTACAACCCACGGGGTTTGGGCTTGGCAGGGCTGGGGTTCATTAAAATCCCACATGGGAACTTTGGGGATGACACAAAACCGACCCTGTTTGAGGTCACTCTCCCCAGAGCCACCTTCCTGCAGGGGTAGGACCCCCCCAGCCCCTCTGGGGGTGCACAAGGACAGCCCTGTTTGCTCGGAGCCCGCCCGGATCCTGCAGGGAGGCTCCGGGAAGGGCCATCCCAGACCCGGGGGAGCCAACAGAAGATGTCCCCCGGCCCCACAGAGAGCAAACCAGCCCTTCCTCGCTGCTCCAGAGCAGAGCTCAGCCCCTGTGCTCTGCACCCAGAGCAGCCCAGGGGTCCTGGTGGCCAGAGGAGGGTTCCCTCTCATCCCCATCCCCATCCCCGGCAGCGCCGCCGCTGGAGCCAGCCGGGAGTTCTGTGAGCTGATTAGATGTGTTAACAGCCAGGGCCCGAGAGGTTTGGGGCTGCTCACTCTGTACTCCTTGAGCTGTCCCTGGATGGTGTCCAGGTGCACTCTGGTCCAGGTCAGAGCCACGGCAGTGCTGTTTAGGACTCTAATCCTAACGTCCGTGGGCGCAGCCTTGGGATCTGGGCGGGCAGGGATAGAGCACAGTGGGATAGAGCCCAGTGGGCATTGGGGCCCCCCAGCAGGGTCAGACACACGGACACACGGACACCCCTCTGCCCTGGCCCTGGGGGTCCCATCACAGCACTGCTGGGGGAGCAGCAGCCCCACGACTGCTCTGCCTCCTTCCATGGGAAGGGGGAAGAAAACGAGTCCTGTGTCACTCATCCCACCATCATAGCAGGGTTTCCTGCTGCAAGGAAGGGGTCTGGCTCCCCTCCCTCCCTCTCCCAGTGAAGGATCCAGCACATCCAGCCCCTCCTGCCTCACCTTGGCCACTGTCAGACCCCATGGTTCCCAAACTACCTCATTTCCACAGCCATTAATCTGAATTTGCCCAGAACCTGCTGTTGATCCACTTGGGGTTTTTACCCCCTGTTCACAGCTCACCTGCTGTGTGTAGGAATCTGCAGTTATTTGTGAAGCAGCTCAGATGTGACAGAGGTTATTTTTTGAGGGTTTTTTTGTGTTTTTCTAACCTGTCCCACCCCTCAGGCACAGGCAGAGCACATTTGTGCCCGGGCTGTGGTACGGGAGCTTTGGTCTCCCTGGTTTGCCTCCATATAACACACACACGTGTGGTGGCTTTTGCAGATCCTCCCAAAACCCATAATTATGGCACAAATTTTCAAAAGAAACTAGAAAAAACCCCACCCTTGTAGTGCCCAGAGATGGTGGTGCAGCCAGGAGCTCGCAGAGCTTTCCCAGTAACGACCTCTCAGCTGGGTCCAGCTTTGCTTCCATACCCTGATTCCCACATTTTCTACCCATTTTCCTTCCCTTTGCCCTGTTTCCTCCAGGAGGTGCCCAGCTGAAGGGTGTGTTGCCTGTGCCATCACAGCCCCAAAACTGCAGCTTTCATTCAGATTTCTGTGCCCTGTTTGTGCCCCTTGACTCCAAGCCTGGGGTCGTGGGTTCTCACCTGGTTTATCCCCCTTCCTTCTCAGTAATCCTGATGTTCCCACAGCCAGGGACCCCAAACCACAAACTAATACATATTTCTCCAAAGATAAAGCAGTTGGCAGCAAACCACATTATCCCAGCAGGATGAGGATAATCGTGGTTGAGAGTCTCGGGTGCTGCAAGCACAGGAGGTGATACCCAGCAGCCCAGAAAAAGAGAATTAAATGAGCTGTTCTGCGTGACCAGGGCAGAGGTTTAAAGGAAGATAAGCTGAGCCAACGTGTTGCAAACAGGAGCCCAGGATGGGGCTTAGCTGAGGCTTTATCAGAGAGGCACAAGAATCCAGTGCAGGGTGAACTAAGGACCTTTTGGCCATTCATAAAACCTCTCCTCCGGGATGAGCTCGGTGCTTGGCACGTGTCGAGGGGGCAGAAAACGTTAATGCCACTTATTGGGACGCAGCCAGAGCTCATCCCGAGGGGAATCCTGCGGGTTTCCAGCCTCAAAGTGCTGCCTGGGTGTCACAGAGAGCAAAGGGAGCGGGGTGGGTGACTTGGGTCGTGCAGGCAGAGCCCAGAACAGGAGCCAAGTCGTGGAACCACGGGATGCGTTGGGTCGGAAGGGACACTGAAGCTCATCCCAGTTCCGCTATCCCAGGTCGCTCCAAGTGGATTTTTGTGCCAAATCAAGCCCCGGGGCACGGGGGGCAAACCCCCAAGGTCCTGCCCTGGGCTCCTGCCGGGCGGGTACTCACAGTCCTCCCCGGAGTAGCCGATGTAGGTGTCGGGCTCGGGGGCTCTGCCGAAGTCATTCTCCGCCTGCACCTTGATCTCGTAGGGGACGTAGATGGGGGTGTTCCACACCACGTGCCGGGGGCCCTTCACCGTCTCGTTGTACCAACTGCCCCGCGGGTCCCGGCGCCGCCAGCGCACGATGTACCTGAGGTTGGGCCCATAAGCTTGAGTTGCATTCAGGGGCTTCATGGACCGGAACAGAGAGAGGAAGTGAGAGGGAGAAAAACAACCCGTGTTGCTCTGCAAGGAGCCCCCAAAGGTTCCTGGGGGCAGCTGGGGCTGGTGTCGGTTCCATCACCAAATCTCAAATCTCTGTTCCCAAAAGGGAGTGGGAACAAGAAAGAACATACGTGGTTCCTGCCCTCCAGAGCCAAGGCAGGAACAAGAACCTTGCACTCCTAGAACCATGAAATCCTGGAATGGTCTGGGTTGGAAGGGACGTTAAGCTCATCTCATTCCAACCCCCTGCCACGGGCAGGGACACCTTCCACTAGCCCAGGTTGCTTACATATATATTACACATAATAAATCAAGTGTGTGCATCATACAGAATGCATACAATATATATTCCATATATATTATCCTTGTATTCCAGCCTGTATTCCCACTGCAATTTCAAGCCTCCTCACAGCTCATGGCTTGTTTGTGGATGACACCTGGTGGTGCACGAAGCAAAGCAAGAGCTGCTCTGTAAATCCTCTGTACTACTGAGAACCTGTCTCTTGGATGATCTTCCCTGACTTCTCTGTTATTCACCACGTTTTGTTTGATTTACATCATTGAAAATGATTTTTTTTTTTTATCACAAACCTTCTAGGCACTAACAACGGCCTCTCTTGTGTCCTCTGCTTTTTATTTCATCACAGAATCATCAGAGACTGGCCTGGGTTAGGGAGGTACTTAAATATCATCCCATCCCACCCCCTGCCATGGGCAGGGACACCTTCCACTAGCCCAGGTTGCTCCAAACCCTGTCCAACCTGGCCTTGGACACTCCCAGGGATGGGGCAGCCACAGCTTCTCTGGGCAACCTGTGCCAGGGCCTCCCCACCCTCCCAGGGAGGAATTTTTTCCCAATATCCCATCTATCCCTGCCCTCTGCCCCTATGAAGCCGTTTCCCCTCATCCCATCACTCCAGGCCCAAAAGGCATCAGGGAACTCACCGTCCAGGTGATCTCCATGTTGTTTTTTTGGGTCCCTGCACCCTGAACTCCCGTTGGGTTGATTTCAGGACCTGAGATTCACATTGTAAGAAATAAAAAAAAAATAAAAAATTAGGCATTTTATAACGTTGAAAAAATGACCCTGTGAGTGGCTAAAAACCCTTTAACTGTGCGAGCCAGAAGCATTTCCAAAGCAGAAGTTAATGGCCTGATTTTTCCAGAAGTTCCCATTCAGGTTAATGGAACATGAGCCTCTCAGTACTCTTGAAAAAAACCAGGCCGTTTATTTAGGAGGCTCTTTTTCTTTTTTTTCCTTTTTTTTTTCCCCCCCCAAATGTCCTAAATCTTTGAAAAGCAGCCTTTGAGCAGCAGCCCCAGGAGCAGAGCCCGTCCCTTGGAAACCTGAGCAGTGTCAGGAGCCAACACTAGATGCCAGCAGATCCTGCAGGAATCTCTGGGCAATGGTGGGGGGAAAAAGAGAAATGCAGCAGAACTCCTGAGCTTCCCGAGAATTCCCCGTGGGAATTTTCCCCCGTATGTTGTCCAACAGAACAAAGCACTGGGCAGGTAAAGTGAAGAGCCAGGTCTGGGTTGTGGGTTGGAGCGTGGTTACACCTGCAGCACGGAATGGTTTGGGTTGAAGGGACCTTAAAATCACCCAGTGCCACCCCTTGGCATGGGCAGGGACACCTTCCACTGTCCCAGGTTGCTCCATCCTGGCCTGGGACACTTCCAGGGATGGGGCAGCCACAGTTTCTCTGGGTAACCTGTGCCAGGGCCTCCCCACCCTCCCAGCACCAGTCTGGGCTCCTGGTCAGCTCTGACAATGAATGAGCAACCTTGGAACAAAGTGCCTTTTGCTGGTGGTTAGTTTACACTTGAGTCTCATTTTCCAACAGACTCCTGAGCTTCCTGTGGTCAGAAAGGATGAAAAACTCTCTTTAGAAAGTTCCTCTTTAAGCTGAAACCAGGGGTTTCCTTCAGCAGGTTCCACTGCAGTGACCTTGGCGTGAGTGTTTCCACTTGAGCTTTGCTGCTCTGCAGCTCATCAGCCACGGGCTGGAGGGTTTGAGACAGAACATCCCAGCCCAGCTCATTCCTGGGTGTCACAGAACAGGTTGGAAAGGACCTCAGAGATCGTGGAGTCCAACCTTTGAGCCAACAGCACCAGGGCACCAAGTGCCACGTCCAGTTTCCTCTTAAACACCTCCAGGGATGGTGACTCCACCACCTCCCTGGGCAGCCCATTCCAGTGCTCTCTGTGAAGAACCTCTTCCTAATGCCCAACTTAAACCTCGGGTCATGCACCACGAGGCCTGTGGGGTCACACTCCATGAGGTTTCTGGGGTCACACACCACGACATTTGTGGGGTCACACACCATGAGGTTTATGGAGTCTCACCCCACAAGGTTTGTGGGGTCACACACCATGAGGTTTGTGGGATCACACCACAAGGTTTCTGGGTATGTGCACTACGAGGTTTGTGGGGTCACACACCACGAGGGTTGTGGGATCACACACCA
>NW_020884933.1:2923067-2923298 GCF_003945725.1 Corapipo altera
GAGGTTTGTGGGGTCACACACCACGAGGGTTGTGGGATCACACACCACAAGAGTTGTGGGGTCTCACACCACAAGTTTTCTGGGGTCACACTCTGTGAGGTTTGTGGGGTCACACCCCCTGAAGTTTCTGGGGTCACACACCATGAAGTTTGTGGGGTCACACACCATGAACTTTGTGGGGTCTCACACCATGAAGTTTGTGGGGTCACACACCATGAAGTTTGTGGGGTC
>NW_020884933.1:2923308-2924132 GCF_003945725.1 Corapipo altera
GTTTGTGGGGTCACACACCATGAAGTTTGTGGGGTCACACACCATGAGTTTTCTGGGGTCACACACCGTGAGGTTTGTGGAGTCTCACACCACAAGGTTCGTAGGGTCACATCACAAGGTTTGTGGGGTCAATGAGGGAAGAGCCCTCCTGGGGAGTGGACAGGGTGGATCAGCCCAGCAGGGTGGGCCGGGGGTAACTCACGTGCCCCGTTGGTCTGGTACCGCTCCGAGGGCGCGCTGGGCACGCTGCTGCCCACGTCGTTGACGGCGATCACCCGGAACTGGTAGTTGACGTACGGGGCCAGGCTCAGCACGGCCGAGTTGACGCTCCCGGGGTACCTGGAGTGGTTGTGCCACATTCCCGGCTGGAAGCGATCCTCCTCGAACTGCACGATGTAGTCTGGGGGGAGAGGAGAGGGAGGGCTGGGTGAGGGGCTGGGTGAAGGGGTGGGTGAAGGGTTGGTGAAGGGTTCTGTGAAGGGTTGGTGAAGGGTTGGGTGAAGGGTTGGGTGAAGGGATGGGTGAAGGGATGGGTGAAGGGCTGAGTGAAGAGTTGGTGAAGGGCTGGGTGAAGGGTTGGGTGAAGGGTTGGGTGAAGGGTTGGGTGAAGGGTTGGTGAAGGGTTGGGTGAAGGGTTGGGTGAAGGGTTGGTGAAGGGTTGGTGAAGGGTTCTGTGAAGGGCTGGGTGAAGGGCTGGGTGAGGGGCTGGGTGAGGGGCTGGGTGAAGGGTTCTGTGAAGGGTTGGATGAAGGGTTGGTGAAGGGCTGGGTGAAGGGTTGGGTGAAGGGCTGGGTGAAGGGCTGGGTGAGGGGCTGGGTGAAGGG
>NW_020884933.1:2924142-2943587 GCF_003945725.1 Corapipo altera
TGAAGGGCTGGGTGAAGGGTTCTGTGAAGGGTTGGGTGAAGGGTTGGTGAAGGGCTGGGTGAAGGGTTGGTGAAGGGCTGGGTGAAGGGCTGGGTGAAGGGCTGGGCTCACAGGGGGCAGTGGGACCAGCCAGACCTGTGATGGGGCTGTTGTTGTCGTCCCCGGGGATCCAGGTGAGCCGCACGCTCCGCTCCGCCAGGTCCGTCAGCTCCAGGTCACGGGGCTGGTCAGGCCGTGCTGTCAGCCCAGGAATGACACAAATGAGGGCTGGGATTGTCCCGGGAGCTGGGATTCCCAGTTTTCCCATTGCTTTTCACCCAGACCCGTGGGGGGCACACGTGCTCCAGGGCACTGATCCCATCCTGCAGCTCTCAGGACCGGTGCTAATTATTCCTTGCCTTTAAACCCTCCCTGTCCCTGCACCACTGGCGGTGGAAGCACCAGGGAGTGGCTGAGCAGGGGGTTGTTTGACCTTACACAGAGCTGTCCGGAACAGGAATGCAAACAAACAAATAGGGTGGAAGGGAAACAAAACCTCAACAAAAACATAAACTCATTGGAAATTCCCTGAACACAACTCTGGTTTATTTATCCCTTCACAAGAACCTGCTCGTGCAATAATAGGAATAAATTCTGTCCAGGGAAAGGTCAAGGGCTCAAAAATTCAAGGTGAATTTTTTCTCCCGTCAGGGCTCAGCGTTTTCAAGCACAGGTAAAGTGATTTTTTTTCAGGAGAGCGTCCCAAAGGCACTTTGGGGCACAAAATGTCATGGCAAAGGACCTTCCTACCCACTGCCATCTGGCTGGCTTTTGAAGGACAACTTGGAGAGGACTTGGAAGCACCAGCTTCCAGATTTTTCAGCTCTGACACTTTCCTGCTGGTGTTACTGGCGAGGCAAACCAAAATCAACTCAGAAAACAAAACAAAGGCAACAAATTAGTGCTGATTACCTTTGGGTAACTCTCTCACACGGTTAGCAGGGACGGCTGCAAGGTAAGACAGTGCTTGTTAACCGGGTTAGTTTAGTCATTAAGCTTGGGTGGCCAAAGGAGCACCTGGCAAATGTAAAATCACACACACAGTTACGGGTTTGGGAAGGAATCGATCCTGTGTGGGGAGCAGAGCAGGGACATCCTTCCCCCAGACACCTCCAGCTGTGCCCTCACAGCTCTGTTCGTGTTTGTAATGCATGGGAAAGGGGAAACATCAGCCTGGTGTGGGGTTAATGAGCTATTAGGGGGACGGGAAGGGGTAGAAATCAAGCCCAGTGGAATTATCAGGGATCTGGGGTTCCTGGTGCACTCCAGCTCTTGGAGGGCATTGGCAGGTCGTGGCATTCCCGGGAATCTGAGGTGGCCCAGAGCAGGGGATGATGAATCTGTGTTTTCCAAGTGGGTTCACAGCGAGCACAGGTGGGGAGTGGGCTCAGCTCTGTCACTGCCTGTGCTGCCAAGGGGACACACAGGGCCAGGATCCCCCCCAGCTGGGTCACCCCCAACTCCCCATTGCTCAGCACCCCAACACCCCCTCAAATTCACTTCCAAATTTAGGACTGTTCCCACAGAGCTCCAACATCCACACTGGGATATTTTTGGCCGTGTGTAATAACCACTCTCCTATTTTTTCGCTCTCAAACACAAGGGGTTTATTTTGGGCTCCAGTTCAGCGCCGGCGCCCGGGACAAGGCAGAGTGTCCTTGCCAAGTCCTGTGAGGGAACTGCTGCCCTGCCAGCACCTCCCTGAGCACCCAGGGGACACCCTGACGAGCAGAGACCTCTCAGCGTGACCTTGAAGGGGGTCTGTCCTGTTAAAAACGGGGCAGCTTTACCGAGCACGGTGAGATAGGCCTTGGCCGAGTCCTTGTCCAGCTCCGTGCTGGCCACGCAGGTGTAATCCCCCTGGTCCCTCTCAGCCACGCCAAATATCGTCAGACCATCGTCTTCTTTCTTCATCCTTCAAGAAAAGCAAGAACCACACGACTGTTCCAGGCAGCAGCACCGAGGGCTGAGCGTTCTCTGCCAGGACACAGCTCAGAGCCCGACCAGAGCAGGAGGATGGTTCTGCTCCGAGGGTTTGATCAGCTGAGGATGTGTTGAGCTATTCTGGGAAACCTCATTTCCTAAGGAATCAGCAGATGTGCCCTGGAGTGTGTCTGGGGAATAATCACACCTTCAGGACAACAGCCAAGCTCAGGCTGGTGGCCCGGGATGAGATCTCCCTTCCCAAGGAGGGAGTGAGCCATGGGAAGGAAATTAAAGCTGCCCCAGGCACGGCAGATAAACGTTAATTTTGAGGCGGGTTGTTATTAACTCACCCCTTTTATCAAGATGTCCTAAAATATCTGTAAATAAAACCCACAGCAAGGTCCTGATTTACTGATAAATCAGCTGCAATTGCTGAGCAGTGGCTGTTGGAAGGAGCTGGCAAATTAAAAGTATCAAGAACGTCAAACACTGCCTAGATGGGAACTCGGTATTTATCCACATTATCCTGAAATGTTCTGTAAAAATGTTCCCAGCAATCCAGGGTGGGAAGATCCGTGAAACTTCTGGAAACACAGACCTGCTTCCCAGGTACAGGGGGGCATCATCCTTGAGCCAGGTGACCGTGAGCCTCAGCGTGGGGTCGTGCTTGATGCGGCAGTGCAGGCGAGGCATGGAGCCCCTCTTCACCACCTGGTCCTCGGGCCCTCTCACAATCCTGGTGGGGTCTGCACGGGGGCAGAAAGGAAGTGTCAGGCACCAAACCCCTGGCTCTTGGCTCAGGAGCTCGGTGGAGGTTTGGTGGTGCTTGGAAGGGACACACACATGTTTGTCCAGCTCGGTGGACAAATGGCCTAGGATATGACTACATTAATTCACCAAGCCATTAATTCATGCTGAACCTCTAAAAAACCCCCAGTTTTCTGAGTCAGCAGTCACATTTGCTGAACAGGGAAAGCCCTGGCAGAAACAATCCAGAAAATGTTTTCCTGTCCTCGGTTAACCCTGAGGAACACTTTGCTTTGCTGTTTGCACTGCTGATGGCATCTCCCAGCCCAAAACCCACACCAAGCCCTTCTGCAGCTCCAGTACATCCCCAGCCTTGTTTTCTTCCAGCACTAAAAAGGAATTTGTACCATTTTCCAGATTCCAGCTTTCAGTCACACAGTGCCTGTCCTGCTGACAGACTTGGGTGCACCACCACCAACCTCCCTGACCCGAAATCGTTATTTCTGCTGCAAGTCCCAGAACATCCAAGAGCCCTTCACGTCCCTACCTTTGACCTCCAGGCGAACCTGGGCCTCTGCCTTGCCCAGGATGTTGGTGGCCACGCAGGTGTAGATGCCCTGGTCCTCCTTCCGAGCCATGAACATCTCCAAGCTCCCGTTCTCGTGGGCCTTGTAGTTCCCTCCGTCCAGCGTGTTCCCCTGGCCGTTCTTAAACCTCACAACACCACAAAGGGCTGTTGTAAGGGAAGACAGAGCAGGAAAACCCCCTCCTGTCCCCAGCCCTCGGCCTGGCAGGGGCTGTGCTGCAGCTCTTACCATCGCAGGGTGGGGATGGGGGAGCCGAAGAAGGGGCAGTCGAGCCGGGTGTGGTTGTTCTGGATGACCCTGATGAGCTGGTTGCGGGGGGCCAGGATCCGGGGGGGCACATCTGCAAACAGCACAGAGCATGGACATGGAGAGGGACAAGAAACCAGGTCCTGCTGCTCCTTTCCAGCCTTTCCATCCACCCTCCTGTTTCTTTTGTTCGCTTTTCCCACTGGAGCTTCTCCAGTCCCTCTCCTCTCCTCTCCCCCTCCCTTCCAGCCTGGCTGCAGGACTCAGCTCGTGTCCTGGGACTTGGCAGGTTCAGGGCAATGGATTTCTACTCCAAAGCCCAGCTGCAGAGGTCAGGAACCTCTGTGGAGCAGCTAACGACAGAGAGGAAAGCAAATGGAGAACTTCTGCAGGGAAAAGGGGGGTTGTTAAAAATGAGGGAGAATACCTTTTACATGGGCAGGTGGTGATAGGGGGAATGGTTTTAAATAGATGAGGAGAGATTGGATAAACATTGGATATTAGGAAAAAATTGTTCCCTGTGAGGGTGGGGAGGCCCTGGCACAGGTTACCCAGAGAATCAGTGGCTGCCCCATCCCTGGGAGCATCCAAGGCCAGGCTGGATAAACGTGGAGCCACCGGGGCTAGCGGGCGGCGACAGCAGGGTGGAACTGGGTGGTCTTTAAGGTCCCTCCCAAGCCAGAGCAGGCTTGGGCTGTGTGACAAGTGAGTGCAGGGGGTTGTGCTCACCCAGCACGCTGACGAAGGCGTTGGCCAGCAGGTAGCCGTGCTCGTTGGAGGCGTTGCACTGGTACACGGCGCTGCTGCCGATCTGCGTGTCCCGGAACACGATGGTGTCCCCGGCCACCTCCCGGCTCGGGTTGTGGGCAGAGGCTTCAACACAACAGAGCACTCTTTTTAAAAAGTCTGGTTTAAGTCAAGAACTCACCGAGCAACAGCGCTAAACATCCTCCCAGCCCGGCCCGGGGAAAGGCAGGTGGTGGTTCGTGACCTCCCCGGTCCCAAGGGTGAGCCCGTGGTTCGGCTTGGACTCACCTCAGGCACTGCCCTGAACCAGCAGTGAGGGTTAGTAAATCAGCAAAGACCACCCTAAACTAGTAGCAGTGGCCCTAATTAGCAGAAACAACCCTAAACTAGCAGGAACAACCCTAAACTAGCAGTAAAGACCTTAAATGAACAGAAACTGCCCTAAACCAGCAGTAAAGACTCTAAACTAGCAGAAACTAGTCTAAACTAGTAGCAACGGCCCTAATTAGCAGAAACTACCCTAAACTAGCAGTAAAGACCTTAAACTAACAGAAACTGCCCTAAACCAGCAGTAAAGACTCTAAACTAGCAGAAACTAGTCTAAACTAGTAGCAATGGCCCTAATTAGCAGAAACAACCCTAAACTAGCAGTGAAGACCCTAAACTGACAGAAACTGCCCTAAACTAGCAGTAAAGACCTTAAACCAGCAGAAACTGCCCTAAACTAGCAGTACCAACCCTAAACCAGCAGTAGGGTCAGTGTGTGGGGTTGGATCCCCTGAAGTGCCTGGCACCCCAGCAGCAGCTCTGGCTCAGCCACGGGCCCCCGGGCTGGGTTTGTGGTGGGGCTGGCACAGCCCCCCCCTCACTCACCTTCGATGGGCTCCCCGTTCACCAGCCACTGGATGGAGGGTTTGGGGTTCCCGTTGGCTCGGCACACCAGCCTCCCATCCTCCCCGGGGGCCAGGATGAGGTTTTCGGGTTCATCCAGCCAGTATGGGGCAGCTGGAAAACACCCCAGGGACCCAGTTACACCCCAGGGCCCCAGTTACACCCCAGGGCCCCAGTTAGTTACACCCCAGGGCACCAGTTACACGGGCAGCAGCTCCCCCTCCTGCCAGCTCCCCCTCTGCTGCTCCCTGGAGATGTGGGACAAGGAAAATTCCCTCCTCTCCAGGGGTTTCCCCTGGTGGGCTCAGGGTCCCTCCCCTCTTTGGTCACACCAGCCCACACTTCATGTCAGTGAAGTTCAGCTGAGAGCTCATCTCACGCTGCTTTTAGGGCAGTTTGGACAAAGTGGCTTCAAACTGAGGGAAGGTTTAGATGGGATCTGAGGGAGAAATTGCTCCCTGGGAGGGTGGGCAGGGCCTGGCACAGGTTGCCCAGAGAAGCTGTGGCTGCTTCATCCCTGGAAGTGTCCCAGGCCAGGCTGGGGCAACCTGGGCTAGAGGAAGGTGTCCCTGCCCATGGGAGAGTCTTTAACATCCCTTCCAACCCAAACCATTCCATGATTCTACGAAGGCACAAGACTGGCTGGAAACGGCAGAGAACCAGCCCCAGGAAGCCCCCAGTGCCCCTCCCAGCAGCCAGAGCACCCCTCCCGTGCCCTCCCAGCTCCTGGCGTGGGGGTCCCCGAGATGGGAAGGTAAAGGTGACGTACCCTTCACTCTCACCGAGATCGTGTGGCGGATGCTGCCCATCTTGTTGGAGGCCAGGCAGAAATACTCCCCGGAGTCCTCCTCGGACACGTTGGAGATGCGAAGGGCCTTGTTGAAGTTCTCCAGCTTGGTTTTGCCCACGGGGAGCTCCCCTCCTTTCTTGTACCACATGATGTCCGGTGCTGGGCTGAGGAGAGGGGAGCAGGTCAATGGTTTTGCCAGGCAAGGAAACGGCTCCAAAGAAAGCGGTTGATGATCCTGCACTGGGAAGTCTCACAGCCAGGGAGAAGGGCTGAGCCAGCTGCTGGGCCACCCTCCTTCAGACCAGCAGCCCTAAAGCAGGACCCTGAGCACCACCAGCTTCACCTCATGGCCTGTGCTTGGGGAGTGCAGGATCAGAGAACCCTGGAATGCTCTGGGTTGGAAGGGTCCTTAAAAACCATCCCACTCCAACCCCCTGCCATGGGCAGACCAGCAGGGCACTGGGGTAGAACCACAGCTGTCCTCACCCCCAGTGTGGTGAGGAGCTCCCAGGAGATCCACAGATCTAAGGAGAAACCAGTGGGGAATTATCCCTGGACAAGGATCCGGAGACACCTGCAAACCTCAGCTCTCCGTTTCCTCCATGCTTTTGTGCATCAAGTAGGTTATGAGAGCCTTGTTAAAAGAGAGGAATGACCCCTTTTTCCCAGACAGAAGGGTTTCCATGGTGATTCAGCACCCTGATCCCAGTCTACCCCACTGGGAATGACCCTGTGTCCCCCCCTCCCCGGGGGTACGTACACTCCGGACGCGATGCACTCCAGCAGCAGATCCACCCCCCGGAGCACCATCTGGCTGCTGGTGGTCCCGTAGGGATACATGAAGCTGGGAGTCGTTTCCGTGATCCCTCGGGCTGGAATCAGCAGGGGAGAGAAAGAGAAAACAAAAACAAAAGAAACAAAACACGGGGCTTTTAAAAAAAAAGTCTCCTCGGGGGCCAGAAATGCAAGGGGAGAGCCGAGCCCCCCCACCCCACCGACCTGGGAGGCTGAACTCCCCCAAAAATGCACCTGGAGGGGAGAGGAGGGCTCCAAATGGGGTTTAAATGAAGAAATGAAAGGGTGGAGAGAGGATGCTGGGCGGGCAGGAGGGTAGAGAAGCAGCAGAGGGTGGGCAGAGGGAGCTGAGCCGCGGGAATGGTCCCTGCACCAGCAGCTCCCACCTTTCCTGCCCATCCCTGCCTCTGGCACAATGGGCTGAAATGGGATGAGACTGGGAAAGACTGATGGACAAACACGTGATGAAGGACGAAGTGGTCACAGGAAGGGTTTGCTCAGGCAGCTGGGACACTTGGACACAGAGATCCCGGGAACATGGAGCATCCCGGCGCTGCCTGGGGGCTCCAGCAGCACCAAAGAGCTTCTCCAGCCTCACCAAGGGCAGTGCCCTTTGGAAAGGAACAACTCAGCCACCAGAATGACACATTTCAGGACTGGACAGGGAAGTTTAATAGGAGAAACTCAGGGGAAGACACGAGGCAACTCTCTACAGATGCACACGGTGAAGATCTCTCTTTCTAGGGGGGAAAATTATTTATTTATGGAATAAATTCCATTAAGAAGTGGAATTTATTGACCTAGATCTGGATCAGTGAGGACAAAACAGGATGAGATGGGTTTGAAAGCAGCAGTAGCAGAGATGGAAGTTATGAGATTAGGAAAGGGGGTGGAATGGGCAGGGCTGGCACAGGGTCACTACAAATCCTGGGGGGATCCATGGGCAGAGCCCACCCCGGGGCAGGAGCAGGAGCAGGAGCTTGGGGTGCAGCCCAAACCCTCTCCTGAACCCCCAAATCTTCTTTGGCCTAGTGAGCAGGAGGCAGCCGGGTGTGCCCAGTGCCAGGAGGATTTGGGGGATGCCCACATTTCTTTGGGAAGCCTCCAGAGCTGTGCCAGGGGGAGAAGGAGGGGGGAGAGAGGACAGGGGCTGTGCTGGAGTTCCCAGCCTGGCACCAGGGAAGGGAAACTCAACCTCAGGAGTTAATCCCTGCCTTGGAAAGGACTCCTCACCAGCCAGAGCCACACATCCCACTGTGGGACATCCCACTGTCCCAGAGCCCCGGCTCCAGGGGGATCCCTGAGGGTTAGTCAGTTATTCCATTAATGGATTACCAGGGCAGGGAGAGCTTTGCTGTATCCACAGGGGTTGGTTCTCTGGGCAGGCAGACGCTGCCCTTTGCATCCCTGCCTCTGGAGAGGGTCTCATTCCCGGGTATCCCAACCCATCCCGGGCTCTGGGGGGGCACAGCAGAGCCAGGGGCTGGGCTTGGAGCCGGAGTTTATCCTGGCTCCCACCTCTCCAGCCACATCCATGAGCTTCTCCCATCTGATTAGGGCAGTGGGGTATTATTTTGTGGGCTTTTTTCAGCCAACAGGCTGCAGGACTCACTCCCACTCCAGCCTGAGCCCAGGGCAGAACTAGCAGAGCTAAAGCAGCAGTGCAAGCCAAATTTTGTGAGCCATTTATTAATGATGACAATTAAAAATAAGGGAGATAAATTAGTATCCTACCCACCTGTTTAACAAACCTAACAACAACAACGTTACTCAACTGAGAGACTTTTTGCCTCAGCGCAGCACCACTAAGAAAGATTTTGCTGTTTCTAAGAAGGAGCAGCCAGAAATTCTCCCAGTTCTGCTCCAGCTCTGAACGTGTGGAAGCTCCAGCTGGAAGCTCTCAGCCATCCAGCAAAGTCTCACTCATCCCTCTGGATGGATCAGAACTGGAAAAATAAATCCCCTGGCTATTTCCTTCTGCTCCAAACCAGACTCTGCTTCCAAACTGGTGGTTCCAGGAACATCCACTGCCCCCTCCCACAGCCCTGACCTGGTGGCATCTAAAATTTCTCCATCCCCTCTCGTGTCCAGGGCTGTGCACACCCTGACACGTCCCAGCTGCTCTCCTGCTGCACAGCCAGCTCCAAACACCCCACAGCTTTGCCCAAAAGGACAGAGTAAAACCACGAAAACAGGCCTTGGTTTCCATTTAAAAAAAAAAAAAGTGAGAAACTTCTGCTAATAAAATATCCAGTTAATCCTTTTAGCCTGTTTTTTCCTGGATAACTGCAGCCAGTTTGCCCCTCCAATCCAGCCTGGCAGCAGGGAAATCCCTGCACTTGCCCTGGGTGGGGAGAAGGGTTGGGTGGGACGTCCCAGGGGCTGTTTGGGATGTCTGTCCCCCCAACCTCGCATCCACCCAGCACGTCCCATGTCCCTGAGATAAGAAATATCCCAGGAATGAGACTCCCAACCTCTGGAGATCCCTTTGCCAGCTGGCTCCAGTGCTGTGCCCGTCCCAGCACCCCAAGGCAGAGGCACTGAGAGCCCTGAGACCCCCAAACCCCCCAAATCCTCGGGATCCTGACGTCCCTGTGCCCACCCCAAAGACTCCTCGCTTGCCCCAGCTGGTTCCAGTGGCCAGCAGAGCCAGGGAGGTCATTCCAGGGAGAACCACGGGGTCAGCAGCAAGGAAAAGGGCTGAGGGTAACAATTATTCCACCAGCTCATCAACTGTTAATTAATTAAGTGCTGGGTTGGACTTAGGTCTGCACAGGGGTGTGAGGGAGCGACTGGAATTCACTGGGGCCAGGAAGTTTTCCAGGGGGTGTTAAGTGCAAACAGTCCTGACAATGCAAAGAGTAGGAAGTTTATCCTAAAATAGGAATAGGACAGAAATCTTGGAGGCTGTGCAGATAAAATCTCATTTTCCTGACTAACTCTCTGGGCATCCCTTTGCCCTGAACAGCAACGAGCAGTGGGAGCTCAGGCAGCCCAGGACCACCCCTGTCCACTGGATTTCTCAGCCCAGGACCACCCCTGCCCACTGGATTTCTCAGCCCAGGACCACCCCTGCCCACTGGATTTCTGAGCCCAGGATCACCCCTGTCCACTGGATTTCTCAGCCCAGGACCACCCCTGCCCACTGGATTTCTCAGCCCAGGATCACCCCTGTCCACTGGATTTCTCAGCCCAGGATCACCCCTGTCCACTGGATTTCTCTGTCCCTGAGAGAAGCATCTCCTCTCATTCCTTTCTCCCTGAGGAATGATGCAGTTTGTGCAGCCCCCCTGGAAGCTGATTTTGCTGACAATCCCTTTTCCCAGCCGTTTCTCCAAGCATTTCCAGACCATTCCCAGCCCCTTTGCTGCCACCAGCACTTCCAAGGCTGGTTCTGCCTCAGAGCACCAGCCTTGCTCCTTCCCCAGCACTCTCAGGAACCTCCTGCTCCTGATGCCAAATCCCTGTTCCCTGGGCAGGGAGGGAACTTGCCTGGCACAGTCCCCTCTTCTCACACTCCAGCTCTGTCTGCTCTGGGCTGGCAAAAACCCTCCTTGTCCCCAAAAGTCCCTGTGGCACAATAAGTGCCCTGGGTCGTGCCAGGCCCAAGGGAAGCTGTGGCTCTGGGGTGGGGGGGACAATCCAGGGCACGGTGGGGACCAGTGTGGGGCATCCCTGGGGTTGTGCCCACCCTGCTGCCACCCGACCCCGGCCCCAAAAGCAGCAGGAGGGGCAGAAAGGGAGTCCTGCCCCATGGCAGCACCCGAGCTGGGGGGCTTTGGTGGGGTGTTCACATCCCTGGCACTGCCTGGGCTCTCAGCATCACCCAACCCAGCCCCATCTCCCAGATTATCCCATCACATCCCTGACAATTCCAATCCATGTGACAATTCCAATCCATATGACAATTCCAATCCATGTGACAATTCCAATCCATCCTCAGGGCAGCGACCCTGCCCCAGGGAGACCTTCCTGGTTTTGTGTGGGAGGCAAAACTGATGAGTTTGGGATGGGCTTCTCCCAGCAGAGGCAGGACCCAGAGGGAATTCCCTGCCCAGAAAAAAAGGGCAGGAGCCTCGGGAAAGCCTCCAGCACACATCCAACCTCTCAGCACCAGCACGCAAACAAAGCTCCCAGATTCCAAGAAAACCAAATACTCCTCTTTTTTTTTTTCCTTTTGTTTTTCCTCTCGCAGTCACTGCCTGGTTTTAGCTGCAAATACACAAGATTCTCTTCCTGGGGCTGCTCTTTCTGAGGACACCCAGAAGGGGGACAGGGGGTCTGATCTTTAAATCATGAGCCTTTTGCCAAGGATGAGACACAAGAGGGAGCAACCCCGGGCTCTGCAGATCCTCTTAACCCCAACACCTCCCGAGCTGGGGCTCTGCAGATCCTCTTAATTAGCTTAAAAACCTCACTCCTTTGAAAGGGTGAAAGCTTCCAGGGGGCTTTGGCTTTGTATCCCTAAATTTTTTCTGGGCAAAGCTGAGGCCACAACCCCCCGAGGGGCTGGGGAGGGCCCGGTTAGTGCGGGGTCAGTCGGGTTAGGCAGGAGGTTAAACCAGGGGCTCCAAAAGCCGGGCTTGACTCACCACTGTACATGTCAGTGAGATTTCGTAAAGACGTTTCGTTATGGGGCTTCTCTGCAATAAACAAAACACTGTGAGCGACTCCAGGGGCACGAAGCGAGTTGGGGACGGGCAGGAGGCAGGACAGGGGACAGAAAAACCTCCCCAGAGCAAGTTGGGGACGGGCAGGAGGCAGGACAGGGGACAGAACAACCTCCCCGAAGCGAGGGGGGGACAGGCAGGACAGGGGACAGAACAACCTCCCCACAGGCAGGGGCAGGGAGACAGAAGCACAGCTGCCCTCCTGGACAAACACGGCCACAAAGGGGTTGTTTTTCCTCCTGCCAGATGGGAAGGCAACTAAACTGTGTGTGAAAATCACAGGGCAAACATTTCCTAGAAGTGTTTTGCACTCTGTGTTTTCCTATCTTTTAAAAAAAACAAAATCGCTTTAAAAAAAACAAACAAAAAAAACCCCCAACCAACCAACCAAAACCAACCAACCAAACAAACAAACAAAAAAAAGGAGATGATTTTTTTTTCCCCTCGGTTTCTTAACCACAAAGAAAATTGTCTTCCAGCTGCTTTTTTCCCCAGCACAAAGCAGAGGCTGGGCACAGCCAGGGGTTGGTCTGTGCCCAAAATAATAATAATAATAATAATTAGGCTCTAAAAGCATAACCTGCTGTAAAATCCCTTTTAATGACAAGGTAATGAGAGCACATTGTGTTCCAGCTCCTCAATAAGATGCTGCTCTTGTTTATGGACACCCAGCACGAGCCCTCACCTATGAAGAATGATCACCACTCTGAGAGGGGGGATTCATCATCCTGACCTGAGCCCGCTGCAGGATCTGCCCTTCCCAGCTCACATCAGCACCCAAAAGGGGGTTAAGAGAGCCCAGAAGATGCCCAAGAGCTGCCTGGACCTGGATCCACCACCAAACAATGCACAGAGGGATCCCTCCCTGCAGCCTTTCCATTCTCCTCTTCTTGCATCCCATGGCAATCCCATGCCATGATTTTCCAGCAGTTTGGTGAACCCTTTTTTAAGGAGCCAGAGCTCCTGGCTGGAGGCTGAGATGATCAAAGAGCTTGAGATAAATTCAAGCTCAGCCCCTTTGAACAATGTAAATATAAACCACTTTTTTCTGTAGTGACAGGTGAGAAATCAGAGCCTGAGTTCTCGAAATCACAAAAAGAGCTCTGGGGGGCTCCCGGGGTGGAATTTGCATCTGATCACACAGCAGATGTTTCCTGAGGAAAACTGGGAGAGAGGGTCCAATTCTCCACACCCTGGGAGTGAAGTGGTGGCCCCTGAGTGCAGCAGGAGGGGGAGCTCGTGGCTGTGTTCACACAAACCCACCAGGGTTTCACCCACATCGCTCCTGGACCTGCACAGATCTGTCCAGGCTGGAGCCTCTGGAGGCTCAAACCACCCCAGATCCTGGTTTGCCAGGATTTCCCCAGCTCACACTAATCCAGGGCTCAGTCCTTCCCCACCAGGTGAGTGCTGGGGTTCTCTGCCCAGCTCTGTAAATGGGCAAATAAAATTCAGAATTAAGGACCTGCTCACGCTGCCCTGCTGGCAGAGAGCCTGCTGGAGGATTTGAATTGCTGGGTCTCTACTCAAGCTCTGCACAGAGGAGAAACTGCTACAAGGAAGTGTAAAACCCCCCCAGGCCCTGTCTGAGGTCCCTTTAACAGCAATTCCTGCTGATTTGAGCTGCTGGGAGATCAAATTAAACTCCCACCACTGGCAGCCAGGAGCTCCTCGTGCCTGCTCTGCCCCCCCAAAACACAGCCAGCACCCTCTGCCTCCCAGCTGGACCTCACTGGGAAGGGGTGATGGCTCCTGGTTGATGACTGGAGCCGAGAGAGGATGGGTTTATATTGATTGCTGATTTTTTTGGTGCTCTGCACCTCCCCAAAATAGAGCCCGTGCTCTGCAGGACCCACAGAAACTCAGCAGCCTCAGCTCAGTCCCCTCTGCCAGCGGCCCCACAGCACATCAGGGACTCCTTTTCCTTCAAACAACCTCCTTTGTGGAGCAGAAGCTGCTGGAGGCTGGACCTGCTCTGGAGAGAGCCCTGGGTGTGCCCCTGGTGTCCCCCAGAGTGATGCTCCTCACGTGGGGACACCGAGACCTCCTCACGTGGGGACACTGAGATCGCCCAGGGTCACCCCCCGAGGGCTCCGTGCCCCCTGCCAGCACATTCCCAGAGGGAAGGAGCCAAACAGCAGCTGGGCAGGGACACCTTGAGCTGGGCAAGGCTGGCACACCCTCAGCTCCCCACCCTTGGGGCAGCACCAGCCCCTGGAGCCAAACCTGGAGCAAACCAAGGCCACTTCCAGCTCCACTTCCAGCTCCTCCAAGGGGGAACGATCCCCCAGGATTTCACCTTTCCCTGTGGATGGTGGCAACACCCCACCTGTGCTGGAACCCTTCCCAGCTCATCCCAGACACGTGGATTTAGGGATACCTGCACCAAGAAGCTGCTAGAGGGGAACCAGCCCCCCCTCCCTGCCAGAGGAGCCCCCCAAGGACTATCATCCCTCATCCAAACCCCTTCCTGTGCCGTCCTAAATAACCAAAGGAGGCCACTCTTCTCCCTGGGAGGTGCCAAGGACAGGATTGAGGTGTCTGGAAGGAAAACCCTGGCCAAGCCCCAGCCCTGTGACACTTACTGGTTTTCACCTTGAGGGTGAAGGGGTTCTTCTGCTGGATGGTGTGGGTGAAGTGGAAGCGGGCGTTGCAGCTGTAGTCGGTCAGGGCGTCCTGCAGGATCACGTTGGAGAAGTAAAGGTCCCCGTTCTGCCCCTGGGACACTCGCTTGTCCTGCTGGATGGGCTCCATGGCTGCGGGCACAGTGGGCACAGCGGGCACTGAGACAGGGCCGGGGGCTCCTGCCTGGCCCCAGGGCAGGGGGGTGTCTCTGAGCTCTGAACCAAGGACCCTAAACTAGCAGGAACAACCCTAAACTAGCAGAAAAAACCCTAAACTAGCAGTGAAGACCCTAAATTAGTAGGAACAACCCTAAACTAGCAGAAAAAACCCTAAACTAGCAATGAAGACCCTAAACTAGTAGGAACAACCCTAAACTAGCAGAAAAAAACACTAAACTAGCAGTAAGGACCCTAAACTAGCAGTAAGGACCCTAAACTAGCAGAAACTGCCCTAAACTAGCAGAAAATGCCCTAAAATAGCAGAAAATGTCCTAAAATAGCAGAAAATGTCCTAAACTGGCAGTAAGGACCCTAAACTAGCAGGAGCAACACTAAACTAGCAGAAACAACCCTAAACCAGCAGGAACAAACCTAAACTATCAGAAACTACCTTAAACTAGCAGCAACTGCCCTAAACTAACTGAAACTATCTTAAACCAGCAGTAAAGAGCCTAAACTAGCAGAAACTACCCTAAACTAGCAGAAAATGTCCTAAATTAGCAGAAACAACCCTAAACTAGCAGCAACTGCCCTAAACTAGCAGAAAATGCCCTAAGCTAGCAATAATAACCCTAAACCAGCAGTAAAGACCCTAAACTTGCAGAAAGTGCTCTAAACTAGCAGTAACAGCCCTAATTAGCAGGAACAACCCTAAACTAGCAATAATGACCTTAAACTAGCAGAAACTACCTTGAACTGGCTGTAACAACCCCAAACTAACAGAGACTACCTTAAACTATCAGAAACTGCCCTAAACTATCAGAAACTGCCCTAAACTAGCAATAACAACCCTAAACTAGCAGTAGCTGGGCTGAACTAGCAGAAACCAGCCTAAACGAGCAGGAACTGCCTTAAAGCAGCAGCAGGGACCCTAAAGAGGGTTGCTGGGAGCCCTGCAGGGGGTGGGAGGGGGTGCAGGGTGGGAAGGGGGTTCCCCACTCACAGCTGCTCATCCAGAAGATGACGGGCGGGGGGAGCCCCGGGGGGGGGTTGCACTGCAGGCTCAGAGGGGCCCCTTCATCCACCTCGATCACATCCACCTTCTCCTTGGGCCACAGGGGAGACTCTGCCACGGGAAACAAGGGCACGTGAGGGAGGGAGGGAGGGTGGAACAATCCATGAGCTCTTCCCGCTGGGCCTGGCCTGCTTTCCATGGGGTGGCCTCGATGCAAACTTCATTTTTGCCTGGGCATGACTCCCTGAAATCCATGCCCTTGAGTCCATGCCCTTGAATCCATGCCCTTGAGTCCATACCCCTAAGTCCATGCCCTTAAATCCATACCCTTAATTTCATGCCCTTAAATCCCCTAAATCCATACCCTTGAATCCATACCCCTGAATCCATGCCCTTAAATCCACACCCCTGAATCCACACCCCTGAATCCACACCCCTGAATCCATACCCTTAAATCCAGACCCTTATATCCATGCCCTTGAATCCATGCCCTTGAATCCAGACCCTTAAATCCATGCTCTTGAATCCATGCCAAGTGTTTCCCTGTTGGTTACAGCCATAACCCCCCACCCCTTCATCCTGGTGCTGGATGCACCTGGAGACAGGTGAGAGCTGGAGGAGGCTGAGATCCCAGAATCCCAGAATACGCCAAGTTGGAAGGGACCCACAAGGACCATCCAGCCCAACCCTCAGCCCTGCACAGGCCCATCCCCAAGAGTCCCCCCCTGTGCCCCAGAGGATCAGCCAAACCCTCCTGGAGCTCTGGCAGCCTTGGGGCTGTGCCCACTGCCCTGGGGAGCCTGGGCACTGCCCAACCACCCTCTGGGGGAAGAACCTTTTCCTGAGATCCAACCTGACCCTGCCCTGGCACAGCTCCAGCCGTTCCCTGGGTTCTGTCTCTGGTCCCTTCCTGAGGAAGTTGGAACTGCCATGAGCTCTCCCCTGAGGGAGAGCTGGACACACCAAGTGCCCTCAGCTGCTCCTCAAGGCCCTTCCCCACCTTTGTTGCCCTCCTTTGGACTCTGTCTGATGGCTTCACATCTCTCCTGGCCAGAACTGTCCCGGTGTTCCCGGTGAGGCCACACCAGCTCTCTGTGCCCCCTCCACGGCACAGCTTCCCCCCTGCCCTCCTGGCTGGTGACTCACTGGACACCTGGAGGTGGATCTTGCTGGAGAGGGCAGTGCCATAGTCGTTCCTGGCGAAGCACTGGTACTCCCCCTCGTAGTCCTCGGGTCTGCCCCCGCTGTGGAAGTCGATGACGAGGGTCCCCGAGCGGCGCCGCATCGACACCTTGGGGTCCTTGGCCACGTTGAAGAACTTCCCATTCCGAGTCCAGGAGAAGCTGCAAGCACAGGGTGGTACCTGGGGGAGGTCCTCACCTGGGCTGGGAGAGCTGGTGGTGGCCGTGGCACAGCCAGGTTGGAGGGGAGCTGCTCTGGGGGGGCACTTACGTGGGCACGGGGTTCCCTTTGGCCTCACACTCGATGAAGATGTTGTCCCTGGGGTCCACGATGTAGTCCTTCACCGACTGCTTGGTGATGGTGGGGGGCTGGGGCACTGCAGAGCAGAGGGGACACCCTGAGCAGGGCTGTGCCCACCCCTCTGCCACCCCGCAGCACATCCCAAGGGGATGCCAGCCTCTTGTCCAGCCTCTTCCCCAGGCTGCACCCTCCATTTGTGGTTTACAGCCCTCAGGAAACTGCCACAAGCACGGGTAGGGTGGGCTGCTCTCCCCTCTCAGACCTTGGCACTGCTCAGGGTCCCTTTAGGTACCAAAACCCTTCCTGGTTCTCACTTGGTGGCTTGGATTTCAGAAATTCCACGGTTACATTTTCCTGCTCCCACAGAGTGAATCCCATTGAAGCCCATCCTGCTCCTCAGAGAGGGGCTGCAGCTTCCAGGGACCCCGAGACATTTACAGGGGCTCCCTGTGCAAGAAGGAGGCCCTAAAACCCCCAGGTTGGCCCCAGAGGGGCTCAAAACTGGTGTCTAGAGGGGCAGGGCTGTGAAAAGGGACACCCGAGCCCAGAGCTGCAGTAGGATCTGGCTCTGGCCCTGAACTTGAAGATCCCAGCCCAGGGGTGAAGGACTGAGGGTGTTTGCTCATCCCCCCCAGAGCCAGTGATGCTCCAAATGTGTCAGGAGGTGGGGCTGAGCTTGGCACACCAGCTGATGCCAGGCAGAGGAGCCCACCCTGCCCTCAGGGCTACCAAAAGCCACAACAAACCCCTGCAGAAGCAACAGAAGAGAGGGCAGCCTGGCTCCTGCTCCAGGGGCAGCCCAGAGCCCAGGAACACCTCCTAAGCTGCTCCAGCTGGGCAGGAGAAGTGGCTGCTCCTGTTCTGGCCACGGGCAATGCCCCCACACCCAGGGTGTGCCCCCGGCAGCCCCCTGCTCTGTGCAGATCCCTCATGCAGAGGACACGGACACACAGAGGGCAGGGAACACTTACATTCACTCTGAATACTTGCTGTTATCCCCCAAGTGCCAGCAGAGAGGAGAGAAGACAAGAGGTTAGTTGGGGAGCAGCCCCGGGTTTCTCGTGCCCACAGACCCTGTGGGTTGTTCCACACAAACCATTCCACAGCTCAGGCATGTCCTGAGCTTCCCCCTCGCTGCCCACGGGGGAGAAGCTGCTGCTGAGGGGTCCTGGGGGCTCTCAGCTCCTCTGCAGGAGGGTTTGCCATGAAACACAGCACAGGCTGCCTGGGTGGGCTTTGGGGTGCCCACCCCCCTCACCTGCAGCGCTGGAGACCCCCCAGCAGTCCAGAACATTCCCCCTTTTCTGTGGCTCATCCTGAGCCCCCAGCTTGGTTCAGGTGCTCTGCTCCTGGTTTTGAGCCCCCTGCTCAGTTTTTGAGGCAGATTGGCTACACCAGAGAGGATTTAGGGTGACTTTCTGGAGAGTGAGCGGTTTAAAAAGAAAAAACAGCGACAAACAAAGGAACAGGAGCAAAGGGAACCCGGTTGTGGAGCAGGAAACTCCCCCCGTGCTGAACAAACCTTCACTCCACCTCCTGCCCCAGTTCAGGGGGAGATGTGAGAGGGGTGAAAGCACAACTTACGATCCAGAGGGACCTCGATGGTGCTGCCGAGGTGCTGGAGGCAGAGGGCAAAGATGATCCCTGCGCAGGGGAGGAGGTGCCCGGGCATGACCATCCTGGAGGGCTGGGCAGGGGCAGCCCCTCGGAGTGTCCCCGGGGCAGCAGCACGTGCAGAGGGATCCTCAGCTGCAAAACAAACCCAGGCCACCATCACAGCCCCGTTCCTGTGAGGACTGAGGGTTTCTAGCCCCTCAAAAATATGTTTGTGTGGAAGGATGGGGGTGTGAATAGAGCCAGGGGTGTGAATAGAGCCAGGGGTGGTCTCCAGGCTCTGGTGGCCCAGGTATAAGCACTGTGGGCACAGCTCTCCCACCCCTGGGTTGTTCTGCCGGCAGAAAATCAGCTTTAGGGGGGTTATTTGTGCTCAAACCCTGGAGGGACCCCTTGGATCACAAAATCACGGGATGTGCCAAGCTGGGGTGGCAGGAGAAGGGCTGTGCTCTCCCCTGGCGCTGATGGAAAGTCACTCAGAGCTACTGAACACAAAAGCAGTGAACAGTCCCCAAAGGATAAAATAAAAAGGACGACTTGCTGATTAAGAAGTAATAATAATAATAATTCTATTTTATGGTCAAGAAATGCCTAAAAATATCCAGTCCCTCAGGCAGGGCACTGGGATGAGCCTCTGCATTCAGCCTGGGGATAGCAGGGCACTGGCTCTGGACCCCCCCAGTGTCCCAAAGAGCCTGGCACAGCTCTAGGAGTGGGGGCACAGTGGGACCTTTCCTGCCTGGTCTCTGAACAAGCCCATTTCCCCCCAGCTCCAGCTGCTTCCCTGCCCAGACACTCCCTGGTGCCAGATGTGCCTCCCACCCAAAGCTCCTGAGATGCTCCTGGCCAGGACCTCATTTGCCACACACCCCCCACTTTCCATTTTGCTCCTGACGAACCCCCCAGACTCCCAAAGGAGCAGCAGGGAGGACAATTCCCCCCATGGGGACAATCCCCCTCCCTGGGGGGGCTGCATCACCTGAGTCACCACTCACTGTCCAGAGCAGAGCTGTGGAAAGGGCAGCAGCTCCCTCAGCTGAGAGCAAAAGATGCCAGCAGGGCAGGAAAGAGTGGAAAGAAGAGTGGAAAGAAGAGTGGAAAGAGTAGAAAGAG
>NW_020884933.1:2943597-2959416 GCF_003945725.1 Corapipo altera
AAAGAGTGGAAAAAGTGGAAAGAAGAGTGGAAAGAAGAGTGGAAAGAGTGGAAAGAGTGGAAAGAAGAGTGGAAAGAGTGGAAAATCCCCAGCCCTGCTCCTGCCTGGCCCTGGCAGGGGCTCTGGCCGGGGATGTGGAGCGGCACCGAGGCCATTTGGCGAGCAAGGGGAGCCTGTCCTCCTGGAACCTGGAACACAAACCCAGGGCTGCAACTCGGGATGTGCTGCCCCTTCAGCTGTCCCCGAGCTCGGGAGGGAGGGAGGGAGGGTGGGAAGAGGGAGGGGAGACCCTGCACGACAGACAGAACCCGGGAGCAGAGGCTGTGGCAGCGCTGCTGGGAACGGCGCCGGCAGCCGGCGAGGAGCAGATGTCCCGGAAAACAAGCGGCCCTGCCACATGGCCTGGGAAGCTCTGCTGAACCCCCCACGGGCTCCAGGCAGCTCTGGGGACGCTGCTCCCCGTCACCCTGCTGGGCAGCACCAGGGGTTGGGGGTTCTCCCGCAGGTCCTTGCTGTCCCAGTGCGTCCCAGTTCCACCAGCTGGCAGGCTGGAGGCCGGGAAGGGGCTCAGAGGGGAGTGTGGCTTTGATCTATTCTGCTCGTTCTGAGGGGTTTCCAATCCAGCTGTTGCCGTAAAAATAGTTGAAGGACAGAATAATTATAGGGCCGGGCCAGTAATTAGTCATGTCCAGCACTTGTGCAGTCCTGTGATCAGGTCATGCTGAACAAAGCTTTTCAAATTACTCCTTTAGCTCCCTGTCTGAGGGAAGAGATCATTTTGATCTGCAGCCTTCCTTTTTTTAAAGCAGTTCATTTCTCCAGTTGCAGCTTAAGATGAGTGATGGACCCGCTGGTTTTATGTCTCTCTGTCCCTGAGCACGAATCTGACCTGAGTTATGAACTGAACCAGCCAGTTCTGCACCCAGAGAGGCAGCAGGGAGGAGGGTTCTGGAGTCCTCAGGATGCTCCCAGAGTGATGCTTCCCATCTCTGTCACAAAATGCTTTAAACCCTCTCCATTCCCAGATATCTCAGGGCAGGGAGGGGGAAAGGCAGCAGGGATTGAAGCAGTGCACATGGACAGGCTGATTTGGGGCTGGAGAGCCAAGAAGGTGTTGTTTTCTTTAGGCTGGGGGGTTGCTGTGGGAAGGGAAGGGAAGAGGTGCCTTTGGGGGAGATTTGTGAATATTGGAATAAAGAAAGGGCTGAGCCCACAGTCTGACATCTCAAATCACAGAATGGTTTGAGTTAGAAAGGAACTTAAAGCTCATCCAGTGCCACCCCCTGCCATGGGCAGGGACACCTTCCACTAGCTCAGGTTGCTCCAAGCCCCATCCAACCTGGCCTGGGACACTTCCAGGGATGGGGAGTTCCCAATCTGTGCCAGAGCCTCAGCACCCAAAGGGCACATCCTGCCCATCCCCCCTGCACTGGGACTGTGAATGTGGGGGAATAGCAAGAGGAGGTGAATTTGCAGGTAACTTTGGAGCTGAAAAAGGGGCTGAAACCACAGGCAGAGCTCTGTGGGAATGTCCCAGCAGTGGGGGATCAGCCAGGGAGGATGGGCTGTAGGACAGCACTGACCAAGAGCAAAGAAACCCCATGACAGAGCACACTCAGAGTTCCTCCTGCCTTTAAGAGGGCAAATGCCAGGCTCTTCCAGGCTCCTCCAGGCTCCTCCAGGCTCAGCTCCAGCTCCTCCAGGGCCCCTTTGTCTGGGCAGATGTGGGTGCAGGAACAATCCCCGGCCGTGCCTGCGTGTGTAGGTGGCTCCTGGGGACAGGCAGTGCCAGAGAACACAGCCCCCATTGTCAGGGGACAGGGACATCTCCCAGCACAGAGCCCGGGGCTGCTGTGGGAGCACAAAATTCTGAGCTGGGGGTGCTGGAGCTGCGTGATGTCCATCTGCTCCTGAGGCTGCTTCAACCCAGGCTGGCCACAGGGGCCAGATGAGACCCCTTTTCCCAGACTCAGCATTCCTTAACCACTGCTCCTGGCCCTCAGAAGGGATCTGAGTCCTGCCCAAAGACCAGAACAAGCCCTCCCACCTCATCCCTGCAGCCTGATGGGGTGGCCAGAGCTGGGGGAGAGCCCTCAGGGCTCCGGGAACTTCTTCCTGCAGAGTCCTGTGGGGCAGAGCTGGTCCATGATGAGGGTATATTTTATATTCCAGCTAGTTCAGCAATTTAAAATGAAGATGGAAAGCTGGGTAACAGCCTGAAAACCCTCCCAGCCAGAGAGGAGAAATTCTGGAGCTTCATTTCTCCCTGAACAAGGCAGTTTAACACGCATTTTGCTCCCTCCCTGCCTCGAGGTGGGGGGAAATTTCTCCCCTCCACAGATGGTGGAGCAGCACAAGTGAATCCTCACATCCCAGCCCTGGAGCTTCCCTGCTTCCCCCCTCCATCTGCTCAGCCCCAGCACATTCCTGCAGGGTCTGGGTGGCTCAGCCAGGAGTGCTGGGAGGGCTGGTTTGTCCCTGACCAGCAGGATGAGCTGGATGAGGCTCCTCATCAGCAGGACATGAACCACATTCCACAAAATCCACTCCCTTCCCCTCTGGCTCCAGAGCTGGAATCAAACAACGTGTGAGAACATCTCCTCTTGCTGCAGAGATCCAACTCTCAGCCAGAACCCACTGCAGGCCAAGGCAGCACGAGCCAGGACATGGATCCCCCCCCCCAGGGCTGATTTGGCTGGAATTTGGCTCAGAATTCCCAAAGCCCCATCCCTGCAAACAGCAACACGTGGGATGCAGAACCCAAGGACTTCCCTGGGGGCACGAATGGCACCGGGGGAGGGCTGAAATTAATTTCCTTCCCAACAGTTGAATGAAATGAGACCTTGTGGAATAACAATGGAAACAAATCCCTTCCCTACGGCCCCACTGCTGGAAAACAACCTCAGCTCAGCCAGGAGGGCTGAGAGCAGCCACAGAACCAGTGAGTAAAGGGAATCTCTGGTTGAAGTTAAATAAAATTAAAGAGGTCCACGATGAGGGATTGTTTTTAATCAGCTCATTAGGTCCAGCAGGATGCTTTCAGCAGCAATTAGACATTTATCCTTATTTACGGCTGTAAGAGGAACAGTAAAACTTGAGGAGCTGCTGCTCCCAGGAACATTCCTGCAGCACCACTTATTGCATGTCAGCTGCTTAATTAATGCTGATTGAATAGCACAGAGCAACGTTTCCACCAAAAGAAAAAACGCTCTTGGTTTCAGATAATGAAAAACATTGATTTCAAAGGCACGTGTGGATGTGAATCCCAGGCTGGGAGAGGGAAGGGAAGGCTCCAGGGGGACCTGAGAGCCTCTTCCAGGGCCTAAAGGGGCTCAGGAGAGCTGGAGAGGGACTTGAGACAAGGGGTGGAGGGACAGGACACAGGGAATGGCTTCCCACTGCCAGAGGGCAGGGAGAGATGGGATATTGGGAAGGGATTCTTCCCTGGGAGGGTGGGGAGGCCCTGGCACAGGTTACCCAGAGAAGCTTGTGGCTGCCCCATCCCTGGAAGTGTCCTAGGCCAGGTTGGAGCAACCTGGGCTAGCAGAAGGTGTCCCTGCCCATGGCAGGGGGTGGGATGAGATGGTCTTTAAGGTCCCTTCCAACCCAAACCATCCTGGGATCCCATGGAACGATGCACACACAGTCACATCCCCACAACACCCCTGAGAAACCACTCGAAGCAAACACTGAATTCAGGGCAGGAATCAATGGAAAGAAGGAAGGACAGGATCACCAAGGCAGGAGATGATCCCTTGGCATTCCCATCCCGAGGGATGGATGTGCCCTTTCCTGGGTGGGGGGGGCAGTGCTCCCATTCCCTCTGCCCGGAGGAGAGAGAGGAGCTTTGTGCCCGTTCCTGGCACTCAGCTCTCACAATTGTTCTGGGAAACAACTGCCACAGCAAACCCCAGCAAATCCATTTGCATCCTGTCTTCTCCTCCTTAAAACCCCACCATTCCCACCCATTCAGCAACTGGCACTTCAGAGCTGGGCACCCTCTGATCCCAGGGAAAGCCAGGTTTGTCCTGGGAAACAGCTCCTGAGCTGAGCTATCGAGAGTTCAGCATCATCCCTGCACCTGCTGGAACCCCAGAGGAGTCCCCAGACACAGCTTTTTTTCCCGTGCTCTGAAGAAAAGGACAATTCCCCAAACACAACCTGCAGCAGCAGAGCTTGCAGAGGCACCATCCCTGCCAACCCTGCGGAAAAAACTCCAGGAAAAACTCCAGGCAGGCCCGTTTGTTCAGGATAATTAACTGCCCATCTACTTGTCCCATTGCACCTTCAGCACATCTTTAAGGAGCACATTTGTAAGGATTGTGTCTTTAAGGAGCACATTTTTAAGGATTGTTGTCTTTAAGGAGCACATTTTTAAGGATTGTTGTCTCTAAGGAGCACATTTGTAAGGATTGTGTCTTTTAAGGAGCACATCTTTGGGATGTGTTTTCAAGGAGCACACCTTTGAGGAGCACATCTGGAAGGGACACATTTTTAAGGATTGTGTCTTTAAGGAACACATTTTTAGGGATTGTGTCTTTTAAGGAGGCAGTTAAGGTGACTGCAGAGTTACCCAGTCAAAGGCAATTTTCTGTGCAGGTCTGTGCTGCTGTGGCAGGTGGGCAGTCCCTGAAAATCAGATTTCCCAGCCATTTCTCATCCCCTGCTTTCTTGTCCCCCTCCTCCGCGGGATTTTTACTGCGTTTTCCTTTCCCTCCCTGGATCTCTCCTGGGTGTGGTTCAACCCCGAGCCCCGCGGGCGTTTTAAAAGCACCAAGCAAACAAACGAGCACTGAGAGAAAGCTCCCTGATACCCTCAGGAACAAGGATGGCTCCCTAAAATCACCCCCCAGCCAACGCCGCGGCAGAATCCCTGTGGATCCACACAGGGCAACACGTGGGAAGTGGGAACGAATCCATCAATCCCTGAACTTCAGAGCTGGTGCTGGCACTAAGGAGATTTGTGCCTGAGCTTCTCTCAGGGGCTCAGCTGACCTTCCAGCTGCACCCAGGATCCTATTCCAGAAATACTTTGGAATAGGAGGGATGGGATGACTGCTCCTGGAGCTGAGGCTGCATTTTGCAGGGTTGGAGAGCAGAGAGTCGTTATGGTTTCGGGAGTTCAATCACCCCCTCCTGGAGCAGCTCATCACCCCCGAGAGCAGCTCCGGGGACAGGCCCTTCATCCGTCACGGTCGGATCCCGGCACCACATAAATGTGAATTAATTTATCACCCTGTCCTCGTGGCAATGTAAGGAAATGGTGTCATTCTATTAGGGAGAGGGGCTGGAGCCTGCCGAGGTTAAAGCGTTACCCCAAGGTCAGACAAAAGATATGGCAGGAGTGGGAAATGAGCTGAGATCACCCAGAGCACTCAGAGCTTAATCAGAAAATACCATTTAACCTTTACAAACCGGTCACGGGCGGGGGGGGGAAGGAGAGCACGAAACTTTCCATGGAAAGCAACGATGTGGCCACTGCCAGCCGGCACATCCCACACACCCCCTGAGCCCCCACGGCAGCTGGGAATTGGTCCCACAGCAGCTGATCCATGGGATGGGCTCGGAGGCCACCCCGGGGGCACCGGGTCACACCAGCCCTGCTAATCAGCTTCCCACCCTCCTGGGGCTTTTCCTTTCATCAGCCAGAGAGTGAAAAAAAACCCCAGTTCATTGGAGTTATCACTGGCTGGAAAGAAAGGGGGGGTGTGGGTTACAGGTAAGAGGAAAAAACCCATCATTTTTAACTGTGATTTTGAGGGGAAATTATTTAACAGCTTTCCTTATATTACAAGAAAAAATACACAGTCCCTGAGTTAATTAGGACGTTGCTTCGTTTAGGAGGAGCAAGAAAAGGAACTGGTGAGAAAAATACGGATTAAAAAGGAAAAAAATCCAGGTGGGAAAGTGTCTCAAAGAGGAGTTTAAGGGGCAGTTTTAGGGGCACAGGACATGGCTGTGTTGGCAGCCGGGTTGGTGCTGCCCGGGACCCTCCCTGTGCTCCTTCACCCAGCAGGGAGGGATACTGGGGGATACTGGGGCTGGTCTGGGAGCTCCTCCACCATCACCCCACCCCAAAGCAGGAGTTCCAACCCCACAATTGTTGGGTGGTGACTGCGAGGGACACTCGGGCATCTTGGCTGGTTCCTGATGGAGCAGCTCCCAGGAGAAAACCCAACCCCAGTGGCAGCACTGGGGTTCTCCCCCAGGAGAGGTGGAGGTGACAGGATAGAGCCATCCCATTCCAGCACAACCCCTCTCCAAGGCCATCCCTCCCACGCTGCTCCAGGGGGGAGCAGAGCAGGGCAGGACACGGTTCCTGCCTGTCCCCACAGCATCCCCCTGTCCCCACAGCGTCCCCCTGTCCCCACAGCATCCCCCTGTCCCTACAGTGTCCCCCGGCCACCCCTGCCGGGGCTGCAGCATCTGGCCCTGGTGATCAGCCAAGTGCTAATCACGGGCTATAAACAGACCCTGCAGCTCTGGAAAAGCCTCCTGGCTCCCAGAGCCTGCCCTGCTCCTGCTGCCCAGGAGGGCACCCAGAGCTGGGGGGCTTGTCCAGCCTGAGCTCCCAGGAGCTGATGGGCAGCCACCCATCCAGACGGGAATTCACCTCCCCAGGAGCTGGAATGCCACATTCCCAGCAGGAACCACCCAGGCTCCTCCTGGTTGTGCCCAGCAGGCAGTGGGGTCAGTGGGGACGCACCTGCTGCAGCCCCACAGGTATTCCATGGGATGCACAGGCCCTGCTCATCTCTCAGTGCCCCCCATCCTTTTGCCAGCACTCCCAATCCACCCCCTCCACCCACTCCCAGGTCCCCTCTCCCCCCTCCCCCGGGGGTGTAACCAGATCCAGCACTCCGGTGTCAGGACAAGGCAGGAACACGCCTGGAGAGGATTAATCCCCTAAGTGAGCTGTAGTTACAGGCTCCAGCTCCTCCCCAGAGCCTGGCCCGGGGCCCTCGGGCTGGTGGATCACCTTACACAGCTCGGGTGGCAGCTGCCACACTCCCTGTCCTCCACTCACCCACCCACCTTCCCGGGACCAGGCAGCTCCATCCACCCCACACCCCCCCCCCAGCACATCCAGGAGCACATCCTCACCCCCAAACCCAGGGATAAACCTCCCAAGAGGTAAGGAAGTTGCTCTGCCCCTCCTGGAGCACATCTGCTTCCCCTGCTCTGCAAAATGCCTCTGACATTGAATCCCCAAGCCCGGAGCTCCCAGAGCAGAGAAGCAGCAGATCCAACATTTCAGCCCTTTGGGGGAGGTGGCAGCACAGGAGGAATGGGAGGAAAGACAGGAAAATCCTTCAAAACCTCGTCCAAAAATGCAAACAGGGCTGTGTGAGAGCCTGGCTCTCTCAGGAGATCTGGATTTGCTATTAATTTGCAGAAATGCTCTTTTAACAGGTTTTCCTTGCCCTGTGAGGGCTTGGACCCAAATTACACCCGGGGAACCACAGGGAGATCATCCCTTCTCATTACACCCCTTTATCAAGTCCCATTAAAGCAGGACAACAGAGCACATGGCTGGGAAATCTGGTTTTCAGGGACTGCCCACCTGCCACAGCAGCACAAACCTGCACAGAAAATTGCCTTTGACTGGGTAACTCTGCAGTCACAAAGCCTGTCTTGTAATTGCTTCCCAAAAAGAGCAGAACAAGTCACACAAATGCACATTTTAGCCAGTTTTCCAAAGGAAAAGCCCTTCCTGCACTGCCTGGCTTTCAGCTGGTCACTGCCAGTAACTCCTCTCCACCTCTTGGCCCATTTCAAGTCCAGCTGGAAACTCCTTTAGCTCTGGGAAAGACACTCAATTCCTCCAAGTTTAGTGACAGTGGTGCTTTCACAGATTCACCCTGGAGATTTCAGTGCACAGAATTTATCAGTCCTGCAGCTAAAATCAACCCAGCCCCACAAACCACCCCAAACCCACCACTCCAACCTGGGCAAAGGGGGCACCTTCAGCCCCCCTTCCTCCCTCAGACCCCACCACCAACTTCTCAGAGCAGAATCCCGGGATGGTTTGGGTCGGGAGGGATCACAAAGTTCATGCCCTGGGCAGGGACACCTTCCACCAGCCTGGGTTGCTCCAACCTGGCCTTGGACACTTCCAGGGATGGATTTTATTTCCCAAAATGACCCAGATGTGATGGTCTGGGTGTCTCCTGGCAGAGTTTGGTGGCCCCGTTCCCACTCCTGTCCCCAAACACAATTTTCAACTACAAGAACCTTCAACATCAACAAATACCCCAGAGCTTAATACAACAATTAAACTTCTTCCCCCCCTCTTTAATGTCAACCTCACTAACCCACCACCACCCACTCCATCATACTTCCTTTAACCAACACATTTTTGTTACCCATTAAAACTGCTACTCCAAGCACCAAAAATTCACCAACCAAATGAACCCTAAAACCAACACTAACCACCACCACAACTAAAACAAAACCTCAACAAAAATAACCAAACCCAAACCCAGTCACAGTCCTTGTAGTTTACAACAAAGCACAACACTGAATCCTGTCACTGATGACAGGCAGAGTGTTTTCCCCTGGTGAGAAATCACACCTTATTTATTACCCTGAGCTCGGAACCGGGAGGGAAACACCATTCCCTGGGATTTCTCAGCGATGCCTTCACAAGTTTTCCCGTTCCTCTGCATCAAATTGTCACCCTGTGCAGCTCCTCGTTGGCACGGGGGGCACAGCCCCTCCATCTGCCTCCTGAGCCCCCCCCCAGAACAGCAATAAGTTAATTGGGAGAAGCATTTGGCTTCTACATAATGAAGTTGGCACAAAACCAGCTCTGAACCTTCAGGCTTGGTTCCTGTGTTTAAAAAATAATAATAATAATAATTATTATTATTATTATTATTATTATTATTATTATTATTATTATTATTAAATATTATATAAAATTATATAAAATAATTATTAATAATAATTAATATAATAATATTACTAAATAATAATAATAATAATAATAACGGGATTTAGGTGCCTGTTGAAGGACCAGGCTGGTGTTTGGTGTTTGCTTTAAAAGAGGCAGAGGCTGGGAGGCCACGTGGAGCCAGGGACACACAGAGCTGAGGATCTTTATCTGCCTCTTCTGTGTTGCAAAATATCTCTGGCAGAGATGAAACCGTGCCCTACAAACCCTTGCAAACACAAATCTCCTCCTGCTGAGGCGAGTGGGAGCAGGAGGAAACCTCACTGGGTGAAGTGACGGAGTTTAAAAGACAAGCAGAAGACAAAGGAAAGGAAAATTTCAATATTTAGCTGCTGGAGCTCATCTCCAGCTCACCAGAGCTCTGGAAAATATCCGTGTAAAAGCCATTAAACCCAGAGAGAGAGAGAGACAGGGAGCTGAGAGAGACAGGGAGTAACGAGGAGGGATTGGGGATAAGGGCTGGACCAGCAATTTTCCTTGAGTTCTGGGTGCCAGAATTCAAGCTGAAATGCAGCTCTGGTTTCCAGTAAAACTCTGATAAGCTTTTCCCAGACAAACTTGGGCAGAGGGGGAACGATCCCACCCCTGGCAGGGGCTCAGCCCTGCTCAGCTTTCCAAAAAGACCCTCCCCCAGGAGCTCCTTCCCCAGGATAACAGAGAAATGCAGGGCATGTTCCCCTCCTTGGCTGAGGTGATCTGGAAAACAGCAGTAAATGTTCTTCACGTGGATTCTGAAAGGGTTTCTCTCCCTTTTTTATTTTTTTTGCTGACTTTTTCCCAGCGACATTATTCTCCCAGGGAACTGTGTGAGCTCAGGGTTGGCGAGGGAGAATCCAAACGCTCTAATTTTGATTTTAAAAAGAGAGTAAATTTGAGTTTCTTCACACAGAGATCCATGTAAAGAGAAAAAACATATGCAATGCACTGATCCTGAATTTTCCACTGCCCAGGGCTGGCTGCAGGTCCAGAGCCAGCACCAGCACACCAGGCCCACCAGTAGAAGGTTCACCCTTCAGAGCTGCCACCACAGAATTCCAGGCTCCAATCCCAGTGGGAGCTCTGAGCAGCCAAACCCATTTGGACATTTCCCCACTTTAGGAACGTTGATAAGGCAGGTCCAGGTTTTAAAAGAGAACTCCATTAAAAAATCATCCCTCCCCAGAGACACTTTCACAGCTCATTTATTAACCCCCCTCCCGGAGCAGGGAGGGGGAAGAGCCCCTTTCCATCGGGTTTAAGCCCCAACAAGTGATCAGAGCTCGGCTTTGCCCCCTAGGACCCCTCCTAAGGAGCTGCACCCATCCCAGGAGCAGCTTTAGGAACAAAGGCAGAGCTGCACCAGCCTGAGCCCTGCAGGGCTGAGCCTGAGTCCCCCGAGCTGCAGCTTTAGAGCCGGTTCTGCTCCCGGCTCTGGGGTTCTGCTCTAATTTTGGGATGGGATTTTCACGCCTGTTTGCAGACCAGTCCATGCTCAGCACGACAAAGTGGTAAAGCAGCACCAGCCCTGTCAGAAGGCACCGGGAGGCTCCTGGTAATGAGCTCTGGCTCGGTCCCAAGCAGGACCACTGGTGTTTTCTTGCCTGGATATAAAGGAATTACCAGCGTTTTCCAGGTGCTGCTGCCAGGAGTGCAGAGCTCCCGAGGGTTCACCCCCATCTGAGTGGGAAAAGAATTTGGAAAAACCCTGGCTGAGACACTCCTTTGACAAACGTGGACAGAGAATCAGGTCTGCGCCGTTTCAGGCACGGGAAGATTCCCAAACCCTGTTCCCCTGGAGACACAATCCCGCTCTCACTCGGCAAACGCTTCCCAAAGTAACTCTGGAATCACAACCCCATCAGAACCAGGCCTGTGGAAGCAGCTTGATAAAGCCAAGCATGTTTTTCACTGCTCATAACCCCTCATGTTAATGATGTTACACTCACAAACAGCCGCTCATTCCCCTGCTTGGCTCTTCCCAAAGTGTCAGGCATTCTCCAGGAATTCTGGGAGCAGGGAAAGTTTGTCTCTCCATTATTTGAGCCTCGCTGAAAGGGTGCAATTAGCCTTGGAACAAGCATCTATTCTGGGGGACAACCTCAGGATCCTTCCCCTGGCATCCAAAGGGGCCCCACGTGACCCAGAGGATGCCAAGCAGCCTGAGCCTCCCTCCCCCTCAGGAATGCAGACAATTCCCAGAAAATCAGCTCCCAGAGCTCAGAAAACTGGGCAAAAACCTGCAGGAATCTGTAACCCTTTGTGTGCTCTGCAGTTTTTTTGGAGGAAGCTGCGATTTCAGGGAATGTCAGCAAATCCAACTGGAAGACTCCAAGCAGCTCCATCCCCAGGGAGAGGTGGGAATTTGGGGCTCTCCCCTCTCCTGCCCACGGGGTTTTGTCCAGCTGGGAGAAGAGGATTAAATTCCAGGGCCATTCAATCAAACTAAATCAAATCTCGGGGAATGCAAGAGGTGAGCGTTGAGTTCTGGAAAAAACAGCATTTCTGGGAAGGAGCAGTGAATCCTGCAGGATCCAGGCACAGGATCCAGGCACAGGATCCAGGCACAGGATCCAGGTACAGGATCCAGGCTCAGGATCCAGGCTCAGGATCCAGGCACAGGATCCAGGCTCAGGATCCAGGCACAGGATCCAGGCACAGAATCCAGGCACAGAATCCAGGCACAGAATCCAGGTACAGGATCCAGGCACAGAATCCAGGCACAGGATCCCTTTAGGCTTTGGAATGTCACAGAATCCCACACCTGGCTCAGAGCAGGGGGATCTGGAGCATCAGACACCCTGGCAGGGTTTCAGAGCCTGTTTTGGGGGGTCCTGAGCCCCCTCCTGCTCGCTTCCCATCCCTCGGGAGCGCATCCCTGGCGCGTTGCCATGGCAACCTGTATCCATGCACAGAACCGCCTTCCTGGGCGGAAAAAGGGGAGGGGGAAACGAGCTGGGAGCTCAGAAATTATTCATGAGAGATGAGGGAGGACTCTGAGCCCCCCCAGCCCTGCCCAGGACCTTCCCCTCCTCCTTACAAATCCCAACCCAGCAGAGCTCGGTGAGCAATTCCCTCTGGGAATCACTGCTGGCTGCCCCTGTGGCTCACAGGGACACTTCTCCCCTTCCCTCTGGAATGGGCAGAGGGTTTGCTGGGGCTGTGACAGGAGAAACAATTCCGAGGGGATCAGCAGTGCCCCCTCCCCGCTCAGCCCCGGGAGTCCCTTACCCAGCCAAGAGCCTCAGTGCAGCCATTTGATGCTAATTATTTGCTGTGCAGTTTTATGCAAATTCCTCCTACGGAGGGAGATGCCTGGAAATGTGTTTTCCATGCTCTGAGTGCTGCCAGTGCCATCAGTTTGTCACATCAGCCCCGGGGCACGTCTGGTCCCCTCTGTTTGGGGAGGGAGCTGGGATGCTCCAAACTGGGATGCTCCAAATGGAGCTGGGATGCTCCAAGGTGAGCCTGCCAAGCATCACACCCCCCCCTCACCGCTTCCCAGCAAAGTGGCTGCTGGATATTCCATGGGGACTGATGGCTCCTGGGCCTCTCCAGCCCGGGGGGGTGGAACTGGGACTCACCTCAACAATTATGGGCAGGGGAGGAAAGACGCCAAGGAACACAAAAGGCAGCAAAACTGAGCTTATCCAGATTCCAGTCTCTGCATTCCCAGATTCAGAGGGTTCATGGGCAGGAGAAAGGCTGAGGCTTGAGCTACAGGCAGGGTAGAGGGTCCTGCAGGCAGCTCTGGCCCCATGGAAACGATTCCCCCCCAACACATGTCTGATGGAGCCCATCCTGCAAACAAACCAGCAGCAAACAAACCACCAGCACAGGGACACAGGGGCTGCTCTCAGGGTTTCAGGACAGGTTTCCCAGTCAGCCCTTGGAGAGGCTTTCACTGGAATGAGTTACACCAACAGCCAGGAGGGACTGATGGAAAAGAACCCGGCACAGCCTCTCCAGTGCCTACACCCAAAGCACCCAAAGCACCCAAACCCCAGCCCCCCTCAGACCTGGAGCACTCAGGGAGCACCTTTTTCCCCCACAGCAGGGGCAGGGCTGGGGAAAAGGCTGGATTTCTGTGCTGGGGATGACAGGGATGCAAAATCCTCCTCAGACCACACAGCCCCCGAGCCCCCCTGGCTGGCTGGAGGAGAGCAGGGAGGCAGCTTTCCAGGTCAGCAGCTCCTAACGTGCCTTTTGCATTCCTCCAAAGCCCTGAGCCAGCCCTGGTGGGCTGCACTGAGCTTTCCAGGGTCTCAGGAGCCAAAGCATCTTAGTGCAAGGAGGGTTTGGGCAAAGCAGGACAGACAAAGCCTGTCATTAAAGAGTAATGAAAATGCCCGGTTTGTGGGAGGAGGACGTCACTAATCAGCTCCCTGAGGACTTCACCTCCATCATCTCCATCTCCTCATGCCCAGAGGCTGCAGGGTGCTCTAAACCTCCTGCCACGGCCTTGGGGCTGCAGTGCCTGACCCCACGGCCTGATCTGTGCCCTGGGGGGGCACCCAGAACGGCTCTGGAACGACCCCCATCCCACAGCAAACAACCCCCAGTGCAGGGGAGCAGGAGGTGCAATCAGCTTACCCCCAGATTACCACAGAGCCACCGACTCCTTTGGCAAGAAAAAGCTCCTTAGCACCCCCAGAAGTCAGGAGAGCACTTTTCCACCTTGCCCCGAAGCTCTCTGGGTTAAAAGGGAAGCATCCTAATTAAACTGGAGGGCACACAGGCCTCTGGTGAGGGCTGGATTTACACCCCACCCCCACCGAGGGCCGGGCTCTTTCCATCCCGGCACAGCCACGGCTCTGCCTCGGTGACAAGCAGCCCTGGGAGCAGGAATTCGGGAGTTAGATGCCAATGTCATCCCTGCCTGACTGGGAAGAGATTGGAAAGCAAGGAAGGCAAAAGACACGCTGAGATAACAGGGATGGCAGCCCCAGCCACGGCACAGGGAGGGGATCCAAGAGCACAGGGGGGGTCTGGGTGCAGGACAGACACACCCAGCAGGTCTCACCCCGAGGTGACTCTCCTCGTGCCCTCGGGACACCAGTCAGCAGGACACAGGAGCAGAATTCCCTGCCCATCTCCCTGCAAATGTCCCAAATCCAAAGATTTACAGAAAATCTCCTCCAGCAGCAGTCACCTCCCTTTGCCTCTCCCACTCAAGACACACTTCTCCCCCTCCAGAGCTCGGGTTGAGTTTCTCCATCTCTCTGTCCCGAACACAAAGTGTTGGGGAGGATGTGCTGAGCCCCTCCCAGAGCTGTGAGCCCCCCAACATCACGGACCCACCAGCCCAAAAAGCAGCGAATTGCTCTCCAAGACCCTCTCCCCAGCCCCTCAGGGCTGTCCCAGCCCCTCCAGCCGAGGCACAGCAGCTGCCAGCAGTGACTCGGGCTCTCCTCCCCCTTCCCTCCTGGCCCTGGCTGGGTGTTCCTGCGTGAATAATGCGGGAGCTGTGGCACAGGACACTGCCCACTCTGTCCCCTCCGGTGCCCAGGCCGGCAGGGAGTGGCTCTGAGTGCCAGCCAGGGCCTGGCCCCGCGTCCTGGGCTGGGACGACGCGTTTTGTTCCCAGATGCAGCTCCCTTTTGTTCCGGCCCCTCATCACCCTCTGCAGGGCAGCAGGGCCAGCCCTGCACGGAGACTTCCCAGCCAGGGATTTCGGAGGGTTCCACCAATATCCCAGCACGGATTCTCCCCTCTCCAGCAGCAGCATCTCCAGCTCTGGGGCAGTGGAAGTGCAGAGGGGTCGGGAGGGGGTCGCAGGGACCCTCATCTTCCACCACACTCGTTTGAGCAGCTCTGGGATTGCTCAGGGACCAGCCTGGCTGGTACCAAACCGGAGAGCAAGAGTATGAGTTAATTAAGCCCCTTTGTTAATTAAGCCCCTCTTTGCCCTGCAGCCACAGTGCTGATAAGCCCCAAACACAGACTCTGCGGAGGATGTTATTTACTGCAAGACATGAGATGAAGCCTGAGAAGTGCAAATCCCCCCAGTCCAGGGAAAAGAGGCTGAGGAGGAGGTTGGCTCACGTTTGAGGGGAAACATTTGGGACAGCACAGGCTTTCCTGCCCTTCTAGAGCCGGGAAAAAGAAAAATAACCCAGTTTTGCTCCCAGATCCTGGCTTTGCCTTTCTGGTTTTGCCAGGCAGAAAGCACACAGCCCACTGCACAAACCTTGCTCCAAATGTCCCTGAAACCCTTCCTGCTCCCAAACTGCCCTTGAGACTCCGGCTCCGGTGTGAGGTGTCCTACCTCGAGCTGCGGGACCTTTCCACACCCCAAAACACCCCCCCCCAGGACCGCGGTGTTTCCATCCCGTGCCACCACAGCGCTCCAACACCCCCCGGGCAGGGCTCAAGAGGCAGCGGAGCTCAAGAAAAAGCGAGCGGAGCTTGGGAAAAGCGAGCAGAGCAGCCGCCTCCTCCCAACCCCTCGTGGCTCCGGCCGTTCTGCTGAATCACTTACTGCAGTGCCCGCACCGCTGGCAGGACCTTCCCCGAGCCCCGGGAGCTCACACGGGAGATGCAGCACCCGACAGCACCGGCTGCTCCTCCGCCTTCAGCTCCTGGAGCATCCCAGCGCTCCGGAGGCATCCAGAGCCAGGCGCAGGGAAATCGTCCCCTCCCAGCAGGTTTCGGCGGAGCCCGAACTGTTCCTGCCCCGCAGAAAATTAACTCAGGGAGACGCTTTCCTGCCAACCGGGCTCCGGCTGCCGAGAGGGGATCGCTCTCCCCGCCAGGGCGGTGCTGGGGCGCAGGGGGGGCTCGGGGGAGGCAGGAATTTGGGATGGAGAGGCAGAAATTGGGGGTGATCCCAGTGAGGGGGAGAGGCAGGAATTGGGGATGGAGAGGCAGGAATTGGGGATGGAGAG